>NW_024881530.1:1217500-1671119 GCF_019059575.1 Amphibalanus amphitrite | reverse complement strand
GATGGCAGGTTCAATGCTGAGTCTCAGAATAATAGCCAGCGAGCGTATACTGTTTTTTTGTATTTCTATGCCCGATCAGCCCTAATATGTAATGTCTTGCATTTCTAAATATTGAACTGTAATGAATGAGACGCTGTAATGAGGCACTGTAATGAAAAGACTGCCTCAGACTGCAAGGTTCTATTTAACCAAATATGACTGCATGTCTGCTACAAAATCAAACACTGACAAACACTGACACTGACATCAGGCACTGACAAAGTGAATGCACAAGAATGCACAAGAATGCCTCACCAAACGTCAAACGATTCAACTGTGGAGGACATTGAAGAGCAAGTGAATGCACAAGAACGATAAGGACTTCTGGACTTCAGAGCAAGAGATACACCCTAAACTCAGGAACGCCGCTGTCACCACATATAGCATACAGCACCCGGTCGTGCCCATCATTAGCCTACAAGCCCCATCTACGAAACCAAGCGCTATATCGTGGGAACCGCACAGGGGTCTCTGTTCACTAGCCGGCGGCCAGGGCACGAGCCGCTGCACCTGGTGGGAAGTCACCCCAGCCAGACCACATTGTCGCACATGCTGCTCCGACAGACAAGTCGCACGCACGAAAGTTCAGTGGCATCGTCTGCTGTGACGTCAGCATTGCGACGCGGAGCCGGCTCTAGCATGGGATGCTATGGGAAAACTGGTGTTTTATTCGGGTCACAATAAAACATGCTATTGATGACTTTATGGGGTGGGTGATGCATAAGTATGATATAAAACACAAACATTTCGTATTTTCACGTTATTTTTAACGGGTAACAGCTACTAAAACATTTCAAAAACGAACTTTGATGTACTTTCTGGTTTAGAACCAAGAAAGAAAATAGTATATTCCAAAATCTAGTGTCGCAATGGTGACGCCAACCTCGACTAACCTGTATGTTTATGGCCTTGACGTCACGCTCCTCGCGCCCAGTGAGAGTCTACTAGTGGCAGAACTAGTGACCCGGACCGCGGTTGGTCTCGATCCGAGTCTGCAGGCTGTGTGGCGCTGCAGCTCGCCGCTGGCCCTCCGCTTGCTGGTAGGGGTGGTCAGCGCGGTCTGCCTTGGGAGGTCGCCCGGCGCTGACTCGGGCGCGGCCTCGGAGGGGACAGCTGGTCCGACGCTCCGGACGCAGCACCGGGATGGTGGTGGCGTAGCGCGCCTTTCCCAGGTGGCGTTGGGCGTACAGCTGGCTCTGCCGAGCTGTGGGCGTCGCGCCTTTCCTCCAGTCGGCGACGAAAGCGTTCAATGCCTTCTGCCAAGACGGTCCCTGGTCCGGGTGCGCAGCGGTGTCCTCCAGGACCGCTGCAGAGACCGCCTCGGAGAAGGCTGCCAGTGACTGGCGCACCTCTTCCAGTGGGTCGGGAGCCGTTACTCTAGACGAGCTGGCCAGTGCCACTGGCGGACGACTGGTGAAATCGTCGCCGCTGTCTGATGCTCCTCCACCATCGGCGGGCTCTGGGGACGGGGCAGCGTCTTCTGCGACGGTGGTTGGGCGCAGCGCAGGTTCCGGACCGGGAGTCCTCAGGTCCGCAAACCAGTCGGGAGACATATCTTGTCGACCTGAAACAAAACCAGTGATTGTAGCTTATTAATGTAGGCATTGCAAGAAACAATAGTTTATCGAAATGGTTCATTTTTGACCGTGCCCTGATTTGATTTAAAAAAAATAGTACCTGCGTCACCGTGTGTTGGTTTGACAAGATGTACATGGTAAAATAACATGGTGTTTATTATTTTTTATCGAGTCATGTTGTGCCAGGTCAGGCTAAGGAGACTGAAAGCCGAAAGGTCACATTGTATGTCATTCGATTGGGATATGTTATCAATTTTTTAGATACACTGGAGATGCCTTTCGCGATAGGTGGGTGACGACACTTTTAACTTAACAAATGACGCCATATTTTAGCGATACTCCAGCCTCGAAGCGTATCGGTGACCTGCAATTCCGTATTTTAGTAGGTAATCTAGGGTTTATATGGATGACAATGATATCCCTTTTAAGACGGAAATCGGGGTTTCAATATGACTCTTTTGCTTACAGTGATGAGATCACGTAACTGGCCAGTTGCCAGACCTCGAACTGACCTCACGAACACAGAAATCAATTTATGCGATCTATTGAGATTACGATTCGCTGTGCCAGGCAATTGACTCACCTGTCGCCACGAAGTACATGAGCTTCCTGTCCTCGACGCTCGCAGTGTCTGCAGTTGCAGAGTTATCGGCCGTGCCGCTGTCGAGGGCCTTGACGGCGTCAAGGTGCTTGCACCTGCCGCCCCCGACATACCCCGGACAGGTGCACATATCCAGGGTGCTGTCCACGGTGTACAGGGTGCTGCCGTCTGTGGACAGCACGCTGTAGATGCCCGGGTTCTCCTGCAGGAATACAAAACGACGATACGCACCAATCAGTCATTGTCCTTTCGTTAGGCAGAGGCAGAGCTGTTTGTGGCGAAAACTCTGTTTGATTTGAATGACTAGCGCAGAATGTAAGGGTGTTGATTTAAGTACCTACTGGTGGAAAAAAACGCCGGGACTGTGAACTGTCACTTGTCCGAGGGAATGAGAAAATTGTGTGTGTGTGTGAGTGTAGAGCTGGCAAAACAGCATCATTTTCATAACCTGTTAAGCGATGGTATTCAATTCCACTTTTGCAGTAGCAGTAAAGCTGTCGTGAGACCGCAGCAGCGCAAGACGACACATGTGAGACCATAACGTAGTCCATCCACGACGATATCTCACCCCGTCGGGAGTGATGCGGTCCCGTGGGACGCTCACAGCGCTGCTTCGGGAGCCTCCCTGACGGGCAGCCGGTGGTCGCCGTCCACTGGCGAAGCTTACGAGCTTTCGCTCGTAGAAGTCGCTCAGTCTGAGGCTGAGTACGTCGTGGAGCTGGAGGACGTCGTAGAGCCGAGTCCTGGGAAAGACACAAAATCACCCTCGCCGTTACGGACTTTTTGCCACCCTCGACGGTGCATACAGGAGGTAGAGAATCCATGACGGGTGTGAATTGATGATAAATAACTCAAGTTTATTGGAAAATGACTGAGTTATATGACTTGAGTGAAAAAGACTTTCAATAAACTTGGTTATGTATCGTCAATTCACATGCAGGACTTTGGACTTGGTACGACCCCCCTCCACACACACACACAGCGCAAAATGACCTCGCAGTTGACGCGCCCTAAAACCCCAAACAACAAATCACAAACGCATGCACGCACGTACAGCATAGCACATCCATATACCCTTCATGACACAGAAGTGATGCACCCCCCCCCCCCCTTCCCCGGTGAAGACTAGCAATCGATCGGCAGATAGCAAGGTAAAGGCGACAGACGGGACAGGGCAGTCAGCAAACGAGATAAGTAGGTAAATGATTGATAAGTTTAAGTTTGTTTCATACGCTAGCATTGAGCCGAATCAACTATTTTCGAGAGAGGGGAAGGTGATAACTGATAGTGGATAGATGCCTTACTTAATTTGCGCTAGAATGTCTTAAGATTTACCGGTGGAGGACGTTGTCCTTGAGAACCCTCATGGCAGCCTCCACGGTATTATTTGTGTTGTGGCCCCGTGTCGGGAGGCCAGCCCTGAAGCACAGGGCCCACTCCTGCCGCCGATCCAACAGCGCCTGCTGGTAGGCGATGAACCGCGGGTAGAGGGCACCCCACCGACCCTGCAGCGTCTCCATGGCCTCCGCGAGGCCACGCTCCGATGGTGCGTACACCATCTGCTTGGCCAGCCTCATGAGCTCTTGTCGATGCTGTGAACACAGATCAATCTGTTCAGGCAGGCAATTGAATAGTCAGACATTCATGGTGATGGGAGAGGTCGGATTCTGCTTGGCGAAACACAGATAACTCCAAAAACAGATAATCCAGAATTGTGGACCGAAACCGAGCCATGTTAACGGTTCAGGATCCTAACAAAATGTTTTAGCGTCCCCAAAATCTTGCAAGAAGTGCCGCCTACGGCCTCGGCATCGCATCTCTGGTCTAACGTGTGATCCGTAAGTGACCATTGCATTGAACAATAAGTGAGCATTTACCTGCTGCCTGATGCCGTTTTTGTGGCTAAACAGCCACCTCCACGTGGCCTGCAGCACGTGAAACACGCACAGGAGTCTGGTCGCGTCAGGCCAGACCGAGTGCAGTGCGTTCCGCTCGCTAGCGCTGTCGTCAGTCATTAGGATCTGCGGCCCTGCTGAGCCACGGCCACCGAAAGCGTCTGTAAAACGTTATCATCGAAATTACCATGTGAAACCGGTTGCAGGCCTCGATTATATTATTATTGAAAAATGTTACACGTTTGTAAGTGTTGGTTGTAATTGTTGTAACCAATGAAAATAATCGCATTCACAAAAGCTCTCAACCACGTATGTCAGACCCGCGGTAGGTTGAACGACCTGATCAGCGGGCAGACCGGGACCATTGGGGCGACGGTGACAGCGGGACGGATGACCCTTATTGGGTTGTCGAGAAGGACCAGGTAGCCTACCACTCAGTCTGACGGTAGCGGTACATACATAAATGAAGTACGGTTTTATTTGTCATTTTCATTGCGCTACGTTAAAGTCGTTATGTGCCGACGTAACATTATCTAAGGTAAACTTAAGAAGTTACAAGGAGGTGTACTAGAGATAGCTTAGCTCGTGAGTATCCTTTGCAGACTGCGCGACAGGTTGGACGACCTTATCAGCGAGCCGCTGAGGGTCATTGGGGCGACGGTGACAGCGGGACCTGTGACCCTTAGTGGCTTGTCCGGAAGGGCCAGGTAGCGTACCTCACAGTCAGTGTAGACGGGTGAACATACCTTCCGGCAGCATCGACTGAAGCAGCGAGAAGGCGCTCTCCAGCGTGGCCTGCGCCTCGTCGTTTGTGATGACGACGCCGAGGGGTAGGCCGCCTACCACGGTGGATGCCATGAAGAGGAATATGCGGGCCTGTGAGCGGTCGCAGTTCCCACCGGCGTCGACGAATACTGTCTCTCCCGCCTCCGGCAGCTGGTGGACGCGCGCCATCAGCGGCGTGACGATGGCCACGGTGCAGCGGCCGTCTGACACGTCCACCCGCGTGTCCGAGCGGCTCTCGGCCAACTCCAGCAGGCGGTCGACCAGCGCCGTCTTCTTCTGGTCCCCGTACTGCTCGCCGTGGATCTTGTAGTACAGGCTGAAATAAAGTCAAAGAACGCAGTGCCCTTTAATGACCTGAAAACGGAAAGGTCGCACAATGGGCAATTATCACAGTTGACACGACACAACCAGTAATGCGGAGTTGACCGAATTTCAGCGACTCCGGCTCCGGCCCGCTAAAATCGAATCCGACTCCAGCTCCGACTCTGGTCGGTGAAAAATTACTGACTCCGACTCCGGCCAAAACTACCGACTCCGGCCGACTCCGCAGCACTGGACACAACACCTCTAGTCAAATCCATTTGTATGAGACGCTCGCCAGGTCTGACTGGTACGGATCAAGTCAGCTGTGGGAATCGAACCCACTGCCTCACCAAACGATTCAACTGTGGAGGACATTGAAGAGCAAGTTGTGCAATGGACAGTTTGGCGCCTCACAAAGGCACGTAACATTATTATATATGCGATGCTCACCATATCTTACACATACTATTGCTCACCAACTGGATGGTGCTAGTTAGAACTAGTACCGTCCGCCAGTGCTTATAGAAATATATTTTTCAATTACACACACACAAAAAAAAAAAAAACGGAATACATGGGAAACGCAAAGGATTGAAGTCGTGTTCCTATTGAAGTTCGCATTAATCCGGTGATACATAGTGTGAGACGTAGTTTAATCGAACTTGAGCGTAGGAGGACTAGCATTCTGCGTAGTCATATTACTGCATGGTTATCAACTGCTTACTGTGGCAGGCGTATATAGGTATAGGTACTGTCGGATGAGAACTCGGATATGCCGGATGGAAAGATAAGGACACGAACCGGTAGACGTAGGAAAGATCTGGCAGGAGCGAGCGATCGGCAGCCTTGAGAGGATACTCCTCCCCCCACTCCTCCCTGAGCTCCATGTCGAGGGTCTGCAGCGCCGTGCTCGGAGAATGATAGTGCCTGAACAGGCTCTTGAGCTTGGCCTCGGTCGCGTCGCTGACCCTTCGGTGTTTCAGTGCAGCCGGAATGTCCGTGGCGTGGTTGTGATGTCCCAGGCCCCTCACAACCAGGCCGCAGGATGCATGCAGATTATCGCTGGAACAATATTCGCATAATGTCAGAAATCGTTCCCCGCCTTTTCAGGAGACACACAATGCACCCCTCCCTCCCCCGATGTTGCCGGTAACAAATCTGATGTGATGAGAGAAGATTTAAACGCATACAGGATGCGCAATGTGCGTTTCATTGGTCTCTGCCAATTTCTACAAAGGGTATGTTGACGAGGACCTGATTTGTTAAAAAAAAAAAACAATGCACTCCAAGCATGTAGGCACACCCCTCTGCAGACTGCGCGGTAGGTTGGACGACCTTATCGGCGAGCCGAGCGGGGACATTGGGGTAGCGGTGACAGCTGGGCGGATGACCCTTATGGGCTTGGCGAGAAGGACCACGTATCTGCCACAAGTCTGCAGACGGGTGTACCTGTAATTAAAGATAAATGCCGAATTTAAAAAAAAAGAATTTTGCAAGCATTCCTGAGCATTCCTGCAAGCATGCGTTTTGACACTCCTGCCTGCCTATATTAATGGGTAGGGGATTTTAAAAAATCGAACGACACATCACACATCGGTACTGTTAGGTACCAAAGTCATAACCAACCTGATTCGCGACATAGAGCTCCTAGTCTTGGAGACCACATGCAATCTCCAGGGGCACTGAGTGTCCTTTGCAGACGCCTTCCGACCCCGATCGCGGACGTTGTGATGGCACACATACGTCGCCTGCAAACCAGGAAATGTTACAACAGCAGCCACTTAGACCTCTCCCAAAGAACAGAGCCTGTAACGCAGATCGTCCACGGCACACGCGCACCTTCATGACCTAACGATACAATTTAGCATTGGCGGCTACAACACTGGTGTTCAGCGCAGACCTAACGCCGAGCTGCCGACGCGTCCCCATAGTCCGTCCCATGTTAAATTGCGTTGTTAGACTATTACGCGTCTGCATGGGGTCGTTTCATAAGACCCTTCCGTAACTTACGTCGGGTTATCTAGCCCATTTGTTCAGACATAATATGAATCTAAGGTGTTTCAACATTTTATATCCGTTTTATGCAGTTTTATGCATTCGTTTTTTTCCATTCACAGCAAGAGTGGAAATGCGAAGTAAAAACGCAATAAGTCTATGCAAAAACGTTGAAATCGCGTGCAGAAAAACGGCGTACGTTATTTTTCCGTAGCGTACGCCGTAACGTTTTTTTTTTTTATGAAACGATCGCCAGTAGGGTGTCCCAAAAAGCGGCCTCCCATAAGGGTAAGCTTAACCCTCGCCCGCATATGCGATTTTCCCACCCTAGAACGCACATGTGGGGGGATGGGGGTGCAACCCCCCCCCCCGCCGTTTCGCTCCTGATCATGCTAGAGCTTCGGTACAAAACCATACGAATCCTTGGGATGAGACGAATCCAACGAGACATAGTTTTACTTTCCTATGTCACGTCTTGACCTTGCTAGGTCAGGTCAAAGTAAAAATGTTGGTGATTTCGGCGGTATAGGGCTTTACTATGGGATTTCATGTTCTCCGCTATTTTGTGGCAGCGGGCGAACTTAGGGGGAAGGGATGAGTGGGAGAGGGTAGGGGAGGTTTAGGGGGCATCGATTGGGGGCTGGAGGGGGCTAGCAACAGACATGAAAGCGGCGCATCTATGACGGCTATTTACGGTGATCTAGCTTAACCTCGACCTTCATGCTCACTCAAGGCACATTCACTCAAGTCACATCACTCACTCAAGGTGGCATTCTTCCCTTAAGTTTAGTATACAGAACTCTTTAAATTTGGTGCTAAAAATATGTCCCAAGTCTCTCCACTCTCCCCTAATGTGCAGCGATGAAAAACTGTCTGGGGGTGGCATCACCCCCCCCCCTCTCCCCATGTGCTGTAGGAATACATGAATACTTACCCTGTATGCCAGAAACTTGCCGCCCTTAGTGCAAGTATCCACTGACAGAGTCGTTCTTGTCACCTCTTCATACAGCTTCCGGAAGAGCTCAGCGCTGGCCTGTCCAACTGGACACTCAAATCCAATTGCCGTCCCTTTCTCCAGTTCCTGTAAACAAATTGATTATTGAAACGATGTCTCCTAGGTCAACAAAGTAAAAATGTTTCGATATTTTAGCGATATCGACATTCCTTCGCAAATCTCGCCATAGCACCGTAGCAATGAGGGCTAGAGTCGCGGAAAACCATTCAACAGTTCTTTTTAAGCTCTATCGTTTCTTGAGATTTGAGCTCAGGTCGCCGCTTTACCGGTTTAGCATCGAGATCACGTAACGTAACATCCGATTTCTACCAAAATTGATTTTCTGCAATAACTTTTGATGCAGAAACTACAAAGAAATTGTTCACACACCCTGGTTCTGAGATCGTCAATTCGCGTCAAAGGCAGAAAACAGTTGACAATTGCTATCGATCAAAGTTGGGGCTAATCCTAATCACGCTATTGGTAAGACTGACCCCCCCCCCCCCCCGGAGAGGGTCTAACAAGTGCAATGTTTGCCAGCATGTAAAAGCTGATGTACCCATTTTTTAAATAAAATAAAAAAAAACGGTGTCCTTCGCACACTGACACTCTCTAGCCTTCGAGCGGTCCTTGCCAAAGACACATGCCATTACACGTAGGAGCTGAATGTGGCCGGTGCCGACGGTCACGAGCCCGATTTGAGTCCCGGGGGCTCAATCCGGGCTCTCGCTGTCGCTACCTGTTTCAGCGTCGTAATCAGGCGCTTTAGACCACTCGGCCATGAGCCATGAGGCCATAGACCAATCGGCCATGAGGGGTTAAGTTAAAACTAGGGAGCGGGGGGGGGGGCTAGTTGAAAACTTACCTCATGAATTCCGTCAAAAACGTCCAGTCTGGGACATATGATATCCCCTTTCAGTCTCCTCAGTTCTTCCTGAAAAGGAAAGTGATGTTAATATAATGATTATGAGACCTTTTCAGGTGACAAGTGCAAAGCAAAATGACTATATTCTCAGCCTCTAATACATTTAATATGTAAAATCAAATTGATTATTGTTCAGCAAACATTAATCAATCCACAACAAAGTATGTAATGTCGTTCAGAAATATAAGTTTACACACAGCATGATGGCATTATGACTGCGACCTTGTCACCAAACATGAAGACAATTACACCTGCGAGTAATACACAAAATCATTTCTGGTTAAGAAACTTTTCCAGACTCCAGAATTAAGGGACCTAAAGCAGAGACACAGAGAAAGAGAGGGAGTGAGAGCAAACCCATTCAA
This sequence comes from Amphibalanus amphitrite, assembly GCF_019059575.1. Classification (NCBI taxonomy): domain Eukaryota; kingdom Metazoa; phylum Arthropoda; class Thecostraca; order Balanomorpha; family Balanidae; genus Amphibalanus; species Amphibalanus amphitrite. The sequence continues at coordinate 1,661,639 of NW_024881530.1, read as the reverse complement.
GAGCCAATCTATCATGTCTTCAAACTTCAATTGAAACAAATTTGCATTCAATGTCCCCTGATAGATGTCATACTTCAAGTTCACATTTTTAGCTGGTTAATAAAACACCATAAAATGAGAATTGTTAGCGATGAGTGTTGTTAGGAAAATGGTTAGGAGCATAGCAATATGGAAGGTGATAACTATGCCCCAGTTAACATACACACATGGTAACCGTATGGTGCATATGTGGGCTAACCCACCTTCTCCACATGGTGTCCACCTGGTTTTGTAAGACGTCTATGCATTGGAACCATATGGGCTAGCCCATATGGTTCGGTTCCCATGCATACATGTCTTCCAGACCCATGCTCTTCCCCTGCCCATGTGAGCCCACCTTGCCCTTGTAATGTCCATGTGGTAACCACATGGGCGTATTAACTGGGGTATAGCCTTGTATATTTTGTTTTGCATATTCCTTCTAGATATGTGACGGGAATCCCACAAAGAATGGCTCCCCAGTGCCCAAGGCTCCCAACGTCAAACAACCCTGTAAGTTGTAACCTCTTGACATGCTCAGCTTTGACCAGTGCTGCAAAGTCAGAGTCAGAATCAGCTGAAGTTGGTATGATAATTTTGACTAGAGTATTAGAGATGGACTGCCCTATAAAGCTTCAAAGTTTGTTATTTTTCGAATAACACAATATATACCCTACAGTCTACACTTCATTCAAATGGTGCTTATGCTGCTGTTGAATGGAGAAATGTTGAGCATAAAACATGCAAACAGCTCACCTTTTCAAGCATCTTGAATGCATACACCCACAAGGCTGGAGGCTGGAGCACTGGAAATGAAATGGAGTAAGAAATGTTATGGACATTGTTGTTGAGAGCCAAATTTATTCTGAATGATTCTGTTTGCATTATACTATTCACAAAAACACACATTAGTACCTACATCACTGAAAGCTGATTGATCAATGAGCGCATGTTTAGCTTTTGCAGGTTTATAACCGAAACAATTTGACATGAGAAACATAGGCGCACTCAAACATAGGCCTGCTCCTGATGACCAGGCGCAGGCCAGGCATGCAGTGATACCTAACATTCAGGCACAGGCCAGGCATGCATTCAGAAAATTATTGGTACACCTCAATCATGCATTTGCCACGCTTTGCAGTCTCGATCAAGACTCGGCCAGTCTGCAAAAGGTGGCAGGTTTCAGATAGATAGATAGATAGATAGATAGATAGATAGATAGATAGATAGATAGATAGATAGATAGATAGATAGATAGATAGATAGATAGATAGATAGATAGATAGATAGATAGATAGATAGAGAGAGAGAGAGAGAGAGAGAGAGAGAGAGAGAGAGAGAGAGAGAGAGAGAGAGAGAGGAGAGGAGAGGAGAGAGAGAGAGAGAGAGAGAGAGAGAGAGAGAGAGAGAGAGAGAGAGAGAGAGAGAGAGAGAGAGAGAGAGAGAGAGAGAGAGAGAGAGAGAGAGAGAGAGAGAGAGAGAGAGAGAGAGAGAGAGAGAGAGAGAGAGAGAGAGAGAGAGAGGAGAGACAGTACAAAAGATGTTGCGAATTTCAATTCATACCGAAATAACGACCGTTTGACACGTTTGCCTGACAAAGATGACAGATTGAGATGGAATTAACAGCCAGCCTATAATAAAATGTATAAAACAAACAATGAGAGAGGCCTGTTCAAAAAGTTAATATGTAGCTGTCTACACTAAATAGTCGGTGATTTTCCGTTGGAAATTTTGCGCAAACACCACCTTCATGGGCCTTCGAACAGAACCACCACAATTGAAACAAAAGCGCCAAAAAACTCGAATGTTTGTTTTTTTCGCTCGGGAAAGATATATACGCATACCACCGCGTGCTACAAAACGTTTTAGTCAAACATTTAAAAATCGTTAGATATTTGCGCTGACGTCACACATTCAGAGGGGTATTCCTAAGCATTAGCCCCTCTGAATCAAAATGCTGCAATTTTGAAATTCAATATTTCCGATTTAAGGCATTTCTCGATGTTGTGAGTGCCGAAACCGGTAATTGTGAGCTAGGGACCCCATTTTGGCTATCTCAACTCAAATCTAATGTTAAGGTGGGAGGGTCCCTTTAATCTAGAAAATATTGTCGTTTTTTAATTTTGCCTCTCATTAACGCATTTTCCGGAATGTGTGTTTCTTGAATGAACAATACAAATTGGTACTGATTTTTCGAAATCTTGATCTTTTGAAGTAAAAGAAAAAATGAAATCCAAAACATTACTTTTTAAGAAGAATTACTGGAAATCTTAAAAAACATTTCTTAAAGGTAGACAGAAATGGCGCATGTAATCCAAACTGAGACGAATCGAAACGCGCAGATGCTTATGTTAGAAATTGTGATAGGGGTGGCGGCGCGGTCTTAGGCCGTTTGGGGTTATGATTTTTTGTAAAACGCTGGATTTCATATCTGCGTTGCATTAGGATTATATAGTCAACTGTTTCATAACATTTCCACGTATAGTGTTCAGCGAAGTACGGGCCTAGAGGGTCGGAAAGTCGGCGCGGTCTGGTACTCTCCGCGCACGCCCATAGTCTAATAACCATGTCTGGGCAAGGAGGTGGAGCGGGTAAGTAGTTGAATAATTAATATTTTTGTAGAAGGCCTTGCACTCCATAACATTTTGTCCAAGGTTTTGCTGAAGGGTTTGTTAAATGCAATAATGTCTCGTAGTTTGAGTTGTGTCGATTCTGGCATCAATGATCATCTGTCGCTGGCTTTGACATCCATGAAGGTCCTATGAGTCATTAAAAGTATATAAATATGTTTATTAATCATGTTCAGTTTAGAAAATGTTAGAAGTCCTGAATTTTCTGAAGTTCACATGCTGAGATGTAGCCTAATACGATGGCTATCATAAACTTTATAATTGTAGTTAAAGTTATGACCTTATATGCATCTGTAAGAGATGGCATTTGGTCGTCACCAGAGCTTATTCCTTATCCTCATTTATTATCCTCATACATGGTCCTTTTATATTGTCATTGGCCAATGGCCAGCAGGGGTGGACAAATGTGCTGAGTTGGGGTAGCACGGGCACAGCAAATCCGCCGCCGCCCTAGCGGTGACCTTGACCTCCGCCGTCTGTTGCTGCTCTAAAGCCAAGCCAGCGTGGAATTGGGAAAGCTCGTGCTACCCCTACTCGGCACAATTATCCACCCCTGATGGCCAGGATGTCACAATGTTTGTGTGCAATCCTTCAAAACCACCATGTTATTTCAGCTTTTTGGGGGTGTCCACAGTTCAGAGGCCCCCATCAGAGAGTTGTATTATACTTTTGATTTAGTACCTATTTTGCAGATTTGGAAAAAAGATGACCAAGGGCTGTATGAATCTTTTATCTCATGTAACTTAATGGGAGTCCTGCCTCTACCTGCTTTACCTATATACACCAGTCATTGTCACCAGTCAAGTCCTTGGCATCATTTTCTTGGCTTTATTTTTTAAGTCTATGCCATAGTAATCTGCAGAATCATAAATTATACATAAAAATTCATGATACTCTACTTTTGTTTGTAATGATAGCACTCATGATAAAGAAATGTAATGCTGACTGCTGAGCTCATTCATGTTGTTCATGCCACCCTCAAGGTACCAGATTCAAAATAACTGTATTTGTATTGTATTTATGTTGGACTTGGTATGTATTTGTAATGCATTATCATTGTGTTATTCTTTATAGTTTATTGCAAAGCAGCTGCAAGTACCTATGCAGGATTTTTATTGGTAGTGTTTATAGTGTGCAATAAATATATATGAAAATAATAAATAAAGATAAAATATATTTTAGTTTAATTGTTCATAGTGTGCAAAATATTTGCCCTAAAATTCAAATCAGCTCCATAACATTATTCATCATTACAACAAGTTGACCAACCTGATGCAATCCAGATGTCTTACTTCTATGAATTCCTATGAGTACACTGTGTTTGTTTGCATTTGGTTTATTCTCCAGTTCCATAATTTGAATAGGAGGAATATAGATTGATGAATTAATTGTAGTTTCTGGTTTTCTTCATTTACCATTTATGTATTCAAATGATGGCAACAAGCCAGCTCTCCTCCCAGAACAATAACTGAAAACTACTTAGTTTGTGGCCCAAGTCCCTTCTATGCAGGTAACAAATTCACTTTAAACTCCAATTCTCTTGATATACAATAATGCATTGTCAATTAAACTTAAAATAAACTAAAAAGCTGCTTTGAGGTCTATGAGTATTATAGCATTGAGTTCTACCAAGCCAGGCCTGGGAGGTGGCCAGTGGTAACATTACAAAGGAGATAAACATGTCAGAAAATATCACATTGCGCTGTCTCATATCGACCTCTCGGCTCTCCCTGTCTCTATGCTCACCGCAGTATCGTTTGACGGCCGCGCCTCTCTGTTCGTCAGTGGTACCGCGGAATTTCCGTCTACTGGAGGAACTGGAAGCCGGTCAGAAGGGCAGCGGCGACGGCACCATCAGCTGGGGACTGGAGGATGATTCAGATATGACCCTGTCCCGCTGGACGGGAATGATTATCGGACCGCCCGGGGTACGTGCAGTACAGGGTAAATGTACAGTTGTATAGTACCATCTAGTGTTGTATCACAATCATTGAACATTACGGGTTTGTACCATTCAATGGCAGATCGTGATCATCGAACCGTTCGGGGTATTAATGTATATGACGTATGTATGTAATGTATGTATTGACATCAAAAGCCTTCCACATATGACGTGGCGATCCTACAGGGTAATGATACGATCGTATCATTTAGCCGTTCCCGGACGGTATCATTACCCCGGACGGTATCATTAGCCGGCTCCGTAGCTCAGTCGGTAGAGCGTTGGACTTTGCGTGGTGAGAGCACGCATTCCCGGTTACAACAGTCCGGGTTCGAAGTGCGACGGGCGCTTGACGTTTATGGGCCTCCTGACAGGTATGGTTGCGGTTGATGACAGGCCGTAGCCAGGCGAAGTCAGTGAGGGGACCGGCCGTACGCGGCTATGTGCGCACGTTAAACTTTGGACGCTAAATTCTGCCATATAACTGGAATTGCGCGATCGGAGGGTAGAGGGCGGGGTCAGCGCAACAAGCTTCGCTTAGCGGGGCCTCTGACCTTGTGAATCCTTCCAATCAAAAGGTTCGGACTAAATTTATTTTAAAAAATTAATAGGGTGTCGTTTTCATTGCACCGCGCCGTGTTAACTTTTAACCAGGGCTTAGGTACAGTCCAATCCAATGACTTGTCACGAACATTGGACTGACCGGGATACACACGCACAGGCCGGTACAGTCGCTCAGTTGCTTGGCTGTCAGGACCATCAGGGATCGCGAAAGGACTGTGGTAAATGGGTTCCACGGTCGAAGGACCGCCCGTAGTATTTCAGGGTACACAGTCGAACCTTTTAATAGCGTGTCTGACAATCTCACCAGAGATATGTTGAAAGGTTAGCTTCATATTTCATTAGATGGGATAGCGCAGTGGCAGTATTTGGTCTTATTTTTGCTAGTCTTCTAAGATGACATGACGCTATGTCAACACTTATATGCTGAAGTTCATGTGAGTGTCATCGCACCAGCGCATATAGACTTTGGTACGAGTGGCGCGCCCCAGCCGTCGATGAAATGTCGCGAGTCCCGTGACACTGCCGCTGGTTGGCTGGTTATTCGAGTACCGGAGCCATCAGACTAATTGGTTGGGTCCCGTCCCGGTCGGCGGCGACACGAATTCCCTCGGCTTCTTTGGAGTGGGCTCGTTGTGTGCTTTCTTGGAATCCATCTATTGGAAAGGGATGTGGGGATGAAGCTTTTTCATGCGCTAACACAGTTGTGGTGTTATATAGCTTTACATACATTGGATGCTATTTACTACATGCCTGTTAAATATAATCGCCACAAGCGCTCTATGTGGTGCTAAGACCTATTACATTTTGACTGTTAACGTGAACTGTAAGGCCCATACCGGTGCTGTTTTTGCAATGCCACAGGCAGCGAGTCATTTAGTGCCCCGTATGTTTTGTCGACTTTTTGTGATTCCTCTTCAGCGCTTGGGTGAAAAAGTAAGACACCGATGTATTTATAGCAGAATCGGTTGTCTCACGATGTACGATGATGGCCATGAGCTTGAGTACTGTTTTCTTCCCGTAAAAATAATCGTAATAGTCCGGTAGTTTTCATAGTTTTGGATAATATGAAGGTATAATACAAAGTAACTTGGACTAAGGAAATAAATATGGGGCAATTGGAAACTTGTCAGTCAGCTCATACCGCTATAAAATCTTATATAGGATGTTTCATGGTTCAGAGTGGAAGATATAGAGGATTATTCATGGCTCTGAGTGGAAGATAAGGATTTCTTACATATCGAATCGAAAGATCTATTGGCCAAAGACACGATGATAAATCGTAATGAACCATTCGTGGCGAGAATAGTTGATCTTTCCCCGCCGTCGATAGATCACTTGATCTTTTCCCGGCATAGTGGAAGACGTATCTTCCACTCAGAGCCATGCAGAATCCTCTATATCCCACTTTCTGTCAGCTCTTCTTCGACAGGATTGAGAACCTCCCGTGACTTGTGTGCTCGCGGTCACTGACCAAGTTTGAGAACCTCTCTTGAACTGTTTTCTACCCGTTCGCAGACTGAGGTTGAGAACCTCTCGTGACGTTTGCTTGACATTCGCAGATCAAGTTTGAGAACCGCATGTAACTTGTTTGCTGACCGTTCGCTGACTAAGTTTGAGCACCTCTCGTAGCTTGCTTGCTGCCCGCTCGCAGGCGAAGTTTGAGAGCCTCCCGTGACGTGTGCTGTTCGTTCGCAGACCAAGTTTGAGAACCGTATGTACAGCCTGCGCCTGGAGTGCGGCCCCAAATATCCGGACGAGTGTCCGGCAATACGTTTCATCACGCGAATCAACCTGAGTGGCGTCAATGCCCAGACAGGAGTGGTGAGTGTCGAGGAGTTTACAGAGGAAATGGGGATAGGAGATGGGCAGAAGAGTAAGGATATGCCAGTGTGGATTGGGAAATACGTCAGAGGGGTGGCTGTTCAGCGTCCTGCGTTATTCATACGGCGGAGAAGGTCGGGGAAAATCAGCATAACAGTGGCGGATCCAGAGGGGGGGGGGCATGGGGGCCATGGCCCCATCCCCTTGGGCCTCCCGGGGGGCACCATTACGGTTTTTTACATTCATCACGGAGGTCACCGACGGGAGCTTCAACCCAGAGGTCTCCTAAGAGGGCACCATCCAGAAGGTCTATCGGAATAGGGTACCGTTTTCGGGGTCTCCCGGAGGCCCTCGCCTCGGGTAGGGCTATTTCCATCCCGAGGTCCGCGGGGGCACCATCTCGAGTTCTCCGGGGGCACTATCCCGAGTTCTCCGTGGGCACCATTCCAAGGTCGGAGAGGGCACCATCTCGAGGGTACGGGGTCATCATCGCGAGGTCTGGGGGCACCATCCCGAGGTCTGATGGCAGAGGGGGCAACATCCCGAAGTCTCCGGGGGCACCATCCCGAAGTCTGTCTCCGGGGGTACCATTCCGAGGTCTCCGGGGGCACCATTTCAAGTTTCCAGGGGCACTATTCCGAAATCCGAGGTCTGAAGGAGCACTCTATCCGGGTCTGAGGGGGCACCATCCCGAGGTCTCAGGGGCACCATCCCCCTGAGTAAGTGGCCGAAATCCGTTGATTTTTTAGGGGGGGGGGGCACCAAATGCCAGGGGGCACCACAATACCGTATGCCCCCTCCCCCTTGACAAAATCCTGGATCCGCCACTGCATCATAAGATGGATTTATCTCGGCTGACGAAGTGGTAATTGGTTCTAGTTCCACCATATGTTGCGATGCGTGTCTGCTGCCAAAACTTGCTTATTTCGTTGCACTTCGAGATCTGACATTTCTTTCCGAGGAAGTCTGCTATTTATCCATCTGCCATCCCTCGCCGTAGCTCTGACCCTCCCTCTCCGTCGGTCAGGTGGACAGTCGAAGCATCTCGGTGCTTTCACACTGGAACCGGACGTACACAATCAAGACTGTGCTGATGGACCTGCGCCGGCGTATGACGGCTAAGGAGAACAAGGGCCTGCCTCAGCCACCCGAGGGCAGCAACTTCAACTGATACTCGCCCGGTCGGACCCGTCGAACCGCCACCTCTGAGAAGCGCGCCGCCCCGCCGCCGCTTCTCGCATATACTATATGAGCGGAGAGGGCCGGCCGGCCCGCCGCGCCGCCGCAGTGATGACGCCCGGCGCCGCAGTGATGACGACACGGCGCCGTGGTGACGCCAGGCCCGATGGCGGGGCCGTCAGTCGCTACACCCTTCCGGCCGCCTGGCGAATGCTATTGTTTTGATGATTTACTTGCACGAAAATACATGGAAATAATCAGCCAGTCGGTGGATGTGCTGGAAAAGGTGACTGGTATGATGCGAAATTCTAGGCGACAGCTGTGGGGCCCTACGTGGATTGCGGGAGATGCATTATGAGACGATCAAAAACTAAAGTAGAGGACATGGAGAAGGCGACGTGTATAGGTGTAGCAATACGTTATCAGCTCGGTATAAAGGGGTTTCTTAGCTATCGCATATGTTGTTATCCTATCGTTGAGGATATTCCCGTTACCCAAGGCCATCCGTTGCCTGCATTTTGTCTGCGAATGCATATAATCGAAACGGTTTGATAGCTCCACGCTCGACGCACCAGGATGGGCTTATATCGACATCGTCACCTTCATGCGTGCAATTTCCGTCAGTGATCAGCGCTCCACAAAGACTTTCGGGTGTTCTCAACCGTCGAACAACGGCGAAACCTAACCTTTGAAAGCAAAACAATTTTTGTATGATTGATGTTGAGCGGTAGCAAGCGGCTCCATTGCTTGGGCTGAAAACTAATCGGTCGTTCAAGCAGAACTTCAAGCAGAACTTCCCCCTATTTTAGTTTACTGCGCTGTAAGAGACAAGGGCACGTAAGAGAATCCCGGTTTTATTTACCTTTACGCCGAATGGTACAAAAAGAAGGAAGGGTAATGGGTATCAGCCTAAATAACGGAGGGCGGTTCCTACAGAAGTGAGGTGATTGGGTGGTGGACGAAACGCAAACATGTGATCACATTTTATTTGATCGATGTTTGTTCTACGAGTAAAACCATGTGGGCTGTGGTGCATAATTATCCACTCCACATCTTGCGGAATGGACACTATACACTTCGTAAGGGTAAGCTGTTAATCCATGTAAAGGGGGTTGGGTAAACAGCTTATTAAAATGCTAGGATCCATAAGGTGAAATAAGATAGCACTGTTGTGCTCCATAACCTGGCTATTACAACTTGTCTACGTAGATTCACTACACAACTATTGCACGGCCTGTGCTCGTCTGAAGCACCGATCACCGATACCACTCGTCTCACTCCTCTAATATTGGCGTGGCGCTATCCCTGACCATTCCTTCGTCACAGCGCCATTTCCATAATTCCACAGACGGCGGCTCCCTATCCGAACCTCCCGCGGGATCCTCCGAAGCGGGATCCGCTCCTGGAGGAGCTCCTGCTCCCCGACCTGGAGGAGCTCCGGCTGCCTGATCTGGAGGTGCTCCAGCTCCTTGAGGTGCGGTACGGCTGGCGAGAGCTGCGGTAAGGCTGGCGGGAGGCACGATAAGGCTGGCGGGTGGCTGGGTAGACTGGACGCCGCGTGGCAGGGTAGGTGGGACGCCGCGTGGCAGGGTAGGTAGGCCGTGCCGTGGTGCGCGGCGTAGTCCGCTGCGTGTTACGGTTGTTCGACTGTTGCACACTGAAAATGAACGGGGAGGGAACAGACTGTCGGAGGCTATAGTTATAAACCGAACCGGTATAGGTACAAGGATGGTGCTCATGACAGCTCATAGGCACCCGTCCTGTATTTTCCTGTAATAATCGATAACATTTAACCCTCGCCGGCCGAGGGGCGAGGTGGGCGCCCTTTCCCCCGCCTAGTTTTTTTCGCAATAGCTCAGAACGCGCCGGCGATTGAGAGCTGAAACTTGGAATACCAGACTATTGATTCAAGTCGGATTGTGTGTCACCAACAGCATTTTTAGGACAGGTCAGGTCACTGAACTACGACGTCATAAGTGAACTTTTGCACGGTCCTGAAATGTCGCAACTTCGCAGCGCCCTCAGCGCCAGAGAAGCCTTCACATATGGAACTTATAGGACCAAGTACCCTGCAGAGGTCTCACAACTTTTATGTCTCAGATTTTTACTAAGGGTCACCTAAGGTCAGGTCGGTCATGTGACCTCAGTCCTCACCATTTTGAGTCAATGGGAAAAATATGGAAACTGTTAGGTTTTGGCGCAGGGAATGCTCTAAAAATATCTCAAGCACATGGAATTGAGATTTCATGCACTCTTTGCAAGGTTCGGTGCTTCACTTTGTTGCATTATTGACCTTGCTTGACGTCGTTTATAACGTCCCAAATGTCATAAGTTTTTCGTCACAATAACTCCCAATCAAATTAAGTAAGCGAGTCGCAATAGCCACCAATTGACTCAAGAAGATCTGTCGAATCGAATGATATGCAATATGACCTCCTCCGACTAGCTTCGTCACCTGAGTGCTCTGACCCGAGGTCAATGCTTCAATTTGACCTAAACCGGACTAAAAGTACATCATTTGACGCGCCTGAGCAAGACAAACATGATGGTGCCAAATTCATGGCTCTGCGGCTATTTTTGGCGAAGTTATTTGCCAAAAACTGAACCCGTGCCCGCCTTGGGGCACTTGACGTGACCTCAGAGGTCACCGGCTGACCTGAGGCTTTAAAATCGGGAACCTATCGTTCAGTCTCCGCGCGTGAGAGGATACTTCCAACGAGCGTGTGACGGCGCATACGCTCGTTCTTATCCGCAAGGCTCCAGCTCAATTATGGGCGAAACGGTGAGGGAATCTCCCCCCTCGGCCGGAGCGTATCAAGAAAACAGGTCCGGTGAGGGTTTTAAACGTTGATGGGTATAAAAATCGGCATATGACATTGTCTGATGGCTGATGCAGTTCACAAAAAGGTACCTAAGCTTCGTCTTTGTTATTAACACTGAGCACCATGCAGTGTTGTTTTGTCCTACTTTGTGAATGGACACCAAATGATGCCTGACCAGTCTATGTACATAGATACCTAGGTATATGAGTTTATTATGAAGTGAGCGTGGCAAGAAGATTTCATTTATTTTTCTGAGTTTGTTATTTTTGCAACAGCTTATGTCCTCACAAGCAAGTGATAGGTAATCATTCACAAACAAGCATGTTAGAGAATTATATTAACACGTATTAACATCTCGGCATTATGGTCTATGGCTCAGAACCGCAGCGGGCAGCCACTGAGGCCCGGTTATCCCCTGATTACGGCCGATGTCCTACCGTCTCCGAGATAGGCTGTCCCGCAATGCACTTCAAGATAGACTGTCCCGCAAAGCACGAGCTCAAAGCTGGATGTTTTTGCTATGCGTACCTACCATACCTCGGCCACATAACCGGGACATTAATGGAATTAAGCAATGCATGCAAATGTAAACGGCGTGGCAATGTAAGGTCTATGGTTCCACATTTTATTTAGCAATGCACGAATTATGCCAGACCATGGAGGGTCATCAACCTAGATACCGGAAAGCAGAAAGCAATGCCAATGTACTTAAATAAGGTAGGTACAACCGAAATGGAGAAAGAAACGCAAACAAGTCTTGACCATATTTCATTTGATCGGTGTTTGTCCTGTCAGTAAAAGTATATGGTAGATAATTATCCAGGCCACTTCTTTTGGAATGGGCTATGGCATGGTGCCCCGTCTGTTGTTAAAAGTTGTTAATCGACCTGACTGACACCTGTATAAGCGTTACTAGTTAATTCAGCTAAAAGACAGAGTAGGTTAGACAGCTTAATGCTGGGATCCATAAGCTGAAATAAGATAGCACTATTGTGCTCCAATAACCTGGCTAATACAGCTTGTCTACGTAGCTTCACCGCACAACTATTGCACTTCCTGTGCCCGTCCGAACACCGAACACCAACACAGCTGTCAACTGACACTGCCTCTCACTCCTCTAATACTGCCACTATTTCTATTCCCTGACCATTTCTATACGCCACAACCCTGCCTCCACAGACGACAGCTCCTATCCGAACCTCCCGCGGGATCCTCCGAAGCGGGATCCGCTCCTGGAGGAGCTCCGGCTGCCCGACCTGGGGGAGCTCCAACGGGAGGAGCGCGACGGGCTGCGGGTGGCGGGGTAGACCGGACGCCGCGTGGCAGGGTAGCTGGGCCGTGCCGTGGTGCGCGGCGGAGACCACTGGGTGTATCGGTTGTTCGACTGAGTTGACCTGGAAATAAACGGGGAGGAGTAGCGAGTTCTTGGGCATTAAAACCCGGTATATGGTAACGATGACGATAATGCCTGTGTTTATAGGGCTGCCTTTATCTGTAATCGACTACATATAAACACTGATTACATAGGCGGCGGAACGGGGAGGGCACCGGGGCACCGTGCCCCCCTTTGATTTGGGAGTTTTAACATTAGCCCTATGGGCGTTGCATGGAAAGAATGGGACCAAAAGTCGGCAGTGCCCCCCCCCCCCTTAATTGAAGGTGTTCCGCCACAGCCGGCATATGTGTTATCGGACACAGCTCATAAATGCCTAGCTTCATCTGTGTCACCATTCCAAAGTCGCTGTGTCAGACTCATCAATAGGAAAAACAAGTGCGACTTGCGAGTCGTCATGAGGATGAGGCATTTTGAATTGACATTGGACACCAGATCTGCCTGGCCTCTCTAGGCTCTAGCCGCGTTTATGATCAAGTGGGAGTGTAAGACGACTTCATTCATTGCCTTGGTTTTGCTTCTTTTTACAAACGCTTATGTCATTCAGCGTTTACAAACAAACGTGCTAGAGAATCATATTATCACGTATGGTCATCTCGGCGTTGTGGTGTATGGCTCAGAACCGCAGCGGGCAGCCACTGAGGCCCGGTTATCCCCTGATTACGGCCGATGTCCTGCCGTCTCGGAGATAGGCTGTACCGCAATGCACTTCAAGATAGACTGTCCCGCAGGGCACGGGCTCAAAGCTGGATGATTGTGCAGTGTGCTGTGCGTCATATATCTCGGCCGCCACATTATCATGAGATTTGTGGAATGATACGATGCATACAAATGTTTAGAGCGTTACAAGATGTTAAGTAAACCACATATTGAACCGAACGGGCTCACCCTCTCCAAGAATGTTGCAGATTTACAAAAGACATGCAATGCTCTTTTAATTCATTCAGCTTTAGGGAATATTGATTTGCTACGGATATTGTCACACCCTTTCTATTTGGCACGCATGGTCGAATAAAAAAACATCGCATGGCTTTCAGAGCTTTATTCATATTCCCTCCACCGTGAGTCGATCAGTAAATTCGTGGTGATGTACTTAGCAATGATAACTGGCATTATTAGGGCAACAGTCCGTATTTAAAGCATTATATAATGCATAAAAGATAAGCTCTTCAATGCACTTGCTGCCTTCGTGATTACAAAGTAACCATGAACACAGAGGCGGATCCAGCTCAGAGTTTTTTTTTTGGGGGGGGAGGGGGCAAACCATAACAATTTATCGATTCTTTCCATGCCTCGTCCATAGGCGTAATGTTAAAATTATGCCGTTTGGGGGCAAATGCCCATTTTGCCCCCCCCCCCCTGGATCCGCCACTGCATGAACATGACAAATTCAAAATGTAAAAATGAGACTTGTATACGTATTGAACTACGTCTGACTCTTTAAATATGACTCCACTAGAAGTTTCATCGCAAAGATTCCACTACAATTAAACACCATGGTGATTACTCGCCCACAAGTCAGTTACGTTCTTGATTAATCAATGCCGTCCACTAAAACGACTCGCCTACTACGAAAGCCACAGCGTAACTATCGGTAAATGCACTACATCGCTGGTCTCTAAGCTTAAAACCGGCGCCGTTTGCCGTGCGCTCTTCTCTCTGACGCTGGAGAGAGTGACCGGATCAGGCACTGTCTCCCTCTCTCTCGCTCTCTCTTAGCTGACGCCTGGGGCCTGGCAGCGTCCTCAGATGGCCTAGCCCTTCCGCCCGCCGCCACGGCCGCCCGACCTGAGGACACGAGTCGTCGGTCAGGTACTGCGGACGGACGCGCGCAAAACTGACAGACGGGGTTGCAATTTGGGCGGAAGGGCACTTAATGTGGGAAAATTTAAGCTGCAATTAATTTAGTTACAAGTTGAAAGAACTAGGCTTGCTGGTAAGCCAACTGATATTCTTTAGGCTTATTTCTCGCTTCAACAATCTCGCTGAACTTTCTATCCGTATTTAGTAAAAACGTTTTTTTTTAACAGAGATGCCGACGTAAAAATATATTTTCAAGCAACACAATTCCCTATAGTTGCTACACTGACGATATTAATTTTAAAATAACAACCGCTGCAACATTAATTTTCTAAACAACCGTGAGATAAGGGCCCGACAATTGTCAATTCAGCAACAGCGTGCTCCTGCAGGTATATCTGTTTATTAGTTCATGCCTTGCCTCCTGGGATCGCTGCTAATCGATCCTGCTTATGCAGATCTGCGCCCATTCAACAAATGTGTTGCTTTAGTTTTGTTTTATTTAGGTATATTTATTTATATTGTGCTATTAAGATATTGGTTAAATTGTGGGTTATTTGTAATGGCCTCTATCGTATCAGGTACTCTTCCAAAAATTTCGCAATCAGGTTACGGTCAATGACATAGCTGGTACATACCTATACCTACCTACCTAAAGATAAAAAATTGAGCTTTCCAATTTTTATAGAGCCGTCATTAACAAAATTGTAATTTAGGTACTCAAAACATGCAAATGCAAAAAATAATTCACATATCCCATGCCTAGGTATTTTGCAATTTTATCTATGATTCGTTGATATTTATCTCGGCATTTTCGTGAAAGTGCTTAAGTTCTAATTTCAATGTCATAATGCATGAGCATCTGGAACTTAAAAAAGCTCCACAAGCTGAGGTTACTTTCAACAGCTCCACAAGCTGACCTTACGCTTCTGTTGTTGTGAAAATGACATTACGATGACACTATTGGTTACATTACGATGGGAAAATTGTGCTCACCTGCCTCCCCAGCCTCCTCTGCTGCTTCTGCTTCTGAAATTTGAAGAAGGGCGCAGAATTGAAGTCAAACCAAACGTGTAAGATATCTCTTCAGTTTCACATTCATCACAGTTCATGCCACAGAATTGTTTTTTTTTCAGGAAAAGTGTAAAATTGATTAACTCGAGGGTACTGAAAGTTTCGTCGCGACCAGCTGTTTTCTACGAGAGTTTTCTTGTGAAAGCCGAGGGGAGCTCTTTTGACGCCCTATAAGCGTGATAATTTAATTAACAAAAAGTAAAAAAAAAACTCACCGTGATCCCCAGCTTCTGCTGCTGGAGGTCCTGTCGGAGAAAAGAAACAGGGCACATTTGAGTCACCAGCGAAACGAACACAACCAGAGGTCCTAAACATGAATATTATCCTAGGAGCTAAAGAAGACCTCGTCGCTTTGTAGATTCTACTGTGCCTTGTGCGAAGTGTTCCTAAAAATAAACACAATTAGACAAGTTTACGTACGCATGCACTCATGCATTCAGAGCTGAAACGCACCTGCACGCACGCACGCATTCACGCAAACGCGTATTTATAAGCAAACACGCACACTGCACGCATACATGCACACGGCACTAGCCCACAAACACGCGCACAATCACGCAAAAGCACAAACAGCACGCATTGCAAAACTCGCCTTCTATGTGCACGAATCATTTTAATTATAACTAAGCAGTGCTAGGTTTTGTCGAGTCGTCCGGAGCTGTAGAGTTGCTGAGTGTGTTTAAAATGTGTGCTAACTCCCTTCTTACCGACTGGTGCGCCACCGACTGGTTCGCGACCTGCAAAAGACCGCTCCATTTCAATGCAAGGACAACATTGTGGATAGGTAACAATGGATAGGAAACTAAAGTGGTCTGATGCTTGCAGGATATTTTCAGTCTTGAATGGTACAATTATACCTCAGCATGGAACCTTAAAGGGACCCTCCCACCTTCAAAAAAGTTAATGAATTGGCACGAAAGTGATGTCGCTCGGTTCAGAAAGAGCGAAGACGAATATCTACCAAATTTCATCGAAAAATATTCACCGGTTTTCAAGATATTAGACTTTTACTTTTGTTTACTTTTTGGGATCTCCGCTGTTCCTAGCGACTTTATTTGAAAGTGCGGCATTTGTTGCGCGCAAAGCATCATATACCACCGCGTGCTACCAAACGTTTTAGTAAAAGATTTAAAAATCGTTAGATCTCCGCTGACGTCACAAATTCTAAGGGGGCATACCAATGCACTAGCCCCTTAGAATCCGAAAACTGCAAGTTTGAAATTCCATATCTCCGAATTAAAGCATTTGTCGATGTTGTGAGTGCCCAAACCGGTATTTGCAGGCCATGGCCACCAATTTGGCTATCTCAACTCAAAACTAATGTTAAGGTTGGAGTGTCCCTTTAATTTGTGTAAGGCATTTGTAATTCAGCCTAAAGGTGGATAAAAAGTGAAGGTCGCGTCGTTGGCTCCTGTGCGATGCATAATTTCGAGCTCTATATTTGTTGTGGGATTAAATAGGGAGCGGAATGGCCATGAAGCAAAGAGCAAACATTCATTCAATAGGAGAAGTGTCGAGAGAGATCAGAGAGAGGCATATACATTGGAGGGGTGGCTATGGGGTCACTGGGCCTCGGGGCCATGGGACACTCGTGTGCATTGCAGATGTCTGTCAGCAGCACAGCAAGCACATACTATTGTACACCTGACTACAACACAAACAGGTAGGTAATTGTTCTAATGTTTCGGTACATCAGCTACATGCATACAGATGATTATTAAGGACATCAAACAAAGTAACTTAATACCCCCTAGATGAGTTGCAGCAAACGTTCTCAATTCAATTAGGTCTTGGAAAATACTATGAATGCAAATGAAAAGATTATGATTATACTCATAATTATGACTGTAAGCGGTTATGATTATATTTATTTATAATGAGCAAAATGAAATACACCTTTTAATAAATGGGACAAATACGAAATCCACACTCAACAAGCAGATGATAAAAACAGACACTGCATTTTTTTTTTCTTAAAGGTAAAAAGTGTGACTTTAAGTCGCACTTAAACTTACCAGACACATTCGGAACCGATGCGAAATCGGTCCGTTTGCGATTCGAAGCGCCAACACCGCCCCGTTACCCACCTTGTGTTGGAGCTGGAAGTGCGGTACGGCTTCGATGTGACTGGGTACGAGGGCTTGCTGGTCACCGGATAGCTCGGGTTCAGATTCTTGTTCGTGAAGCTGGGCTTGTTGGTGGCAAAGTTGGGCTTGTGCGTGATGGGGTAGGACGGCACTTGGGAGCCGGTCTGTCCGAAGCGGTTGTAGTTGTTGTAGTTGTTGTAGCCGTAGCCGGCAGCTCCGAAGGCGGCCGCCCCGGCCGCGGGCGCGCCGAACGTGTTGAAGTTGGTGAACTTGCCGCGTGGGTTGCCGAGCGCTCCGTACCCACCACCTCCCAGGGCTCCGAACGAGCTGCCGTATCCGCCGTAACCGGGATAGCTGCGGGCCGGGGGGGGGGGGCACGGAGGACGGTCAGCCAGTGGGGAGGAGAGCAGGAAGTGAGAAACACATGATGGTGAAGTCAAATGAATATGGTAGTCTGATGCTCATGAGTAAGCGATTTGAAATATATGATTTAGAGATGAGTGGTGTGATATTTTAGAGACCGTGTGAAAAACACACGGTCGGTGCAGCAGCTATATACGGACGGGTACTCTGCGGAGTCGAAAAGAAATTGAAGCGTACTGATGCCTGGACAGAATAAGATGAAGTTGTAGCAATACACAAGAAAGGACCGCATTCGCAAGATTTCTACCAGCTACTCTGATTTGCCCATCTTTGTCCGTTTCTCCTAGGTTCTTAAGCTTCTTTCCTAGCCTGACGTTAAGTCTTGACTCACCCGTACACCTTTCCGAGCTTCTTTTTGTTCTTGTAGTGTCTGTAGAGGGCGTAGGCGCCGCCGGCCATCAGCAGGTTGGTGGCTGACGGACGGTGGAAGCCCAGGCTGTAGCCGTGGTGGTTACAGTAGCTGTGGTAGTGGCGCGAGTAGGTGCGCCGATCCGGGTCCTGGTATGCCTCGCGCGCCGGCTGAGAATGAGACGAAAACATGCTAGTGGGACGAGACAGTGCGGCTGGAACTCTGCAGGGCATTGAGGAAGCATAGGGGCTCACTTCCGTTGAGAGTTCGATCAAACAGAAGCATTTTTAACCAAGCTGTCCTTCAGAGGAACCCAATGAAGACGACATTAAAATCGATACGTACACAGCTAATGCTTTGCATCGAGCTCTTAAAAATAATAAATCAGCCAATCTCGCGATTTCTCTGGAGTAAAGAAATTGATAATTTCACTCCCGGCCTGTCATCGTCTAAGGTCTCACCGCGCCGTAGTTGCGCTGGACGGGGTCAGACCAGGGCACCACGTAGCTGTCCTTCCCCAGCAACAGCTCCGTCCTGTTCAGGTCCTCATGACCCATGATCAGATACTCCCTGTAAAGTAGCGCATTATGTGTGTATTATAGAACGATAAACGGTGCAAATTTCAGGACTATATTTACGGCATAGATTCGCCACAATGCATGTATTAGTTTCCTGTAGACGTGATTTAATTTCAGGATTCACATTTACAAAGATAACATGATTCATGTTATCTATGACTTTTATCACAAGGTTCGCATCTCCAGTCTGAAATAGGAAAGACCTATGCGTGTTTCCTTTCGTCATTTGTAAAGGAGAGCCGGTAACGATTTTTAGTCACTTCTTTCGTACAAATTCAGTTATACTGCAAATTATACCATTCTCCAGCACCGTGCTCATCATCCCCCCCCCCGGACACTCACTTCCCGGCCTCAAGCTCTGGGCACTTGCAAGACGTGTTGGTGACTATGAAGGACGTGTTGCCGATGTTCATCTGCACGATGCCGTCGCGGAAGATGTCCAGCACCGTCACACTCAGGATCGAGGGGAAGTGGGACGGCGCGAAACCATCCATGCGCGCCTTGATTGCTGGTAATGACAAGGTAACACCGTCGGTTAGCGATGTTTTTAATAATGTAATACACTATTTATAATTGATTGCATCTTCGGTGACATTTAATTTGTCATGGAGATCACTTTCCACCGCTTCCATGTAGTGCATTTTATGATATTGTAGTACATCGCGCTATCACAGTTCCCTTTCTCGGTAACCAGATCTAGGGTATAGTTACAATAGCCGTAGTCCCGGTCGTTCATCAGCTCCAGAGTTGGCTTCTCCGGCTGATGCTTCTTCAAGCAGTGACAGTTGTCTGTGAAAGTACGAATGCTTGTAAATGAGATAAAGAAAATTTCGCTCATTGGATAGGTAAAACATTTTTTACGACCAAAACCGCTGATGATGTCAGAAACAAACACTCTGAAACGAGAGGCGAGCCATAGGCTTCATATGTGTAGACTGTAGGTATTATGGATCAATGTATCAATTGTTGGCAACATACTAGATAGTTGGAGTTGGATAGTTGGCCATGGACTACCACAACAGCTTAAGCATATTCACCCCACCGGCTTCAGCGCCGGTCAGCAATCTGTGGAAGCACGGCTCGATGTGCCCCATGTCAGTGTGACGTCCTCTGTACGAGATGTCGTCCTTTTGAATGCATAATAGAAGAGATGCTCCCCTTCTGGAGCCTTTTGCGCACTCTCCAGCCGCTTGAAAACCACGACCGATGCGCAAATCTTATTCTACGTAGGCGACAGGGTCTCACATGATGAATAATTCATGAGTTGACCGAGCCTGATAGTGCCTTGGGACGGTCCATACGAAGAATGGTTGTCCCAGTGGTGGGTCGTGTCGTCGTGTGTCACTAGAATACTTGACTGCCCAAGGGCATGCACGACGTCAACGGACGTCGGTGACGCTTCCAGATTGTTATGGATACGTCTCAGGGCGAATATATTAATTGCTAAAATCCTTATTTTTCATGATTCTAAGTACGTGCATAGGTAACACGGGACATACTCAGACACAGTATGAATACAGCTGTGACGATTCGATACGCTCACCTTCATTTATAACGTTGAAGTGCAGATGCCAACGGTGAAATAATACTTTTATGACGCGTAAGTCAGCGCACATTTTGTCCTGCACTTACCTACCTCACAGTAGTTCCTTACAATTGTATCTCCAAAACACCACAGACCAAAGCTGTACCGAATCAGCCCTCCTCCAAATCTCTGACCGAGCACTTGCTGGCATGGATCAAGGCCACATCTCTCTGCTCTGTTTACTTGATCTGTCTAAAGCTTTTGACGTGATTTCCCACTCTAAATTGCTTGACAAGCTCGAGCTGCACGGCATTGACACTGCCTGGTTTCGAAATTATCTTGACGGTCACACGCAAAGCGTAGCCATCTCTGCCTCACAGAGCTCCCCTCCGCTCAACATTAGCCAGGGCGTCTTCCAGGGGTCATCGTTGGGTCCTCTCTTGTTCAGCATCGTCGTTAACGATCTTAGCTTGTACGCTGGCGACTCTTTTATCATTCAGTACGCCGATGACACCCAGGTTTTAGTCTCTGGACACAAGTCCGAGCTACCTGACCTTATCTTAAAACTCGAGGCATCTCTCCAGTCGCTTGGTGATTACTTTCATTCGAACGGTCTAAAACTTAACGAGTCAAAATTCGAGCTACTTCCCATCGGCTCACGTCAAAATCTGCGAGACCTCCCACCGTTCACGGTCAAGTTTCGGCAAGCCGTGCTATCACCTTGCACTGAAGCAAAAAATCTCGGTGTCACTTTTGATCGCCATCTCACTTGGGACTCGCACGTGTCGCAACTATCACAGAAGTGCTTCGGCATCCTTATCGGTCTCTCCCACATCCGCCACTACCTACCATCCGGTACTCTCCCAATCCTTGTGTCTGCCCTCGTCCTTTCCCACGTCCGCTACTGCCTCTCCGTCTATGGCAACGGGTCTGCCAAGAACCTCGCCACCATCAACAAAATTCTAAATTTTGCGGCCCGCATCATCTCCGGCAAAAAGAAATTCGACCACATCTCCTCTGTCCGTGCCTCACTCGGCTGGCCGGACCCCTCCACTATGGTTCAAGCCCAAACCCTAAACATCCTACACAAAGCTAGACGAACAGGTCAGCCCGAGTCACTAGCTGCACTATTTGCCACTAATGCCGAGCGTCCAGACCGTAGCCGCAGCACCAGGCAGGACCACCTGCTTAGTCTTCCCCGCATACACGGCTCGGCTGCGGGGAAGCGGCAATTCGTGTACCGCGCTGCCGCAGGCTATAACGCCCTACCACGCGAGTTCTGGGACATGTCCACCTCGATGTTTACCAGCAAGGTCTTAGAACTCTTATCTTCGGTGACATGAGCTGACACGCCACTGTAACCGCTTTTAGCTTCTGCATCGTGTGTGTAGTGTGGTTTATGTGTGTTCACTTTTTATCCTCATCATTGCATTTCTTAGCGTGTGTTGACTCTGACTCGAGAATAGCCCTGTGATTCCGATCTCATGAAGGGATGAGTCTATGACGTAAATACAATACAATACAATACAAGCTGACGGTCTCACCTCTGGGCGTCAGTGAGGTGGGCATCATGCAGAGCGGGTCGGCGCTGTTTTTCGGCAGCAGGTCACAGTCGGGCCACGCCTCTGTGACGTTATACATCAGCAGCAGGCCGTAGCAGCGGTCCCTCGCCCTCTCACACACGCGGCGACACGGCGCCGGTCGCTCCACGTCGGCCATACAGGGCGGCGCCAGGGCGGTACACAACAGGAACGAGTAGTGTCCGAAGCAGCCGGAGGTCTGCATCTGCTGCAGCGGCTCCAGAGCACGGTTCACCTCCTCCTGGGTGGTGTGGCCGTACAGGTTCGGCAGGCGCAGCTCATCGTACGGCATGTTGGAGCAGAACGGCACCTTCATCTTCTCGCAGTCGCGGCCGAGGGCCGGAGCCGCGGCCGCCAGAAGGCAGCCCAGTAAGAGCCACATGGTGGCTGGACAGAGTTCAACAATCAACACTCAGCAGTCAGCGACCAACACTAACAAACGTCACGGGCGCGGAGGCCGGCCCGCGCGGTATGAGAGTCGTCCTCTCCGCGTGTGTCACTGCGCGCTCTCCGCCGGGTACAGCCTCTGGAACCGGTCCCACTGTCGAGAGACTCCGACCCACCTGCCCACCCAGCGCCCAGCACCTCTATACGCCTCCCACAGTCACCTGGCGCCGACCGGAGCCGGCCGGCCGGCGCCCACCGTACTCGTGTCCGAGGCTGAGCCTGCCCCCAGGCGACAGTCGACCCTCACAGAGGCTCGAGTCGCCGAACCGCGGACGGCACCCAGCCGGGAACCCAGCGAGCTGTAAAAATCCGGGACAAAAACATCCACGCGCATATATCCGAGACGACCGATACGTCCCTTTTATACCTATTTGGCGCGGTTATGCCTATTGGAAATAGGTATAGGTACCTGTATGCTTTAACGAGATGGAAAAGAAATTCATTTTCCGTTCTGCATGCGTCTTTTTTCACAAGAGCCAAAAATAGCGCCTACCCAGCCAGCACACCCAAGTGGGCCCCATATGGGTTCGATATGGGCATTGGGCAGCCCATGTGGGTCTCCTTGAGTAGTCACGCTTGACTCATAAAAAAGCTCATTAAGCACAAGGGATCCACTGTGTATTCTGTAAGAAGCGATTATGTTCATAACACGGCACAGGCTCACAGGTAATCCCCCGGCTCGCCGGTAGTGGTTGAGTAAACAGGGTAGGTAATTACGCCCTGCGGAGAGCGTGGGTATTCCCCTCACAGACCCCGTGGTGGGAAAGGCAGCTGCAGGCGAATGACGTCATCTAACGACCCGAAATACCGCTGAATTATAAACGCTTCTTGTGGGTGCTAAATCTCAACTGCAAAAATGCTTTCGAATTCAGCCTCTTCTGGGACGTTTTGTTGTTGTGAGTCGGATGAGTCGGACTTTGAGCGCATGGATCGTCGAAATCTACTGCCTCGTGTTTATTCCAGTACAGACGCAGAATATGCATGCTAGAGACTATAATAGCCGTGGTCGAAAATAAAACCACTCAGGCACGGAGGTCGACTAGATGAAAATAACAATAAGAGACTGCGGCTACTATCAAGAAAAGCAGCACCGTGAAATGGACGTTGGAGACTGCAACTGAACGGCAGCACTATCCTGGCATAGAGGATGGGAACTGCAACGCCAATCAGAAAGATGGCATGCCCTATGCCTGAACATGAACACTGTAGAGTGCAACTGTTATGCAAAAAAACAGCACCATTCCGAATTGGAGACTGAAACGTCTTTCAGAGATGCCCACCTCGGCAGGCGCTCTGGAGACTTCAACTTGACTTAGAAAAGAAGCACCACTTCGCATTTGATAGCGGAGACTGCAACGCACACAAGAAAAATAGCCTAAGTCGGCATTCATCGGCGACTGCAACTGCTATTAGCAAGATAACACTAATACGGCACTGGCGACTGCAACTGTTCTAAGAAACATAGCACCAGCCTGGATAGAGCGGACTGCCATTATTACAAAAAAGTAGCACCATCCTGGCATAACACGCTGGAAACTGCAACGCTTATCAGAAAGGTATCTCACCCCAGCATTTGGTCAGGAGACTGCAACTGCTATAAGAAAGATAGCACCACTCAGCTTTGACACTGGAGACTGCAACTACCATTAAGAAAATAACATTCGAGCAAGGACGCTGGAGACTGCAACTGCTACTAGAATAGTAGTCCAACCCTGATGTAAGACGCTGGAGACTGCAACGCTTATCAGAAAGGAAGCTCACTCCGACCCTCCGACAAATAGTCTATGAAGACTGCAACTATTGTTAGAAAAATTGCACCACTCGGAATAAGATACCGGAGGGCGGAGACTGCAACTCTTAAAGGGACAGTATCACCATTTTGATGAAATTTGACATTGCATAGGCCCCACCTTTCTGGTCCGGGAACTGAAGACCGATCCTCGAAGCTCCACACCGTTATCCCGCTATCGCCGCTCAAAGTACGAAAGGTGTACCACACTTTGAATCGTGCTTCACTATCTTCACTGTTTAAATGTTTGCGCCGGTTTGAATTGACCGCCAGTAATAAAACTTTTACCCTGGTCATTTCATCAAATTTTATAAAGCCAAAACGTTTTTCGCACTTATTCATCACCGTTAAATTCATTAAATAGTCGTAGGCAATTTCCGCTGTTTCCTTCGGATTCTAGCGGCTCACCAAAGGAATTCCTCCAGCTTGAATCACAATCTCCCTCCAATGTATGACGTTTATCACGTGATTGTCACGTGATATTTTCTCCCATTGTCAATTGTCACGTCCAATTGTCACTCCCTCCAATTGTCACGTTATATTTTTATAGGCAATACCTAAGGCTACCTCTCCCTAAGGACAACTCAATCAGAAGAACGACCGCGTAAGCGTAGCGTCAATAATGTATTATCTGCGCCAGTTCTGTAGTAATTTTGCGTGCTTCCAAACTGGCGGCCATGCTTGTATAGTGGTGGTTCGCTCATGAAAATGAATCATGAAAATGAAATGTGGTTGCAATATTTTTCACCGAGTTCGGTCCTCAAACTATGTTTTTTCTGATTCAGAAAAATAAGAAATGCTAGTAAAAAAAAATCAGCTCCATACATGAATTTTTTTTCGATGATACTGTCCCTTTAAAAGGAGGATAACCTACCTTCACTGACAATGGCAGCTGCACCGCCTAACAGAAAATAACACCACGGTGAAACATGCCTAAATGAACCACACATGCAGCTTGTGTCACAAGAGATAACCGAAGTACGCACCTATACCTTTACGAGTACTATATGATATACAGTGAATAGCGAATACTTTCCTAAGAACTAACACGAGTAAATAAGCTTTTTCTGGCACGTTTCCAATGTATTGGTACACTGAACAACGAAAAACAATAACGAGATAGGTCTGGATACATTTCGTTTCCAAACGGAGTTCACAATATTCGAAACGTACGTAACAGCAACGTAACCAGTCATCTGGTCATGGCACGCCTGAAAATAGTAGCTAGGTCAACAATGTTCTGCAACGATTTAATTTATCACCTTTTTAACAACTAATTAGCATAATATGTCGGCTTGACGGCCTCCCCTCAAAGTCAACGTCAGCCATCTAAGCTCCGCATGATATAAAGCACACCGTACCAGTATCAACAGACAACAAAGCAGCCAACAACTATGGGTATACCTCCTCATAAACAATCAGCCAGCCAACAAACCACCGGTCATTGGATCATCCAACAGCGCTCAGATGAGTGGGATGTACTTGATCAGCACGTAGTATCCTGTGGTGTACAGCGTCCCAACCACCAGCACGGCCCAGTACATGCCTCGACTGGCACCCATTCCCAGCACCTTTCCGGTGACGGGTGGAGCGTGCCGGATGATCTGGTACCAGAGCACCACGGCGCGGTTCCGCTCCTCCTCTTTGGAGATCCGGTGGATCAGCTGATGCTGTTGCTCCCGCGCTGCGGGCGCCTCGGCGGTCTCAGGAGGGTCTACGATGTCCGGGTCACGGAGGGTCGATCGCTGCCATGTCTCGGTCAAAGAGATGTTCTGGAAAAGTGTGAAATGTGTAATGTAAAATGTGAAGTATTAGGACAAGGGGAAATCGATTGAATGAGGGACACTTCAAATGTACCAAATGCTATCAGGGGTGTGAAAATGGCAAAAACACCACACATAGCTGCTAACTAAAGCAATGCGATGAATGCCCTATCGTAGGACTGATATCCCAATACTGCAATCTAACAAGGCATCAATACCGGTGATAAAAAACTATTTAAACAATAAAAACGTAGCTCACCCTCTGGATGTAGAAAAGGATGGTCATCGTAAAGAATATCGCAATCGGCAGCTGAGCCAGGGAGGAGTAGCGTCTCGGCTTATTGACGTGGTCCAGAGTGAGCAGACTGATGATCTGACATATCCGGAGCGCAGCCATCAGTATGGCTGCCGAGGTGTGGGGCTGCGAAAAAGAAATTATCATTGGCCGCCTGAAGTGGGGGCTCGACATTGATCGTGCATGTGCGGTCATAGTATTTGGCGGTTTGTTGAGAAATTTGAAACGCATTCGACCATTTTTCATATACTCAGTCAAATGGAGATGACATGCATCTGCAAGCAGTTTCATACCAAGTTGTTCGTCGCCTAACGAATCCATCGGTCCCCTATCAGCATCCCACTGGCTCACCTGTGCACCATGGATGCAGTGCACCACGATCTGTGTGCGCGTGAAGAAGTACTGCGAGGCGGCCTGGTGGCTGCTGAAGGAGACTAGCGTCTGGAGGTGCCAGGTGATCCTCTCCACCATCAGCCCCAGGTACTTGATGGACAGCGTGGCCGTGATGAGGCAGTGGCCGATCATGCCGTCCACCATCAGACGCACGAAACACGTGATCGAGTAGGTGAGCCACTCCAGCGCAGAGTGTGGCCTATGGAGGGTAGCACATTCCGTCATCTCCTCGCGTTATTACCACCAAAAATATTCAGTGGAACAGAGAACAGCAGACACTAAACAGCACCATTTGTTTTTCAGCAGTGATTATTAAACATGAACATTGTTCGTGACTATCATCAATCAACGTTCAGTTTACAGAACGTAACATCGAAAACGTTTGCGTGTCATACAGCCACCATATAGTCGCAATTTGACAAACTCACAGCGGCTTCATCTCAGTGAGGTTCTGCAGGATCACGTCCTCTCCGAGAAGAGTGCTCAGCAGTGAGAACACCTGGAGCACGACGAACCAGAACACCATCAGGTGCGGGTCGCGGTGGCAGTTGTCGATGAAACCCATAGTGATGTATGGGTTCTGTCGCTCCTCGGTGATCACATCGTAGGCCTGCGAAAAATAGACGGTCATATTTAGCTGATAATTGAATGGTACAGCGCGTAGTGCTACAGTAAATAAAGCTTCCTCCACCCTGATAGTTACAGAGTTGCGTTGGTTACATTACTTTTCTCTTCTCTTGTTTCTTTATGATATTTGGAGGAATATCAAGAAGAAAAAATATTTCACATAAATCCTTGACATGATACAACTCCATAGTTCATGGTGGTGTTTCGCATATAAATCGCTCATCACTGAGGTCACGCTGTCGATATGGCTTCCTTGACCCATGCCTCACCCTGGCTACGACGGTCTCGGCGTCGTGCATGTGCAGACAGAAGATGCAGGCGAAGATGGCAACGTAGCCGAAGGCGTACAGCAGCCGGGGGATCAGGTGGATCCACACGAAGGAGGGCACACAGAGGTAGTCGCGCGAGCTGCTGTTGCTGCTCGCCCCCGGCCACACCAGCATCCGACCGTAGTATTCTCTGGGGAGAGCGGCGTCGGTACGGGGCACGGGGTATGGGTGTTAAGCGCAGTATTTGAGGTACCGGCGGGAAATAATGAAGCACGATTTTATGCTCTTGCCTGAAGGGACTCAACGTAGATAATGCAGAATCGGATTCGTTAATTATTTCATACAGGTATAGCATTTATGAAAATAAATAATAACTTATGACCGAAATTCTTTATGCAGCGAAGTAGAGCGTTTGATAACATTATGTTATCAGTTACAGATACCTCACCATTGGCGATTATCACATTTCCAATGCCGGCCATGCAACTCACTGCCTGCAGAAGGCCCACTGCAGTCCGATGCTGGTGAAGAGGAGCAGCACAACCGTCATCACCCACACAGAGGTGACCAGCTTGCAGACCAGGGGCGGCACGTACTGATCGCTGCCCGGTGGCTCGGGCAGGGAGTAGTCCTCGCCCCAGGCGCCGGGCACTGCCAGCCCCAGCAGCCGCTTCCAGCGCACCAGGGCGGCCCCCAGGTGCAGCGCCGCATCACCAGAGCCGGGCGGGGTGCTCAGCTCCGTGCTCGGGATCTCACGGTCCTGACGGGGTGACCAGAACGTTCACAGTAACACGGAGAGGGCAATAACAATTGCTGTAGCAATTGACCTAGTGGATAACAATAACATGGGTATTCGACATGTGACAATGTTTAGGAGGCATAGCAAATGGGCAGCGCCGACAATGGCACGTCGATAATAATAGTGCTAACGTCTCTATATACGTCTCATCTTCTTTCTGTCTGTATTCTTAGCTTTCTTGGCCTCTTCCCCTCACGGACACGATCTCTTTTAGTTTGTCTGTATGCCAGCCTAAGAACGGCAGATTCTGGTCCACAATACGTTCATTAAGCGCCATCTACGATAGCACCTCCTCCTGCAGACCACACCGCCATCTGTGAGAGTCTCTCTCTCAGCCAAAGCCCTAAAAACACTCCTAGCCATCCACTCTTAGCCATCCACCCTCCAACCCTGCAATAAACAGATTGCGAGCTTCCTTACTCACCTCGACTTCCTCCATGGCAGCCATGATCCTGAACCTCCCTGAGACGTCCTCCTGCAGCAGCGGGACGGCTCCCGTGTGCACCTCGCTGGCCCCGCTGGCGGGTCGCTCCAGGTCCTCTCCCTTCTCCCCTCCCTCTTCCCCGCCTCGGGCGCTACCAGCTCCGTCTGTCGCTTTTGAGCCGGCTGCGTTTCCATTGTCAGGCTGGCCACCCTCTCCACGGCTGGTGGATGATTCAGCTCCGTCTTTATCCTCGAGTCTGTAGAAGGATTAGTGGCAATCGCTTCGCAACCATTATAAAACCTTGATACCAGATGCCTTGTTATCACCAATACCGTTTAACATTTATGATTGCGAATCGGGGTGAATACGACATTCAAAGGTATGTAATTCATTAAATTTAACATTTGATAGTTTTTAATTATCGTAATAAGCATAGTGATTATTATTTTAACGTTTAATATCAAAAAATCTTATGCAAGTTTGATCCATTTCAGACCGGACTCACGACCAAATTTATGGTAACTATTTGAGCATTTATCTTTCACACCATCTTAACCCTCGCCGGACCTATTGGTTTTCTACATACGCGCCGGCCGAGGGGGGCGGGTACAACCCCCCTCGCCGTTTCGCCCCTGGTGGAGCTAGCGCGTCGCGGAAAAAACGAGCGTGTGCGCCGTTACGAGACGCAGAGATTGGTACCCGATTTTAAGGTCCTAGGTCAACCGGTGACCTCTGAGGTCAGGTCAAGTGCCCCAAGGTACGGTTCAGTTTTTGGTGAATAACTTCGCAAAAAACGGCCACAGAGCGCCGATTTTGGCAGCATCGTGTTCGCCTCGCTCAGGCGCGTCGAATGATATACTTTTTGTACGGGTCAGGTCAACTTGGGGTGTTGACCTCAGGTCAAGGTCAGGTCAGCACCCCCAGGTCACGAAGTTGGTCGAAAGAGGTCATGTCGCATATCATTCGATTTGGCAGGCCTTCCTGAGTCCATTGGTGGCTTTCTCGACTCGCTAGCTCAATTTGATCATGAGTTATTGACGAAAAACTAATATGACCTTGATGACGTCATAAATGACGTCACGCAAGGTCAACATTGCAAAAGTGACGCATCTAACCTTGCAAGGAGTGCATCAAATCACGATTCTGTGTGCTTGAGATAGGTGGAGATCGTTCCCGGCGCCGGAATGGCAGTTTTCATTTTTCCCCATTGACTTATAATGGTGAGGTCACGAAAATGACCTGACCTCATATGACCTTTAGGAAAAATCCGAGATATACAAGTTGTGGGACTCATAATGGATACTAGATCCTGCAAGTTTCATTTCCCTGTGACATCTCCTCTGGCAGTGAGGGCGTTGCGAAGTTGCGACATCTGAAGACCGTGCAGAGGTTCACTTATGACGTCATAGGTCAGTGACCTGACCTGACCTAAAAATGCGGTTGGTGTCAAAAGATCCGGCTTGGATCAAAGGTCAGGTATGCCAAGTTTCAGCTCTCTATCGCCAGCGTGTTTGGAGCTATCGCGAAAAAACCCTATGGGGGGGCGGCACCGCCCCTCCCCCTCGGCCGGCGAGGGTTAAAGGGACCCTCCCACCTTAACATTAGATTTGAGTTGAGATAGCCAAAATGGGGTCCCTGGCTCACAATTACCGGTTTCGGCACTCACAACATCGAGAAATGCCTTAAATCGGAAATATTGAATTTCAAAATTGCAGCATTTTGATTCAGAGGGGCTATAATGCATAGGAATACCCCTCTGAATGTGTGACGTCAGCGCAGATATCTAACGATTTTTAAATGTTTGACTAAAACGTTTTGTAGCACGCGGTGGTATATGCTGATTTGCGCGCAACAAGTGCCGCACTTTCAACTGCCAAACTATTGCCTCCAAATAAAGTCGCTAGGAACAGCGGAGATCCCCAAAAGTAAACAAAAGTAAAAGTCTAATATCTTGAAAACCGGTGAATATTTTTCGGTGAAATTTGGTAGATATTCGTTTTCGCTCTTTCTGAACCGAGCGACATCACTTTCATGCCAATTCATAAACTTTTTTGAAGGTGGGAGGGTCCCTTTAATTACGAGCGAGCGAGCGCAGCGAGCAAAGTGAGTCTTTTCAATATAACGGAAAAATCTCAGTATGAGCAGCCCGGCCCGGCCCGGCCCGGCCTGTAACGCTTTTGAGAGGCTTATATCTCAGCAACCGCTGGACCGATTGGCCGTCGGTCTTTTTTGTTGGGTAGCCCCATCCCTTCTACCCCGTAATTGACTACTTTTGATACATCTCAGTGACCGTCGTGGCACGTGCCACGTGAAAAGTCAAGGGTGTTCAAGCTGTTTTGCAAAAGTAGTGATTTTGAGAGGCTCATATCTCAGCAGCCGCTTGGGCGATTGGCTTGCGGTAATTTTTGTAGGGTAGCAGCATCCCTTCTACCCAAAATAGGATACTCTCGATGCATGTGGGTCACCCCCAGTGCACGTGCAAAATACAACAAAAAGAGGTCCCAAATTTGTTCCCATTTCAGTAACTCGGTAATTACTGGGGCGATTTCGCTGAAACTTGGCATACAGGTAGGCACCCACCAGGCAATGCATTCCCATGTGTTGCGGTTAGGGTGCTACTGCACGTGCGCACGTGCAGGGGGCGTTTCCAGATCTCGAGAACGGCTGGGCCGATTGCGCTCAAATTTGGTACACGGTTGGGGACCAGTTAGTAGGGTGCCGTGCAAAAGTCATTTTGGACCCCGTTTGCACGTGCGCACGTGCAGAATGCCGCTTCCAGATCTCAGGAACGGCTGGGCCGATTGCGTTCAAATTTGGCACACCGCTAGCGACCGGTTAGAAGGGTGCTTTGCGCAAGCCCGTTGGAAGCACCCTCTCGCCCTTCCGCACGTGCAGGGCTCACTATCTCGCTCGCTCGTTCTTCGCCCAAAAGGCGTTTTACTGGTTTATTTCGAATGGTATAAAATCTGCAATCAATATACATATAGAGATATCAACAGACTCGAGCACATCACTAAATCACCAGCACGAGCAAGCACTGTCGGTCAATTTCCTTACCGTGGCGGCGTCCCGTACTCGTACGAGCTGGTTAGCTCCGGCCCAGTTGGAGGGGGGTCAGGAGGGGGGCCGTCGTAGTCGATCACAGGTTTCTTACTCCCGGGCATAGCTCCTGCACTGAATCGGAACACAGACACAGACCCTTCCAGTGAGCGCCAGGTGGAGACAGGACCGGGCCGCCAGCCCCGCGGCGCTGGCCGAGCGCCAACTGACTCGATCGACCCGACCCGGCCCGACCTGACCTGACCCTGAGTGGAGTCGTGACCCAGCCGCGGTCTGACTCCGCCCCCTGAGTGAGACTGTCCGACCCCAGCCTGTTCTGGAAGAGCAATTGTGCTGTCTGGTGACTGGACTATCACTCGGAGCTGGACGGACGGGAATAGATGGAGAGAGGCAACAAAGGTAAGAGAAGAGGGTGTAAGGAGACCGAAAACGTGCAGGAAATGAGGAGCAATCTGAATCATAGGGAGATAATCGACCCAATCAAACCTGATCAAACATGACGGTAATTTGTAGCTATTTTTGGCCGATCTCGGATCTATGATAACTACGAAACTATCGTTTATACAAAGTATCAAATTGATGCGGCCAAAAGTATGTATAGAGTTCAATGCTGATCGAGGTTTAGAAGATATAGAAAAGCGAAAGGCTTTTGAGTGCTTTCCCTCTCCGTCTCCTGTCATGCGCAGGTCAGTGATTTGCATGACCTCAGCGGGATAATTTGCTTAAATTTTCAAGAATGCACAATATGAATATGCCTGGTGCTCGTAGGTGGACGTACTATCTCGAGCTCAGCAGCATTGCTTCAGCGCCCTCTGGTAATCCAACCCCGACAGGCAGCGCTCGGCGTGGTGTATAGTTTCCGACGTGACCGTCAGATGGCGGGGCAGGTCTAACTGACGGACTGGGGTCGAAGTCCTCGAGAGTCGAGGATCAATCCTGGCGCGTTTTTATTTCAGCTTCACCGTTCCGTGCTTATATCCTCAGGATACTGAAATCCTTCTCCTCCACGCCGAAACCCCCCTCCGGCCTGGACAGGCAACTTTATCTCATGCGGGCTGCTCCCTTGGAGCGGCACCTCTGCTCCCGAGGGAGCACACCCCGTAGCCGGGTGCAGTGAGTTGCCTTGGGGCTGGGTGGCCTGTCCTCTGGACGGGCTCAGCCCCGGCGACTCACTAGGGTGCCTGCCCAGACCAATGTCTCCCCCTAATTCCTGTCATCCTTCCGGCTCTGCAATGGTCGTGAGACCGAAAGGGTCTAACCCAAAAAAAAATGTATATATTTCAGCTTCACAAAGAAGTATAGCACCGTTCCATGCATCTATCCTCAGGATACTGAAATCCTTCTCCCCAACGCCGCAACCCCCCTCCGGGCTGGACAGGCAACTTTATCTCATGCGGACTGCTCCCTTGGAGCGGCACCGCTGCTCCCGAGGGAGCTGCACCCCGTAGCCGGGTGCAGAGAGTGCTTGGGGGGCTGGTCGGCCTGTCCATTTGGACGGGCTCAGCCCCGGCGACTCTCTAGGGTGCCTGCCCAGACCAATGTCTCCCCCTAAATCCTATCATCCTTCCGGCTCTGAAATGGTCTTGTCAGACCGAAAGGGCCTAACCCAACAAAAAAAAAAGAAGTATAGCGTGCAGATTCAAAGGAAAAACCGTTTATTTTTCATCAAGTTTTTGAGAAGTCATACTGTTTGCCTTTATTCAGTCGCAGGTCCCTAGTCCAAGTGGAGGAAGGGTGCTTGAGGTATGCCTAGCAGTCCCTCTTACCTTGTCCGAAATCAGTCAAATTGGCAAAAAAAAAGACACGTTTTTGAGTAACCCTGGCCCCTGTTCAGTGTCCAATACCCTGCTTCTAAATCTGTCAACGAATGCAGCATCATCATTTTCCCTCCCATCGGTGATGTAATTTTGAAAATAAGGTACAACCCGTAACAGCGCTCGATTTCCATCCAGACTTCCCCTGCGACAGTCGAACGTCCCATTCATAGAACATCAATGGCACAGCCTAAAGCGACGGTTCACAGTTCACACCGACTTTGATCGTATCTGTCACAAAGCGATCAAGGCGACGAGTGAATTCCAGTTAATATTAGCTCACCTTCAGTGCGGGCGTGTTAGAGGATGTGTAAGTTTCGCTGAATTTCAAACCGTCATCAGTATAGCGGTTACGTCTGCTTTTCCAGGTTAAAACGTTTAAAGACCATAGACTTAGGCAAGTCATGCATTAATGTAGGTAGGTATTCATAGATCACATTTTTTCTCTATCCGGTATTTTGCAGTTCGTTCGGCGCTAATGGGTCTACCAGAAGTCCCACTACAATTATAGGTATGCCTAACTGCCTTTGTAAATGGAAAGTTTCTGTGCAACGAACTCGTTTTCACTTGAATCTGATCGCTGTTGCAGCAAAATACGTAACGTCTGTTGAAACTTGAAGTTGGACACATTAATTATTATCAGACTTAGAAATGAAGAAACGTCTTCTAAGAGAAAGCTATCAGAGACTGAAAATAGATAGAATAGTGTCACAAACCAAACTTGCTAAATGATGACAAAAGTGTCCTATGCATTACAGCTTGGATAACGTCTTGGAAGTCTTCATTATTATTCACTAAGCACTTTATATTAGGATATACTCCCATCGTCTAATCTCGATACGTGGTGGCTTGAATTTGATCGGACAGTAACTCGAAATTCAGATCTACCATGGAAAGCCTGCTGAGGCAGGCTGACTAGGACTAGGCTCTATGCACGAGTTGCACACTTCTTCAGTATTTCTGTACCCTGGCATTACATCCGTGAATCAAGCTTGCTAATTTGAATTGGGTAGCTGATCGGTAATCGAGGCTAATTCATGCATGTTATGTCCTCATTAATGTGCCTTGTGCAGCGTGTCCTACCGATTGCAGGGTCTCAGTGGTACCCACTCAGGATATGCATTTATGCATCTTCTGTATGCAGTGCTGACATGCGATGATATATGTATGCGAGGACCTAATGGCTCGAATACAAACACCAACGGTTCATGTCGAGGAATTCCATCTAACTGTTCGCTCACTAACGCCCGTTTGCATACACCCCCACGGACAGAATTGCCGGGGCTTGCTTATTTTTGTTTGCTTCCGGTTATCAGAATCATGCATGAACAGCCTAAGCTTTTTCCTCATATTCACGTGACATTAAGGCAGTCCCGGGTATAAATCCTTCATAACGCTTCCCCTAGAGAAGTCACATTTGTCAAAATCTCATCAGCAGTCTTTATTTGTCGTGTGTCATCCTCTGCTAGGCTCAGTTCCGTTTTGTTCCATACACCGCCCACTGCGCCATTTCACGCCTCCACCGCGCCATGCCTCGCCTCCAACACACCATGACTGTCTCCACGGCGTCACCTGGCCACGATGAGTAACGTCTCGTCACGCGTCACGCCGCCCCGATCACACATACCGGCGGTGAGTGTGACTCCCACAGGCCAACTCCCGGCTCATCCGCTCGTGTTCGGCTCCCAGCGCTGCCCGCGGTATGCCGCCCGGCGCTGCTCCCGGCGTAACGTTCACCATAGCTCCCGGGGCGACCAGAGGCACTGTTCCGCTTTGGGCGGCACTCCCAGGCGGACCCGAGGCATTCCTGCCGCCCAGCCGCCGAATCCACCGTGCCCACCGCCCGCGGCGTAACGCCGGGCGTCACGATGTTACGCCGACGCATGCCGGGAGACTACTCCAGCGTGACGTTCGTGACGGGCCGTGGCGCGCGACGAACGCGACGCACCCGAGCGTGCCGCAGCGGCGGCGATTGTGGCGTGCGCCGTCAGACGTCAGAGAAGCGAGGGATGGTGTGAGGTGCGAGCGATGAGTCGTTGGGGATAAGAGATCCCTCTATGAATAAATAATCCTGTTGTCAGCAAATTGACATTTTATAAGTCAAGGAAACTTTTTCAATCGTCTAGTTACTCATGCCGGCAGGGCGATTAAGCTCATATTCCCTTATCGGTCTACCGTAGTCAATATGGTCGCTTGCAAGTTATGTTCTGGCTGCCATGGAATGCGATAACCATGCATGAGCGTAACGCAGCGTAGGCTGGTAATGTACTGAGATCGAGCGTCGAATGGAAGGCACATACGAGTACGCGGACGCCAAATGTTATTTATGTTACACCATAGACCGATACAATACTACCGCGTTTGCTGGGCGTGTGTGATCTGATACGGCGTATCGAGACATCCAACTCATCAAACGCACCATCATCAGGTATATGAGGAGCATTATCAAAATGGGATGGTCCACTGGTCATACAGTTTGCGTTCCTGAGCTCGTATTGAGCGATCGACGACATAGCACTGGAGAGGCGGCTTGCTGGTAAGTTGCCGTGAAATTATGGGACAAATTTCCATTTGAACCACGCATTGACCAGTATGAAGTCATGCGCACTTGCAAGGTCTTATGTGGACAGCAACGACCAAACAGACGAAACGTTTATTAAGCTTTTACGGTCTTTAGTGTAAAGTGTGACGCTGAAACAAAGCGTTTTGATATTTGATACGAGCAAAATCTAAGCGTAGTGCGTTGGGTCAATGCTTAAGTACTACGGAGTTGTGATTGTGGTTGGCTGTGTTCGCCATTTCATTTGCAAATTACCAGCACCTTTCTTACTCAGTATTCAACCCAACATCAGCATTTCTCAAAAGCAAGCTGGGAGTGATTTGAATACTGAAAGAAATTTGAGCAGAGATGCAGAGGAGGGAGAGGGAGACTGAGAGAGAGAGAGAGAAGAGAGAGAGAGAGAGAGAGAGAGAGAGAGAGAGAGAGAGAGAGAGAGAGAGAGAGATAGAGAGAGAGAGAGAGAGAGAGAAAGAGAGAGGGAGAGAGGGAGGGAGAGGAG
Source organism: Amphibalanus amphitrite (assembly GCF_019059575.1). NCBI lineage: Eukaryota > Metazoa > Arthropoda > Thecostraca > Balanomorpha > Balanidae > Amphibalanus > Amphibalanus amphitrite. Next base: position 1,625,115 of record NW_024881530.1, on the reverse strand, counting down.
AGAGAAAGAGAGGGAGAGAGGGAGGAGAGGGAAAGAATGATGGTGAGAAAGATTAACACGTCATCTGCGACAGTTCCCAGGACACTTTGTGCCATTTAGAAGCTCTGATGTGTTGAGTAAATAAAGCAGCCGCTACTCACTCACAGTCATGGGTTAAAACGGGTGCTGGCTGGGCATTGAGTGCTGATTACCATATCTGCAGGCAACGCAGAATGTCGATGATTGTAATTGGTTTTAATAAGATTCCACATTTATCTTAGAAAAGTTGCATGACAGAAAAAAAAACAGAAAATTCTAATCAAGTTTACAAACTGTCCTGTTAGATAAATGCCTATCTTCTCTAATAAAAGATTAGTTTTACTAGGAAATAGGGCTGCAGAAGAGAAGAAACCTCTCCATGAAGATTTAAAAAAAAAACGATGAAATATAGTTCCAACTCACCCGTGTGCCATACAACACGCTTTTTCTCAGAGAGCTATGTGTTAATTGTTCAAAGTTCATGTTGGATACTTACCTTTTCTATTTATTGTAGGACTTATGTCATAATAATAGATTTATGAACGGGAATTTGTCAATTGTCAACAGTTCATTCAAACTGGAGATAAAAGAATGACGTTGGAAATTACATTCTACTTTGTTTGAATGAACCAGGTTTACAATGTCTGTACCGTAAAGTGGGGCTATTTGAAACGGATTTTACTGTTTTTGGACTCTCCCTTCAAAACGGTTGATATTTCCTATAGCATGTAAATTGGAAAAACGTAGTTCTCTGTAACCGCTTTCAGATAGGTCAATTTTGGTTCAGCTAGTAACCATACATAAATTTATTTTTTTAATTGAAGCCTGTTTCAAATAGCCCCACAGTGTGGGGCTATTTGAGACAGTTTTAGTTGCAAGGAAATTGAAGAAAATTGGCCAAGCTAGGGATAATTCTTTTAAAGCCATGCGATTGGAAATTAAATTTTGATACTTCTGGCAAAAAATATTTCTTTCAAATACAGTTATATAACCCTTATAATCAAATTTTTCGTTTTTCGTTGGACATAGCATTTCCGTCTGCTAAAAATTGCATTACTTTATGCTAGGGCTGTCATAATATGATGTGATCCTAAGCTCTAAAAATCACAGGATGATTATCTAGGACTATTTCTAAGTAAACGATGGTGAAAGTTTCAAATAAAGTTGTTGTGTTTATATCTGGCGGCGTAAAACATATAGGCCGAAAGTTGATGGGGCTATTTGAGACAGGCTCGCTACTGCATTAAACGCACCGTAATGCCTTAAAATAGGGAAAGCAGTTTCCAAAATGGTTGAATGAATGATATGCATGATCGATTGCTCCATTGCACATCTACCTGTGAAGAAATCACAGAAAAAGGTCAAATGGTTTTGATTTTATACCGATTTTGCTAGACCACTGCATGTTGTATCGACTGGCCGCTTACCGCACTGCATCACTAGTACGCGTACTGAAGGCTCACCTAACAGTAAGTAAGTATGGTAAATAACCTTCAATGGTGCTTATGGTCAACCAGAGAAGACATGGGTCGATTACCGACCACGTCAGTGACTGATGAAACACATTTTATGCACATTGCACATATTCATGATAAAGGTGACTAATATCGTCACATGGTCGTATTAAGTTACAATGTGTAAATATTGCTTGCTGCTAAAAGTACCATGAACCCATGGCCGATTCATCGGTGTTCCTTAGGTCGAACGTTTGATACACCTTAGGCAGATGGCGTTAAGTCTTTAGGATGCATCATATCACCTGTTTTAGGGCCTTGGGATCACAATCATCAGCTGTACTTTGTATACGTTGAGGTTTGACGAGGTGGGTATCATCGGGATTCTGAGACATCGGGTTACACAATTGTCACTACCGCTAACAATATATAATGTATTCATGTAAAATGTGCTTAGCCCATAAGTAAAACGATAGTAACGATAGATTCGGATGCACAGTTTTTAAAACTTTAACCATGTTAAGCTGCAGGTAGGGGTGCTTTTCGTATATTTTAAATTCTGGTTTTCCTGTATTTCTCATTTTATGCCAAAATTCTTTCAAATTTTTTCAAAATTTTCAAAAAACCCTATCCATGGAATTTATTGCTAAATTCCACATCAGCTTGAGCAAAAATTGATCAAAAATATCAAACGGTTTTAATTTTACAGCAATTTTACTAAGCCACTGCCGTACTGTCTCAAATAGCCCCACTGTCTCAAATAGCCCCACTTTACGGTATGTAATTTCGTACCGTATTATTAAATTCCGTCATTTCACTTTACCGTGGCGAACTGGCCTCTGCCCCGAGGGCAAAGGCAGTCGTCTGTCGTCGACAGAACTCTGGCTCTGATAAGGAATTTCAACAGCGCAGCACTAATGCAATAAGACACGGCACGTGCTTATTTCAGACGGAGTGTTTCTCCGTCCCCCAAACTCTCCAGCAAACGCCGAATAAGGACTCGAGCACACTCCCTTCGCCACCACCACGTCTCCATCTTTTCAATCTCGCTCGTAATATTGCGACTTGGCAGCGCCGCCGGCGGTGGCACGAGAAACCCATTATTTTCCGAACGGCGCGGCCGCCTCTCCTCTGGACCTGCCCCGAGGCGGCGTTACATTGCCGACGCATCGATCTCGTCGGTTGCCCCTGGCAACGGTGGCGACTCCGCCCCCGGGCGGTGTTTCTCTGTTGCTCGGCAGCCGGGGGCCGGCCGCCGGCGGCGCTCAACCAATCACAGCGCTGCACCGACGGCCGGCGGGCGCCCGCCGGGGCCACCGCTCGGGGGCGTAGCCGCCGGCGGCCGGCTGCCTAATTCAATAAGGCCACCGTGTCGGTGCCGACAGCGCGCCCCCGGGTCACACCGGTCGCCGCGGGTCACCATGTCGTTCCTGATGAATGGCCACCACCATCACCCGCAGTATCACCCAGTCCACTGGCAGGTAGGTCCCAGAGGGGCTACACGCCGCGGGGCAACATGGGTCGAGTTGAACTGCTAGCGCCGTGTGAAGGCTGCGCCGCCCCAGGCTGCAATGCCCGCGGCGGGCGGCCGGGGCCGTGAGGTCCGCACGGGGTTCAGGCCGCAGTTCTCTAATGGTTGATGCAGGCTCGGACTGGAGTGGGTGGCTGGTGGGTGTCTGCTAATGGTTTGGTGTGCTTCAGCTCTGGAGATGTTGAATTACTTTCTGACTTATTGATACCGGCTGCTTGGTGTTATGCAATTGTGAGTCAGTGCCGATGCGTGTATACGCGCACACAATTCAACCACTTGTCCTTTGCTTACGCAGCAAGCTTGTGCATATTCCTTTCATGACGTGCATTTAATATTGATAAGCTACAGGGTGTCAACTTCTATTAGCTTTCTGAACAGCACGGCGCAATAGCTGGTCACGCCTGAAAGGCTTCCTACCGTTAATTCATGTTTTATTAATAATAGCCTATACAGTATACATTATACAAGAACCTTGATAAGAAAATACTACACAGGTCACAGACTCTGCTTTTAAATTTCTAGGATTTTCTCCAAGACAATGTCACGAAATTTTAAGGGTGGTTATGCCAATTGTCTATCGCTGTGCGTTGTCATATTGTATTTAACCTGCCAGGACCTACCTGGGTGTGTCTCTCTGTTTGTTCACATAGTTTGTATTCTAGCCTTGTCGCGTAGGGTCGGCGTCGGGTCATAAGTGGTCATAAATGGAGGTCCATGTGCCACACATGTGCGCGGCAGCAGGGACACGCCGGCCTGTATATCGGGCGGCCCGGCTGGACAATGGGAGACGGGCGGGCAGTGGAGAGCAGGGCGGGAGAGAGAGAGGACGGGTCGGTGTGCGCGTTGAGATGTAAGAAGGGTGAAGAAATACAGTCTACGATAGACGCAAAGTTTGAATGCCACAAGCTATTTCGGCATTTTTCTGACAAGTGGTGAGAAGATGCCGAGTGTCGAGGAGGAGACCAGTGACGCCGCGGGAAGAGCGGTGATGGAGGTGACTCCGGCGTTCGACGCCAGGACTATTCCGGAGTTCGACGGAACTGGAAACGTAGTGGAGTGGCTGGAGCAGGCTGCTCTCCTGTGCGAGCTGCGATCAGTGTCCTTGATGGCTGTGTTGCCGACTCGCCTGCGCGGCGGTGCTTTCGCGGTGTGGTCCCGAATGCCCGCAGCGACTCGTCATCAGCTGCCCAGCGTGAAGGCTAAGCTGCTGAGGGCCTTCGCCATGGACCCGTTCACCGCGCAGGCGGAAATGGCACGGCGTCGCCTTCATCCCGGAGAGACGGCGGATGTGTACTTAGCGGCGCTGCAGCAGCTCGCTGAGTTGATGGGAGGTCTGCCGGAGAGAGCTATCGCCATCACCTTCGTCAATGGGCTGCCGGAGGCTGCGCAAGCTGCGGTTCGGGACGGGCTCGGAGACGAGTTCACTCTCGAGTACGTCCTGGACCGAGCGAGAGCCGTACTGTCCAGGACAGCAGTCACGGCAGCGCCACCGGCGGCGGCAGCGGCGGCGGCGGGGGCGGCGGCGGCGGCGGCGGCGGCGGCGGCGGCGAGTGGGCCATCACGTGACATTTCAAGGTCAAGTCGCCGGCCGGCTCCGATCAGATGCTGGATATGTGGTCGCCCAGGTCATATCGCCCGGATGTGCCCAAACGGCTGCGGCGGGGGAGCTGCATCAGCGCCAGCACCTCCTCCGCCGTCCACCGAGCCGGCAGCAGAGCGCCGGTAATCCAGATGCTGCTCGACGGGCGACCGTGTCACGCGCTGGTGGACACGGGCTGCGAGGAGACCGTGGTGTTCGCGGGTTGTGTCGATAAATGGGATCGATGTGAGACAAACTTGACCGCGGTGAATGGGAGTGTCGTGCGATGCTGCGGGAGTGCAGAGGTGCTGCTGGAGGCACAAGGCCGGCGGGCGGTGGTCCGTGCTGTGGTAGTGGCGGAAAGGTTGTTGGGTGTTGACGTGCTGTTGGGCATGACCGGGTTAGAGGCGCTGGGTGGTGTGTTTGTTAGTGGTGGAGAGGTGCGTTTTGGTGGTAAAGTGGTGACGGGGGAGCGTTCGGGGTGCGCCGGTGTAAAGGCAGAATCGAGCGGTATGTCGGCAGCGGTGTCTCAGGGGCGTGGTCCAGTGGACAGACAAATCGAGACGGCTGATTTTGTAGCTAAGTTCAGCGACGGAAAGTGGACAGTTTGGTGGAAGTGGGCCGACGGAAAGGAGCCAAAACAACTCAAGAATACTGTGCCGCAATATCGCGTGCCGGCAGAGTCGCAGGAGCGGTTCGACGCAGAGCTACGGCTCTGGGTTGAGGAAGGGTGGCTGCAACCGTACAATGAGCAGGAACACGGGCCGGTGCGTGGCCTAATTCCGCTCATGGCGGTCACCCAGGAAGCCAAGGACAAGGTCAGGCCGGTGCTCGACTACCGTGAACTGAATGAGCACCTGGTGGCTCACACGGCTGAAGCTGATGTGTGCCGCGACCAGCTCCGCAAGTGGCGGCAACACGGCGACGATGTGGCCGTCATCGACCTGAAGAAGGCGTTTCTGCAGCTGCACGTGGCCCAGGAGCTGTGGCCGTTTCAGACGGTAATCGTGGACGGCCAGCGACATTGTCTGACAAGGGTCGGATTTGGTCTCAGCGTTGCAAGCGGCATCATGCAAGCGGTAGTGCGGGAAGTTTTGGATCAAAGTCCAGAGATCGCAAAAGCAGTGCTCCCGTACGCTGACGACCTGCTCGTCAACGAGACGCTCATCTCTGCTGAGCGGGTGGCCGAACATTTTGCCGCATACGGGCTCTCGTGTAAGCCACCGGAACGGGTAGCGGATGAGGCCGGAGCCCGGATGCTGGGGCTCCGAGTGAGACGGCAGTCTGGCGGTGACGGCACACTGAGATGGTCTCGGGACGGCGAGACACCAGCTGAGCCACCCGGGGTGCTGACCAGGCGGTCAATCTTCGCCTGGGCGGGTCAGCTAACATCACACGTGCCCGTCGCCGGGTGGCTGCGGCCGGCCGCCGCCTGGCTGAAAAGGGCGGCGAACAAGGTCACCAAAGATTGGGACTCACCGATCACCGACGATGACCTGCGCAAACAAGTCAGTGATGTGGCCCGGCGGCTGGCAGAGTGTGACCCGGCACGAGGACAGTGGTGCGTCTCAGGAGACTCGGTGACGGTGTGGACCGATGCCAGCTCTATCGCCCGCGGCGTAGTGCTAAGTGACCCCACCACGGGTGAGGTTATCGAAGACGCCGCGTGGCTCCGATCTGACAGTGACTCAGACATGCACATAAACCTATCGGAGCTGGATGCCGCGCTGAACGGCATGAATATGGCGGTGGCGTGGGGATTCAAGCGTGTGATCCTCCGCACAGACTCTGTCACTGTTCAGCGCTGGCTGACCGACGCTCTGACAGGCCGTGCCCGACTGAGGACGAAGGCACAGTCGGAAATGCTGGTTCGGCGGCGGGTGGCCGTTTTCAAGCAGCTCTCCAGCGAGTACGACCTCGTCGTGACAGTGGAGCTCGTGCCATCGGCTGCCAACCGTGCAGACGAACTCACGAGAGTACCAAAAGAGTGGATCAGAACCGGAAGCGAGCAGGCGACAGGTGTGGTGGCGGCCGTCAGGACAGCTCGACCTGAGGACATAATGGCGGTGCATGAAAGTGTGGGACACCAGGGAGTGCGGCGGACGTGGTGGTATGCGCGCCGAGAGCTGGGAAAGAGCGTGACGAAGTCGGCCGTTCGTCAGATCGTTAGATCGTGCCAGGTGTGTGCGTCGATCGACCCAGCCCCGTCGCGCTGGAAGCATGGTGCCTTGGCGGTCGAGCGCAACTGGGAGCGGCTGGCAATGGACGTAACCCATTTCCGCGGAAAACACTATCTCACCGTGATTGACTGTGGGCCGTCGCGATACGCCATGTGGCGTGAGATCCGCCGCTCTGACGGGAGCGAGATCGTCAGACAACTCGAGGCTCTGTTTTTGGAGCGAGGAGCACCGGCCGAGCTTCTAATGGATAATGCGACCGAATTCAAGGGTCGCGAGCTGAAGGCGTTCGCGGTGCGGTGGGACGTCGAGCTGAGGTATCGCGCGGCCTATGAACCTGGTGGGAATGGCATCATCGAGCGCCACCACCGCACCATCAAAGTGATGGCCGCCCGTCAAGGATGCACCGTACCAGAAGCCGTGCACCGCTATAATGTCACGCCCAAGGACGGGCGTGATATTACCACGGCCCCAATACATGGTGCCTACCGTCAGGCTGGCAGAGACTTGTGCGTGCAGTCACAGGGAAACACAGCTGCTCCTCCTCAGACGGCCGGCCAGCCTGGTGTGTATCAGCCCGGTGATGCGGTGTGGGTCCGAAAACGGGGCGATCGGTGCACCGCCGTGTCAAAGGAGGGCACTGTCACCAAAGTCGTATCCGCTCAGACGATTCAAGTGGATGGAGTCCCATGGCACGTGCGGAACATTCGTCATCGTCTTGCCAACAACGGTGACGACGCAATGGCTGCTTCGACGGATGATGAGCAGGAAGAGGAGATCGCCTGTCCGGTTCCGACCGCCCATGTGCCTGGACAGCTGGCCATTGAGGCGCCGGCGGCGGTGGAGCCGTCAGAGCTGACCCCAGCTGTCGCGCCGACCGAGCAGACCGAGCCGGTCCCTCGAGCAGCAGCTGAGGCGGATGGCGGTGCCGGAACAGAGGAGCGGATCCATACAGTGAAAGTTGTAAAAACAGAAACTGAGGGATTGTCAAACGACCGTGTGAACGAAGCTAGAGCGCCAGCGGAAAGTGTAGATAATATCGATAGTTATAGTGACGTGCTAAGAAGGGGTTTGCGCTGCAGGCGTGCGCCGCAACTCTTCGGCGCTCCCATCCCCCATTAGTTAAATTGTAGTTAGATGTGTTCTTTAGGAACAGGGGGGAATGTGTCTCTCTGTTTGTTCACATAGTTTGTATTCTAGCCTTGTCGCGTAGGGTCGGCGTCGGGTCATAAGTGGTCATAAATGGAGGTCCATGTGCCACACATGTGCGCGGCAGCAGGGACACGCCGGCCTGTATATCGGGCGGCCCGGCTGGACAATGGGAGACGGGCGGGCAGTGGAGAGCAGGGCGGGAGAGAGAGAGGACGGGTCGGTGTGCGCGTTGAGATGTAAGAAGGGTGAAGAAATACAGTCTACGATAGACGCAAAGTTTGAATGCCACACTGGGAAAGGCTCTATACCTAATGAAGGCATCGAGTTTTAGTAATGCTATGAACTGCTGTGCGCTTAAAATTCGCGTTACGCTGTACTGAATTCAAATTGGTCATTTATTGCAAATATGACTGAAGTTATTGTGTTGCATGCAACGAAAACCTTTTCCTATATGCTAATTTTTATTACGAGCGAGCGAGCGCAGCGAGCGAAGTGAGTTTTTTCAATATAACGGAAAAATCTCAGTATGAGCGGCCCGGCCCGGCCCGGCCCGGCCCGGCCCGGCCTGTAACGCTTTTGAGAGGCTTATATCTCAGCAACCGCTGGACCGATTGGCCTGCGGTCTTTTTTGTTGGGTAGCCCCATCCCTTCTACCCCGTAATTGACTATTTTTGATACATCTCAGTGACCATCGTGGCACGTGCCACGTGAAAAGTCAAGGGTGTTCAAGGTGTTTTGCAAAAGTAGTGATTTTGAGAGGCTCATATCTCAGCAGCCGCTTGGGCGATTGACTTGCGGTAATTTTTGTAGGGTAGCAGCATCTCTTCTACCCAAAATAGGATAGTCTCGATGCATGTGGGTCACCCCCAGTGCACGTGCAAAATACAACAATAAGGGGTGCAAAATTTGTTCCCATTTCAGTAACTCGGTAATTACTGGGGCGATTTCGCTGAAACTTGGCATACAGGCAGGTACCCACCAGGCAATGCATTCCCATGTGTTGCGGTTAGGGTGCTGCTGCACGTGCGCACGTGCAGGGGGCGTTTCCAGATCTCGAGAACGGCTGGGCCGATTGCGCTCAAACTTGGTACACGGCTGTGGACCAGTTAGTAGGGTGCCGTGCAAAAGTCATTTTGGACCCCGTTTGCACGTGCGCACGTGCAGAATACCGCTTCCAGATCTCAGGAACGGCTGGGCCGATTGCGTTCAAATTTGGCACACCGCTAGCAACCGGTTAGAAGGGTGCTTTGCGCAAGCCCGTTGGAAGCACCCTCTCGCCCTTCCGCACGTGCAGGGCTCACTATCTCGCTCGCTCGTTCTTCGCCCAAAAGGCGTTTTACTGGTTATTATATACATTTTTCTACGTAATTTATCTAAAATGACCCTTAAGCAATAATCAAATTCAAGTTTTCAGACTTAATTACTTATTCATATGTGAGCTGCCAGAGGAGTCACAGGGGACTTCTCTCATATCTAAATTCAAAGCTATTCAAAAAATTGATTTCAGATCATCATCTGTCTTTCAAACAGGTGCTTAGTTCTGCTTGCTCAATTCATATATTCGTTGCAGCATCCGCTGAATAGTTTTGTTTGGTTCATGGCTGAGGCTAAAGTAAATCAAACTTCTGCAGGTCCGTCTAACTTCCTCAAAGTAAAACACACAATACACATTCAGTAGACCAGCGGCAGTTCCGTATCCGCCTAATTTCCAGGACCCACAAAGTGCTACCGGTTAGAATAGGAACTACCGTTTATTGTTGATACGGACAAATATCCAATTGTACTGATATTCAGCAATCTGTAGCTAGCACCACTGAACATGCCATATTGGCAACCAAAGCGCATATTTCTCGCTGGTAATTAAGACGGTATATGAAGGAATCAGTTGTATTTTGTGCACTGAATTGTTTTAACCCTTAACAAGCCCTTAAAGTAGCACGCGTCTAACGTTCTCTGAAAGAGAGATGATGAGGTAGCAAGGGGACGTCAATCATCAGGGTCCATTTTTTACTTTACTCACTGCGTGAAACATGGGGCAGACTGGCGTTTCACAAATAAAAGGGCTTATCTTACTTTAAATAGCATTCTGTGGCGTTTACTGCACGATAATTCAGCCATGCATTTAGCGTTTGTGATTTCAGCGCTTCGTGTTTTGCGATTTATTATTTGTGCTTTGATAGCAATAGGTATGCGAGGAGAGCTATTTATAACATTTGGTAGACCGGGTGTAAAGCGACGAATCAGAGTATCTACATTTTATGCTACAACTAAATGCGCTTAGGTGATTTGAGGAAACAAAGAAAGTAATGAGAAAAGCTGGACAAATTTCATGAAACAAAAGAAAAGTTTCAAACAGTGGCTTTTGATGCAAGAGCCAGTGCTACTTTGAAAAAAACACATATATTGTTTCTTTTTTATAGGCACATTCTAGACAACAGCAGCTACGTAGATGAAAGACTTTGATGTTAAATGTTTCGATGTTACTTTGCAACGATCCTGTTAAAGCATTTTTCAGGTCATTGTGTCTCTTGGTCCCTGACCCTTGTAGACGCTAGAACCTAGCCAATAGTTTATTTTGTGACAGCAAACTGGATGAAACATTACATGCTTACTTTTACTCGTAGACATATAACAGTTTAGTTGTGTAGTTTAGCCTACACAACCATCCTAACATACAGTTGATTGTAAGTTTGTGTAGAAGCTTGAAAAAGTTGAATATCGGCCTTGTTTGCCTTCCCAGCATTACGTGTAAGTTACTGTTCTAGCCCACACATCTCCAAACACCTTCTGTGAACCGCTTTGATCAGTGTACACCAGAAGCCGGGCAGAATCCGCCATCTCACAGTTGAATGCGTCCCGCCCCGGCGATTGTTTTTGTCCCGCCGTGCGGCGGCGCTACTCGCGTTACGCTCGCGGCGTGTACCGTACAATGATCTGGTGTGTAATTAGAGCTGTGTGCTTCTCTCACTGACTGCAAGAGTGGTCACAGATTCTGGTGAGCTGCCAACAGATTGAGGCTGGGACGTAAAGATGTTGGATGCATGGAAATGTGTATTGTGTAGCCAAGTCACGCAGGTAGTGTCAATATACTACCTGTGTACCTGTGTACCTGTGTATACTACCTGTGATTTATTACTTTAGCTTTAGGAGTTCTCGTAGCCAATATCAATGCAACGACAATGACTGATCTACTTGCGGCATCTGCAGTGCTCAGATTTTCTTACTTGTGTAAAGTTTCTGAAATTGTACCATGTCTCCATTAAAAGACAACTTCCAATTCATTCCATGTTGCTCATAATCTCTGGGTCGACTTTAAAAACCGGAATCGGAGTTACAGCGTGTCCTAGAATTGACCAAACACTGTGTTAATCAGTGCATAAGATAAGGGGAAAATAATTGCCACTTTTTTCTTTTTATCGTCCGATATAGCCAGTAAGGGTAGCTTCGCAATGGCACATGCAATAGACACGCTAGCTACAACATAAGCCGACAATTGTAGCTCCCGAAACTGGTTGTAAGACGGTTTTCATTGACCTCTTGCCGGTGGATACTATAAATGTTTTCGATTAGCTTTGCATCCAAACTGTTCCCAGGCCATAAGGCATTCTCTCCCAAAACCAAAAATTCTGCCTACACCACTGCTGCGCTGTTTTTTGACATCTGAAGTGGAGAGCCTCCATGCCTGAACATGGCGTGACCTTTGGCTTCCAACAGATTTGGTTTCCAATACAAACCCGTTTAAGGCCATTCAGTTCACGACAACCAGTTTTTGTAATGCTTGCATATTACCGCAGTAGCAATCTGTGTTAACGGTCGTCTTTGGGGCATCGTATCAAGCTGAATGAGTGCATCGTGGCTCAAAATGTCTCACACTTCGATTTTCGACGAGTACCTGGCCGTCTCCGCTGTTGGGGCGTTGTCACCATCTGACGTCCACACACGACTTTTTTGTCGCTTCAAAGGGCAGACTACCTTCGTAGGACCACAAAGTGTGTTTCCATTCACTTTTTTGTTGCATATGTTATGATTTATGGCTGCTTTGTAGCGAGTTGCGCTGTCTTTGCGTTAGTTTTGGCATATTTTTTAGATGAGGGGCCCCAAATTCCAAAATTTTGTCGAAGATAGTGGTCAAAAGTAGACTGAAGTTTCGTAGCTAACCCCGATCTGTCGTTTAGCTTGTTTTTGGGTAGATGGGTGACGTTTGTTGTCCATGACATGGCAACCACCCGCTTGACGACTGGTGCATGCTCCTTTTTGGTCCCGCCCAGGCTTGTCGATCAGGTTATCTCTTTCTCTCTCTGGCTTCGCTCGCTGATATAACTGTGGTTTGCTCACCTCTGCCTGCTTGAAAATGAGCTACTGGAGCTCTCCAGCAAAAACCATGCTGAAAGTCTGTTTACGAATTTCAGAATTACACTTTATTCACCATGATTGCCTTTTGGTTGCTGAGGCTGAAAACGAAAAGGAACTACTCTCTGCTGACTCTGGATAATAACTGACTCGAGTCGTGACCGGTCACCAAAAACACATAGTCTCCAAGCTCGATAGCTAAGGTATGTCTAATAAAAGTATAATGTTCGTATCTAATTAGAATCGAGCGCAATCGTACTTTTAGCCAGGAAATATATGTTCGGTCAATTCTCGGACACACTGTAGCTTAGAGTCAGACAGGGCTATTGCTACCGTCTTTTTCCGTTCTTACTGCGTTTAACTGTTTGATTTAAAACAACGCAATTCTAAAATTCTAGTCTAAAATGCTGCGTGCTGGCTTTCGGCTTCCAACGTAATTATGCACATGTTGAATTTGGGTGCCTAATTCGTAAAGAAAGCATTCTATCGCCAGGTCGAGGCCAATTATCATGCCTTTACATCTCGAACGAATGTTGGCCGCTATACATAGGTAATCGAAAGCAACCATTTCGCGCCTTTTATGGCATTTTCTATAATTGCATACGACTCATGCCACGTGTCCAAGTCACGTGTCTGTGATCATCACTCCTCGCGCGCCACGTGATCCACGTGACCTGCACGTGATCGTCGTGACCTCCGGTGGAAGAGGTCACGTTCTGCTACGGGTTTATTGCCGGAGGCGGCGCCGGCACTGACGGATTATTCTTGTGCCAGCGTGGTATGGCAAAGTAAGCGGATTTAAGACGCTCACTTTGCGAGTTGATGTGTTTACTAAATTTAAGTTCGCTATGATGTTAGTGTGCTATATTCCAAGATAGTTCGAGAGAGAAAGTTTGGATGCGTCCTATTATACTATGTTAAGCAGCTATGGTTTCGCTGAACTGTGCGCTGCTGAATGGTAATGAAAAATTATTCGATCATTTATCAATAAGCTCTTTCAAAAATAATTTTCTCAGGCAAAAGCAAAGACGTTATTGATAATTTAGCACGTTGCGTTGCAAATGCTAATGCTTTAAAGGCGGTCAGCATTACTGGAAACATTCTCGCGTGTAGGGGAAGTTGGGGCTATGCCGGAGTTGGGGCAAAGCCGAAATTCGAGATATTTCGAAAACCGTAAGACATGGATGCCACCTGTCAGTGATGCTCTGAAGGTTAAGTGACTACAATTATCGCATGTTTGTTACGAGTCGTCATTCGGAATATTTACTTCGGCTGTGAGGGCGCCAAGAGCGTTTTCAAGGTACGCGTTCCTTGTACTACATGCGCCTTTGAAGCTGCATTTCTTACTCATTATGCTACCGTTTGTCTGGCCAATTCGGTCAAGTAATCTTCAGCATGTCTTTGCATAAGTGTGCTGCCTATTTGAAATTTATACGGCACGTTGAAAAGTTATGGGCCTGCAAATGAAAGTATGGCTGGCTGGGGTAATGCCGAAAACGTGCAATTACGCACGTTAAAGCACGCTACGTGGACTTAACTGCTGTAGAATAGCAACGCGAATTTTTAGTCACACAAATTACACTTTCAACCGACACAACGGCCTGTTACCTGTAAGGAATTATTTGCCTGGCATTTTCTTATTATATCACACAATTATAACTTCCAGTGTGCACCAAGCGTCCTCAAGCTCTTAAAACGCGTGTCAGCTTTGATAAATTCTGGATAAAGTTTGAGATAAAGTGGCAAAACATCAATGTCGGCATTCCCCGTAGATCATTTCTCCCATTTTCGGCTTTCCCCGCAGTCCGGGGCAACGCCGAAAAAGTCACTTCTTTGATTTAGTTTGTGCGCTTAACGGTATGCGAATTCATCAAATGCGCCTGGTATGTTTGAAAGGCAAAAGCCTGGCCTCTCGAATGACGCCAACAAGAATAGCTTATGTTGTCTACCTTGCGTGCTACGGGCGTCAGAAAAAAAGTATTCGGCGTTCCCCCAACTTCCCCTAGTTTTAGTGTAAAACACGGAAAAGTGAAAACAAATAGCGACATATCCTTCAAGCAGCTCCGTGCGAATTGATGCAATCATCTCCGACACCGCGGTCCCACAGCCACACTGCAGCCACGACCCATGTGCGGTGGTCCGACCCTCCAATCAGAGGGTCACGCCCAAACGGGATCAGCGGGCTCTATACTGACGGATTATCGGTATTGCTCGTGCGGTCCCTCCTCATCCGGCCGCGTGCCACGCCAAATCAGGTTTGTAATGATTTTCCGTCGACAACGTGGCAGGCCGTGAGCGTCGGACGCTAGGAGGCGGGTGGTGGGTGACCTAGGGCAGGGGTGAGAGAGCTGAAACTACGTCAAGGTGACTATTGGCTAGTATGTTCAACTGTTCCAATCTTATAATCGGCTATATTTTTCATTCGGGCCTACCATGACCTTCGGTTTCTGTGTCTGTGTTACACATCTTTTTCCAGCGCTACCGTTTTGTAGCAAAAAAAGATATATATTTCCTCAAAGGCGATTACAAAACGCATGAAAGGGACACTCCGGAACCGCAGTCGCCCGTGCAGCTGCTTTGTGCCTATGAACTATGTCAGGGTGCCGAAACTGCCTACAACTCATGGCAGGGCCTCTGAGCCCTCAGTTACTTGTCCAGCTGCCTATAAACCATGTCATGGCGATCGGCTCGCAGTCGCCCGTCCGGCTGGCTATGAACCTTGCCAGGGTGTTTATAAACCATGTCAGGGTGCCTACTGCCTATGACCATGACATGGCGCCTATGAACCACATCAAGGGCGTTCCAGCCCGGCAGTCGACCGTCTAGCTGCCTAAGGAGCCATGTCAAGGCGCCTATGAACCAAGCCAGGGTGCTTATGAACCACCCGGCCCGCAGTCGCCCATCCCATGAACCATGTCAGGACGCCCCGGCCCGCAGTCGTCCGTCCCGGGGCCGCGGGCAACTCCGTTCGGACGCAAAGAATGTCCAGACGAGCGTATGATTGCACATAATTGGCGCGTAGTATGCAAGGACGTTTTCGTCATGAGCGGGCCGAGATATTTGCATTGCTATGCGGTGTTCGGGCCGGCTTCGGCTAACACGGCGCCCAGCAGCACGTCTAATGAGCGACTGTCGGAAGTCAGGCATGTGCATCAACGGAGCTGCTGCTAACAGGGTGGAAATAAATGGAGGATGGTTGGAACTGGGAAGAATGGTCACAACTTTGAGAGTGAAACCAAAAAATGCTGGGGCTGAAACGACGACTGAGTGCAAAGGATTTCGTGCTTTGACTTTTACTTTAGCGATTTTTCTTCCTCTCCCGAGTGATCGTTTTGAAATTACTGCCTAGATAAGCACTTCATGCTCGTTGATAATATCGCATTTTTATTATTTGTTCGCTGCTTAAATTTTTGCTTAAGTTTTCAGACTTGTCGTTTCCACAAATCACTTCCGATATCATCATTGCATTTTGGCCAGCCCTGTAAGTAGCTGTATGAGTATTACTATAGCTGAGAGACTAAATGAATAATACAGAGTTATTATCCGGCATCCATCTTACATTGATCACATATCTCACCGCATTATATTGCGGTGTATCATAATACGCTCGTCTCTCACCGGCCGTATCCCGCGGCCGCTCTCCTGTTCCGCTGGCCAGAGCGGCGCGCCGCTGTTTGCTCTCCCGAGTACCCCTGTCTCGCCCGGCGGCGCTCGACGAGGGGACCCGCCCGCGGCAGTGAGCCGGCGGCATTGATGAAAGGAGATGGCGAGTGCCGAGCCCACCAAAGAGGATTTAAAAAGGGTGCGTTGTTTTCTGATCCGACCGAGCGCGCTCGATCCCAAATCGTCAGACATTGTCGATGCTGCTCCCGTCGGCCGCCGCGGTTCCACCGCCGTTACCGCGGCGCGCCGCCGCTTTGCATGACAATATGCTGGCCGAGCGCGTTCGTTTGCGCGGCACATTGTAATTGGCGATCAGCTCGGCCGTTTAGAGCCACTGCTCGGCCGTTTATGGGCTGGTTTACGGGTGGAACCGAGCAGCATCGGCGGATCTCGCCTCCCGAACGACGCCGATAAAGATCGGACACGCTGAGGCGAGCACAGCTCTGGCGATCGGCGCTCATAGTCGCGTGCAGAAACTCCCGACCGGCTGCATGTCCAGCTCTGCCCGGCTAATTGGGCGCTGTCGGCAGCACCGCGCGCTCTCACTCAGTCGTTATGGTCAGTTTTCAGCAGAAGCTTCTCTGCTCTGATGCGCTCCAAATGAGTGAGCGCGCTGGAATGAGCGTGCTTTTGATGGGAGATACCTGCGTGTAGCAGAGCCGTCGGACTGCATCCACCGAAGATCACAGAGCCCGCGAGAGTTGGCAGTAGTGCGGGAAAAGCATCCCTTTCCAGTTTCAAAGAAAGCTAGCGCTTTATTCGTCTGTTTTGCATTGTAACGATACATAAGAGACAACCATTTATGGCATGGTGTGATAGAGATAAGCATAGACAAACCGATGATAATTGCTCACTATTGTGATGCTGCCATATTGTTTTGCGTACAGTTGACGCTGATGCCAAAATTATTTCGGGTGGTTATTTTTGTAAGGTTGATGCAATTCATATAAAAAAACATGAAATTATGATGGTTGGTTACTTTTTTCGCGCAAAGGCAAGCGAGGCAGGCCAGCAATCTTATCTGATCCAGCCACCGCAGCGGTTCTGCAAAAGGAGCTCGAACAGCTTCACCCTTCCCTTCTGTCGGCTAATCTATGCGCTATTCAAACACAGGCTGGAGCACCCACTCGTGGCCGGACTTTGCTGAGCCGGCAGCGTCGCCCCCTCTTGTAAAACACGTTCGGTGCCGTCGACAGCGGCAATATTCGGCCGTGTCGGTATCGACAGTGGCAGCGGTGTGTGGGGGGCAGCACGCGGCCCCGTCGGCCCCAATTTGTGACACGTGACCGGTCCTGAATGGGGGCTGCGGCGGTCCCCGGCTGAGACAACACGGGGTGCGCCGGCCGGGCCGGGGGCTGTCACCGAGACCGGAAGGGGGGGGGGGAGGGGACATGGGATATTACCCGAGAGCTGCCCACGCTGGTTTATCGGTCTGAGGATGTAAGTACTGAATCCATCCATGCCCCAGGTGGATGGACAGGGGCTTGGTGTAGCGTGTCTTCATATGCTCTTTAAAGTGTGATCGAAAGTCTGCAATAAAAAAACGTCATCCCAATAAGTGGCCAATCACAAAATGATTTTATTGATCGGTTCTTGCTGCTTTGGGCTGTCTGTTTTCCCGTTGAGCACATTTTTTTATAATGTTGAGTTCTTACTTATTGAAAAATGCTAATAAAATAACCCCAACTGCTTCTCATAAGCCTTCTCTTCTCTCACATTCACAGTTATGAACGAAACAGCTATGTTCAGTGGAAGGACGGGACATTCCTAAAAATAATCAGATATTCATAAAGGAAATGAAGTTCTAGTCATGGCATTTCCTTCACTGGCTTAACGCCAGCCTTCGTTAAATGGCAAGCTAATGGCGGAAGGACGCTTTGTCCTCCCCTTGCGTTAGGTTGGAGGTCAATGTCGATTGTGATTTATGACTCAGGTCATAATTTGCCACCATTGTAACGCCAGTTCATATTAGGAAAGTCCATGACAAACCATTTATCAGCTTTGGAATGTCCAGATAAATAAAAATATTGGCACAGCATCAGGAGAACAATTTTCTTTCCGAACACCGAACCTGGAAACATGCATAGTAACTTCGCTTACCAGTCATTTCATTACCCAGGCGAATATCTAGCAAACAAACTCGGCATTGTTTAAGCGTTATTGCTAACAAACATGATGCACACCAATCATCCCAATCACCATGTTTTAGACGGGATTTCGGTGTGTACTTCCACTACACTTGACACCATTCACCGTCAACCACGCCGTATCATAAACCCTCTCTGCACCCCCGGCTCCTCTCGTGCGCTCGCTAATAGGCCTCTCCAAACTCATTTTCCGTATGCGCGACGATGATTATTATATGGCACTCCCAATAAATTTGCAAATATTCAGCGTGCCCCGTTTGATTCAGGCGAGCGAGAGATGAACAATAGGGGGGCCATTACGGCCGGGCTGCCGAGCCTGCTCGACAACACTTGATTTTCTGCGGCTCGCCGGCGCGGCGCTGCATCCCTTTGTCGGAGGCGTATTGATGTAGGATGATAATGCAGGCGCCGCCGAGGGGAGCGGTTCAAGCAGCCCTCGCCGACGCTTTTTGCGCTCGGCGAACAGCCTTTGTTGCGGTAGTTTAACAGTATTTTCGGCCGGAGAATGGGGGACGGAAAAAGTGGGGATATGAGGTTCGGTGCGCAGTTTATGGAGGGCGGTAGTTCATGGTCAGACAATGACCAGATTTTCATGGTCTAGGCTTTGTGACCCTAGTGTACAATGTCGAATACCATCCCGGCCGTAGAAGTGTGCGTCTCTCCGACACGTCTATCCTGATGCTGCATCCCAGCAGCCAGCTGCATTCCCGGTTTGTGCGGGTCCCAGATTCGGGGCGGTGCCCGTCGACATCCGCCGTGGCGAGCGGTATGATTTATCGGGCCGGCTCACGAGCCACCACTATCTGGCCCGCTGATATACGACACGATAATTACGTCGTGTCATGATGCTTCATGCCCTCTAATACCCGCTGTCCTGACAGCATAATAAGTCACCGCTCCGTACTGCTCCCTGGCACTTCTCAACAGCCGCTCATCGGGCTGTGGGTCGGACCGGCAGCCGTCCGCCTCTCCTGTCCACCGTTCTTCCGCGTTCGGTCGCTCCTACTCCTCCCCAGTCCAGATCAACTCTCTCTTTCATCACCGTCTTCGCCTTCTGTCGGTCCACTCCTGAAGTTCAGCGAGACAGGTGGTCAGAGGCGGGGTGGTATTGACACAGCCCACTCCCGCTGTCAGCTCCTAGTTCGCGCACCACCGCCACGCGACGGAAACCACCCGGCCAGGACCTCAATCGAGCCTTGTGTCAATGGTCCAGCGCGACCACTCGGCAGACCCCGCTGCCATAGATCTAGGCACGGGTCCGATGGCTCTGCGGTAGTCGAACAATGGGCGGCCGGTCGGACGCGCCGCCGCCGCCCGCCCGCCGGGAGCGCCGCCGGTGCGCCGCGGGCGCCGCGGGTGCGCCGTCATTAGGTTCGTTAGCGGCCTCCAGGGAGAGCCCGGGGGAGCGCCGGCCACGATTGAGATGTCGCCGCCAATGATCGTCCGCCGACGGTGCGTCACAACTGCCTCTAGCGCGCCACAATAGCGGCCGCGGCCGCCACAGAACTGCGGCACAACTGTCGCTGTCTGGGGAATACGGTACGGGTCTGTGGCATGTGGGGAGTGGGAACAGGGGAGAGATGCAGGAGGGCTAAACGGTTGCAGGACTTCGTGACCCATTACAGCAGCCACGGTGCCTAAAAGGTGCATGAAGTGCTAGTAGATCCGCGCCTTCATCATACGTGGTTTCTGATAACACATCGTCAGATATAGACGACAAAGCATACATACATTCCAAATCGCTTGGATGCACTTCATGCACATCAGTTAATGACATTGCAATGCACAGGTGCTTCGGTTTCTTATCAACTGATTGGGACACTAAATTATTCTCGCATAACTTTTACGCCGCATGCATAGCTTGCATACTCCATTGGCAGGTGATCATATGAACCACTGATTGGCCACGAATCAAATTTGTGGCGACCGTTTTTCTGGTAGCTGTTCGTTAGCGTGCAGAGTTCGTGTCGTTTGTGTAGTTGATGAGTTTTAGCACATCCAAAATTGCCCATTGCGGCTGATTTTGGTCCGTGAAGGCAGCCTGTATGGGTTCATAACTACTAGAAGCAGTGCACGCTTCGAGGATGATGGGGAAATGTGTTGCAGTTGAGGTAACGTAGTTGCGTTATATTTAATGCGGATTAACGGTTTCAGAAAATGATCTCAATATCGTGAACGTGATTGCAACTTATGGTGACGCTTTGCGTCATGAAGTGGAGCATATATTAGGGCCCATTCACATGCCTGAAAACTGAAAAGTATTCGTGTACCATCTTTAAGCCGTCTTGTAATGGCTAACACCAATAATCAGAATATTCGAAATTGACTTAGACATGGTCTACCGTCAAACCTCATTGCTTAGATCGACAATAGCCAGTAAAATGTTTCAAATTTCAGTGGTCTGACTGAACGGATCGCTGAACATATTGAAACTCATCAAAACGCCTGGTCGTTGGTGAGTCACGTGCCATCTTTCAGGGCCCGGGCGTCTGACGCTAGGGGTTTCTTCCTCCTCCGTTGCTGCGACAACAACACTTGACTGCGTCGAGCCACTCTGGCTGGCTATTTCCCTTGCTCGCAGCTTCATTTCCGCCGCAGCCGCGCTACAATCCAATAACTCCCGGGGCCGGCGGCGGCGGCGGCGGCGCCGGCCCGCGCCGGCCGCCCCTCTATTTGCTCAGCTCGCCGGTGCGTCATATCGGCCGCAATGTGGCCATTGTGGCGCGCGCCGGACGCTGATCCAGTTCGGCGCATTTGGGTGGTCCGCGCCGCATTCGGAGAGGCCGCGGCGGCCGATCAAATGATCCTGTAAAGGGCCGGGTGATTGGCGCTGGTCGGAGCCGCTCCCCAGGGACAGACCAGGCCGCCGGACCACCGCGCGTGCTCGGCAGATCAACTGACAGACGGCGAGCGGCGCGGCGGAACCCACAGCGGCGACCGAAGGCCGCAGCCGCACTGAATGCCGAGCTTGAAATGAATGGCGACAGCCAATAAAAGTGGAGTGAGGTCGGGGACATCGATCGTCGTCAGCTGAACGTGGAGGGACTCCGATCGTGCGTAGTTGCTTGCAAGTTACATTTGGCTAAGTTGAAAACGTGCACAGTAGTGGCACGCTATTGAGAACTAAGTTTCCCAATGATGAGAAGGATGAAACTAATCCTTCACCATCTACCCAAGCCCATACATGGCCTTCAAGATCAGCACACCGAAGCATATCATACAAAGTGATGAATATTATCCGAGATGACTTGCAGCATGTCGATCTCAGAGTACATCCCTCAGCAAAGTACACGGACGGCGCATTCATGGTTATATATTTTGCAGCTCACCTGTCAGGCTGGTGTGGCCGTCTGATGCAATCGCGTCTCGACGCACCGCCGCTAGATCCATGATAACTCATGCAGTGATGATACACCGCAGCTAATCTATAGACCTAATATATAGAGGCCGAAGTACAGGCTTGCCTCCGCCGTTCAGCCGTTACGGGCGCGGACGCCGTTGCCGGCCGGAGCGGCGGTGCCTTCGTCAGGCTGCGGGGGCGTCCGTAACGGCCCCATCTCGGCGGGGCAAATCGGTCGGATGGCCCATTGTGGGCAGTCGATGGCCGGCGCATGGCCCGTTGCCAATGAACTCTTCACCTCGCAGCTTGCCCGAGCTGTTAGCCGGCAACTCAATTGAGTGCGGGCATTCCCCACACTTTGGAATGACGTCGTACGATGCACGGTTAGGGAAGCCTCACTGCCGACTGCTGGGCCGCCGGCGTATAAGGGCTGTAGACGATACATATGCCTTAACCCTCGCCGGCACAGGCCATTTTGCGTCCTTCGACGGCACAAGGGTTGGTACGACCCCTCGCGTTTGGCCCCTGATTGAGCTAGAGCTTCGCGGAAAAAAAAAAACGAGCGTGTTGCCCGTCACGAGACAAAGCCGATGATACCCAGTTTTAAGGTCCTAGGTCATCGGGTGACCTTCCAGGTCAGGTCAATGACCCGAAAACCGGGAAAATCGAGACCTGTTAGCAAGTCGTAAAGTGTGGCTGCTATGTGGTTTTCCAGGGTGCTGATCACGAATATGTGTTAGTTTTGATCAGAGATGATGTCTTTAAGCATTTAGACCAGGTCGGGTCAGTTCAGGTCAGGTCAACCGGTATGGGTTGTGACGGGTATTCGTAATACGTGTCAACCGCCTCTGACAGCTTCGTAACATGTTACGAAGGCATCAAAACTACTTCGTAAATGTTCAAATGGTTGCTAAATTCGAATTCAGCTCCAAAAACTATCCTAGAAACATGTAAAGCTCGAAAAAGTGAGCCGAGGTCACCCGAGGTCACCAGAGGTCAGTGACCTGACCCGACCTTCAGGTGACCTTGACACCCACCCTAATGTATGGAAGCAACATCAAATCACATGTTTGAACGTTTGAAACCACGAAAAGCTTGCAAACGCGCAGCTAATGTGAGCCGACATACGCAGAATCGCGATTCCGGCCAAACATGGTCTCGGAAAAGAGGTCACAGGTCAAAGGTCATTTGGGTCAGGGTCATGAAATTTTCAGGGTAGATGTAAAATCAATCAATGCGAGGGTACTGAAAGTTTCATTGCGATCGGCCGCTTTTTACGTGAGTTATTCGCGAAAAACCTTAGGGGGGTGCATCAACCTCCCTGTGCCGGCGAGGGTTAAACACCAGGCAACTTTTTCATTTACCGACAAATATTTGTTAAATATTTGTAATATTCAATCCATACTTACGCATATCTCCCTTAAAAATGTTTTAATACGCTTAAGCTGAGGAATGAGCCTGTGTAGAGCTCCTTGCAGCGCCAAATGTCTTTCGATAGCGCTTCATGTATTAGATAAGTAATTTCATTATTGCAGCAGCCCTTGGACCACATCCTCATTGTAGTAATTGTGGGCTGTAGCATATCACAGCAGAAGGCAATAAATCATATTCTCCAACACTTCCCGCCGCCCCTGCTAGAGGGCAACTTCCTGACTCACCAGCTACATACAAGGTCGCTGGGTCAAAGGCTACATGGGCCTGCTTGCGGCATCGGCAACCGGCATTTAGCGCACGACGTCGTTACGGCCGCCAGAGGTTTGTTGTATTGCTTTACGTCATGCGTGGTTTGGGTGTGCGGAAAATACCGCAAATGCGTGTGACATTGGCTGCCGAAGAGTTCGAAATACAAATTGATAATGATCTTGGCATATTTTTATCAGAAATTAGCGAAGGTGGCTGACCCTCCTGTTGCCTTACTTTTATGGCAAACGTTAACGTAATACATACATCTTACATAAATAGCATTGTTACCAAACACGTGCACGCAAGTACCATTTTTCATTCTCTAGAAATTTATAATTACTGCAACTTCACATAACCATCGCCAAGCAGCGTCTCTCTGGCATGATGGATGAATTACCATTCCGTTTACGCGTGTTGAATACGCTCGCCGGCGGTGCAGGTCGGTTCTGCAGTGGCCGAACTGGCTCCATCGCCATCCCCAAATGATGTACCGATCTGCAGCTCCAGTACGCCGCCTGCATAGATACTCGCGCTCGGCCAACTAAACCGTACCCCAGCTCGGTCCGCGCGCTCTAACGGCGACTAGCCACGGAACGAGGCGGCGATCGGCCCCGCCCGGCTGCAGCGCTGCTGGTGAATTGTTTATGGTCTATGCTGGCCCCATGGTCGCCGGCAAACGCAGGGGTAGCTAATTCGAGAGTGTGGCTGGCCGGAGGGCCCGTCACGGGGAGCTCAGTGCCGATAAATGCCCCGAAATGCGCCGGCCGTGACCCAAGCGCTCCCTGCTGCACGAAAAGAGCTTCACAGCGCCCTCGGGGAGGATTAACTATCGAACAGGCGCCTGGCTGTAAGAGGACTGTGCCTTAATCACGCCATGATAGCCGCTGGAGAATTTCCGGCTGATGTATTACTCATAGGATTTTCTAAGAAGTGGTTGGTATCTGTTGGAAGCATAACGATTCACGAAATGACAGCATCGTGCCCAACGAACCAGCAAAGAGGCATGCAAAGATGGTCAAGTTAAAATTCATTTCTGAATATCTGACAACTAACTTCTAGCCAATTCTAACTGGAATCATACCTACCATTCTTAAAGCGCGTGGCGCCCGGCTGGCCAACTGCCTGGCAGATAGACTGTGCCGCCGTACATACAAGGCGACTCGCCGCGCCGCACAGGCGACTGCAGTATTATGTCACACACTAACACCAAGCTTAAAACAACGGGCGTTTGCAGATATACAAAATAGTTGCCACTGTATTTGTCGATGCTTATCACACCGGTTTGTGGATACGCTGTTCATGGTTTATTGTGATTTATTTAAGCGGCCAGATATGACTTCTAAGTGAGGAGGAAAGAGCATGATTTGAAGGTACATGTGTGAGGGAAATGAAAATCAGGGTGAAAACTGGAACTATAGCATAGGCGAAAGAGAGAGAAAGAGATAGAGAGAGAGAGAGGGAGGGAGAGAGAGAAAGAGAGAAAGAGAGAAAGAGAGAAAGAGAGAAAGAGAGAAAGAGAGAAAGAAGAGAGAGAGAGAGAGAGAGAGAGAGAGAGAGAGAGAGAGAGAGAGAGAGAGAGAGAGAGAGAGAGAGAGAGAGAGAGAGAGAGAGAGAGAGAGAGAGAGAGAGAAAGAGAGAGAGAGAGAGAGAGGGGATGAGAGATTTCGCTTCGTAACCTCACACATAACGTTAGCTTCACAATCGCTCATATTAGCCTGTCATTGGCAGCGTTCCTTTGGTCGGCCCACGAAGGGACGGCTCACGCGATACATCAATGGCGCGCGCTTCTACCGCAGTATTTCAGCTGAATTTCCACGCGAAGATACCGCCATGGAGTGCTCAGAGCCTGAGGATATACATCAGGAATTTCTCGAATGTTCCTGATGAAAATATACGTCGGATAATGGAGAAGAATGGTTGAAGATTATTGGTCAGTTCGACCGGCACAAGAAGGCCAGAATTAGCGTGTGCCACACATGTCAGGAATTCGATTTATTTTACCAGAAGCAAGTCACCGGTCAGTTGGAATTCAATTTTGGGTGGAACATCTAAGGGTAGCAGAGAACTATGGATCTAAAGAATCAATGAAATAAATGTATAACCATTGAATCAGTTTCAGTCCTGTCGTCGTTCACTGAACAGATAAAATTTAAAAGTTTAATGTTTACTTTCCCACGCTGTGCCAACTTATTCAAGAAATTGCTCAGGGAAAGGGTTGGATATTTTAAGTCCATGTTCTGCTTGTGATTCCAAAAGTAAGTTCAGCAGAGTCTGTGACTGTCTCGGCGTGGGCAGACAGGGCGCAAGTGATTTACAAATCCAGCATACGAAATTGCTCAAGAATCAAATAATGTAAAGCTTGCAATAGGAAGCTGTTTGAAACGTATATAAGTTTGTCTCTCAAATATACCTTTAGAAGCAGTTAACCCAAGTTTGAGTTTAACAACTGAATTTTATTGGGTATGTATCAATCCGATTTTTCAACTTTCTGTATTTAGAACAAACTTCGACCCAACAACTTTAAACGGCTTCTGCCAAAATAAGCAGAAGCAAGCTCATATTCAAAACACATTTCCATAACTTATGTAAGCACCTTCTCAAGCCCTAATTATGCACACACTGTATGCATGCAAATTGTTCTGAAAAGCGCTGCAGTTTCGGAGAAAGCGATAAAAGCGCACTTCCATCTCTGACAGAGGCCCATGTGCGGATAGTTAGGTCTACATGCGTGCACTTCTGAGCACCCACAGTCTGCAAACAGTGCACTGAACGCAGCCGGTGCCCAAGGCCATGCCGTTCACCCGCTCACCACAGAACCCGAGGTAGTGCCTCCGGTGCCCCTGAATGAATGAAGCTGGGGAGTAAAAACGCCAAACACATTCAGGTGGAGCCCAACCACCTCAAAATGACAGAAGATGACGTACGGACAGACGGACAGACGGACGGACAGACGGACAGACGGACAGACGGACAGACGGACAGACGGACAGACGGACAGACGGACAGACGGACAGACGGACAGACGGACAGACGGACAGACGGACAGACGGACAGACGGACAGACGGACAGACGGACAGACGGACAGAATGGATCAACGAGGGCACGATATTATACAAGACTACGCTGTTGATCTATCAAGTTATGCCAAGTGACAACTCACCCAACGCGTAACAGCAGAGAAGCTGTGCAGTGTGCACTGTGCACTGCATTTTATGCATAAGTGTCCTAGCTAAAAAACAAACTTCAATGCTCCTGAGGACCAGCCGCGATCTCGGCGCGTATTCGGTGATCTTAGCGCACGTTCGGCGATCTCGGCGCAGGGTGAGGTCACCCTGTAATCACTGGGTCGTTGAGAGTGCGTGTCGGGACGCCGTTGGCCCGGCCGGGTCCCGGCAGTAAGGTGTGTTAATGGGACAGACGACCGGCCGGGACCTGCGGAGGCCCATCGGGGCCCGAACGGAGCCCCCGGCGGTGCCGAGGAGCGTGGGAACGGTGCCCCCCCCCCACCACCACCACCACCACCACCAGTTGAGGGGGATGTGCTACTGCCGCTCCGCCCGAGGCTGGGGGCGGGGCTGACGGGGAGGGGGCTGCACCGCTCAGTGCCTCCGGTTGTGGGTCTTTGTCAATTCAAAACTACCGATACAATCAACAATACATGCATACAGGCAGCAGGCGTGTACGCTTAATCACAACATTTGTTTACCGTCCAATAGTTTCCCAAGTTGTATCTTCGTGCTTTGCCAGAAGCCTGATTAAAAGTCCCTAGTCATTTTAGCTCGTGAGTTCAGCATGTCAGTGGGGGCACAGTTTGGAAAGTTCGGATGATAGCCAAGAAAAAAAATTGATATACGATTTGTATTATCGTCAACATAATAACCATGACGAATACTTGGCCTCTGTGTATGATCATTTCGATCTGAGCCTTCAAGATTGTCGTTGAAGTTCTACCAGAACTGGAGCCCCAGTGAAGCCCTTGTGCCTCTGAATGCTTCTCCTGATGCTAGCATCAATAAATTCGACTGCCTTGTGTACGTGCATGACTGATTGCAAACGGTCACTATTATCTCCTGCAATTATATTGTACCCAGATGAGCGAACAGCCAGCTAAGCAGAAAGGAAGTCACATGAAGTTAAACTTACGATGCCCCTTGGTTACCAACAAGCAAGGCATTGCCGCATTCCGGATCAATAATTTTGATGCTCGCTTCTGTTAAACATTTTATAAATGATGGAGAAATATATCATAGTGGCATGCAAATGAGTGGACCTTGTCCAGAAGCCCTGAATTAAGTCTTAGTTAAGTATGATTAATTGTCGTATTCGTTAAACACCGTGACAGGCATACTGTACACAAAAGATTACCAAATGATGATGCACGCATCATCTTTGGTCGTTTTCTTTGCCGGATGTAGAAAAGGCACACACTTTGTTGTTGTTTGAACGCAATATGGCGCGGTGGGATGGTGGTCAGGAGTTATTTGCATGTTTTACACCATTTTTGTAATTTGATCGCATTGTGCGTTCTTGTTCGCTTCCCTTGCCTTTACCCCGTTTTCCGTCAAGCTAAGAGTAGCATAAACTTATACACATGAGAGCATCGTTTGCTTCAAGTAAAAGAAGATTGGTGTGCAATTATTTATCTTCCAAAAGTAGTTATTTTGCCTGGCAAAGAACGCTATGTCATAAGTCCCATAAATCTCGCTTACAATTTTTCCAGATTTTCTACAGCAGACACACATTCATTGCACACCGTAGACCGTTCGGAATAATGAATAAAGATTCATGCCTGAAATTCAGGCCACTTCAAAACATTTTGTGTATTTGTTTGGCAGCTACGCCTGTTTCGGTTTTTGGTCAATGTGGCTCAGAAGCACAGACGATTGCCCCCGTGTCCAGCACGCGTTCTGGCATAACCTCATCAACAAATTACGAACCTCTTATCAACGCTGCTATTAAAGTCGTAATCACCAAATGAAGCACTCGGGATAACCATCGTATTATCCGTCCGGCAACCAAACAATCGTAATTAATGGAGTGCTTGATTCCATTCGTGTGTGTGCATTTGATCCGCACCCTCCATCAGTTCTGGCTGTAATGGATCGATTACAATAATCATAATGAGCATCTGGCGGGCCCCACAGCGGCGGACGCTCACAAAACCCACCCGAGAGTCTCGTTGAGCGGAGGGATGTTGTCAACTGGTCCCCACTGCACTGGTCCAGCAGTGACCCTGCGTCTCAGGGTGCCGAGGAGCCCTCACGTGTAACAACCTTGTCATTAAGTGCTTCCCTTATCAGTCCGTCCGAAGCCGGTGGCAGTCATTCGTGCTGTCGTCGCTGTGCCCTCCGGCTGGACGGTTATTTATCATGAATGCAACTGGTGGGGTCATTAGAGACGGATAATCACGCCCCTGCGAGAGCCACTAGAAGAAGTGGGTAGGGATTGCTGGCTAGTTCCTGGTATCACACTGCCAACAGGCTGTGTTTTGTTCAAATGACTTTACAGATCATATGACAGAATGTAGTAAATCATGAAAAGAGCTGGGCGCTGAAATGATATCCACCTGCATGGATCATCATTGCGCTTTAATAATTATATTAATCTCTTTGTTACTAGGAAGGGTAAGCAGTAACCCTTCCTCGTTTTTTCGAGGCTATTGGAGTTCAGCTAAAGGAGTTTTCAAGTGTTACCGACCCCGCAATGAAGCAATAGGCTGTTGTACCAGTTGTACTATCCCTGAAAGGTTCGGGACTCACTCGGTGCTGTACTTCAAAATTCTTACCCGGCTCGGTGACAAGCTTGGGCTGTTGCCATCCAGATGCTCAACATATATGTTAGTCAGGGGCAGGGATGCTGTTTCCTTACGTCCATGCCAGGACAGGAAAGGTGCTATTGAGTGATTGCCAAGCGCCGGTACCCAGTTATTACCGATGATCATACTACCAGCAGCATGCCTCAGCCCTGACCATTGGCAGCAGTTGCACCCGGCGGCATCGCTCATCAAAGCCACTATTCCGCGGCACCAAGCCTGCTACTGCTAGCGCCCGTTAATTGGCCGTGTTCACAGCCGCCTGCTGATTGTTGCTCACCGTGCGCGCGGAGGTACTGATGAATTGGAGAGCGGGAGGTCGTGAGCGGCAGTGGCAGGCGCCCTGAGCGGGTGCGGCAGAGAACAGCGCGTGCCTCGTGCCGGCGGCTGATTGGAGCTCAGAACGTGATGGAATGAAGGCTCTGGAGAGAGACTAAGGCTCGTGGACACCTGAAATGAAGTGTTTGAGATGAGTCTTTTCTTTGAGCATTGCCTTAATGAAATAGCTGTTAGAGTAGGAAGAAGGTAGCCTGTGGCTCGCAATAGTCATTCCTGTGGTTATTACTGAGTCGAATAGTCTCTTTTTGTTTCTTTCATTTCTCTCGGTTGGCGCAGTTGGATGACTGGAAAACCTGCAATCAGTGGGTTGGTGAAGCAGAAATTCATCTCGCACACCATCCTCAGCCTACTAGGAACCTGCTGGCGGTCACCTTTGTTGTGCACTACCTACCGAGAACCCTCGCAACATCTTCCCTGCAATATATGCAGCTCAATACCCGCTCTCAGGCCCGGACTCAATGGCAGGGTGTCGTACCGGCTCAGTGGTCAGTACGGCCGGCGTAATGTGCATCTCGGACCGGCCGGCTACCCGAACTGGTCCCGCTGATGACCACTCACTGACCAATTACATGCCGACCGACCACCGCTGGCCAATTGCTCCACTAATTACACCGGCGGCGATGAAATACAGCGAGCTAAACAGCATCGGCTACGGCCGGCTCCGCGGCGAAATTACTCCACATTTACTGAGCTGCAAGATGTGATCGACGTGGTTTACGAGCCGGGAGATCTCCGACGTCCGCCGCCGCACCAGGCTGTTCTATCGAGGGGCGGGGAGGAAGGGCTGGCTAGGTCCGGCGCCGCCAGTGGACCCCGGGGAGCGGGGAAGGGGGGGGGGGGGGGCGTTAGGTGCCGGGTTAAATGGATGGTGATCCGCCATTCAGTAGTGTCGGTAAGTGGGTGGTGCCACTGGAATTTGATCTGATGATGCATTTGTACCTGCTGACCCGGCGGATAAGATGGTTCAGAACGGGTACCAGAAAACCAAACTTAGTGAAATCAATTCATGTTTCATCAGCTTTGAGATAAAAGGAATGTAATACTAAGTCGATCGCTTTTTATCAATAAGTGCACCGCTGGCTATTAAGAGCAATAACTGATAACTATGCCCACTGCCAGGAGTTAGTCTGCTGCAGCCAGTTTATCTGCATATTTTCAGGCTTCTGAAGTTCGCTTACTTTTACATGCTTGACCGAAACATTGCCCGTTCGGCACAAGCAATTAATGATAAATAATGAATTGCATTCAGGGGAAAATTTAGCGATGTTGTCACTGCCAAATTCGTTTCACGCTACCTGATGCGTGCCGACAGAGTGCCCACTTTCATTTGACAACAGAGCCAGAGGTATAATGTTTAGGGTCAGATTACTGTCTTAGGAAATCGTGGAATAGCATTTCTTCTCGTCTAACTGAAACTCTTTCAACTCTTCAATTGGTCATTCGCTAAATGTCAGTCAAACAGCTCTATGAGTTGTCTCTGAGCTCGGATAGCAATTTGAAGGCCGCTGACTTCCTGCGATCGTTTTAGCTTCATGTTGACCGCCTGACACGTCCGCCTTCTGTCTGTCCGTCTGAAATGTTTGTCGTGTCTTTCCGTCTGGTATCCATCATACTCAACCACTGTCAATCGGATGTATGTAAGTACCTATTCTTCTGTCCATATAACCCGTCCAACCATCAGGTGGCCTGACTGACATCTTTCTCAAATGTCTGTCTGTGTGCAACACTTCTGCGGTCCGTCTGCTCGTCTGACATCCATCTGACCAGTCTGAGATCCCTTCTGTCAACCGTCTGACCATCTAACATGAGTTTGACCCGCCTTGCGTCCGTCCGTCCGTCCGCCCGTCCGTCCGTCGGTCGGTCGGTCCGTCCGTCCGTCCGTCCGTCTGTCCGTCCGTCTGTCCGTCACATCCGTCTGACCCGCCTTACGTCCGTCTAACGTCCGTCCGTCCCGTCCGTCCGTCCGTCCGTCCGTCCGTCCGTCCGTCCGTCCGTCTGTCCGTCCGTTCGTCCGTCTGACGGCGTGGTGCGGCACCTGTCTGCGGCAGCTGCAGCCGACCCACACGGGGCACAAATCATCGTCAATGGCAGCGCTCAAACCGCTGATTAAAGCCCCGCTGCCAATTATCGTCCGCCTCTCGGACGGTGCGGCCCCTCTCTCGGTGCTCCTGCCCTGCTCAGGCAGAGGCGGATCCAAGCAGGGGGACAGGTAACCGGTGCTCACCTAAGAGGGTAGATTTAAATGAATTAACGGCCTATTCGGGGCATGAGAGCAATGCTCCAAAAAATTTGATTGATGGAAATTTGTGAATGATAATTTCACGATATCTCAATCATTGATGCAAGTAATCATCATTCTCTGGATTTACTTTTGTCTAAATTTTATCCGAGATTTCCGTCTCTGGGCCCGCCCGTGCTGCCGGGGCGCGCACGCCGAGCGGTGGCTCTCCGACCTTGCCCAGAAGACGCCAACATGGCACCCACCGGGTTTTTGCAGCAGATTTATAGGCAAATCGAGCGCGGCCGTAAATTTGCAGCCGGCCGGTGTACGGTCGCCGTTTAACGTGCCGCTGCAGCCGCTGGACGGCACGGGACGCCCAGACTCCGCCTGGTCACGGAGGGCGCCCGAGAGGGGCGTCCGTCCGACCCGAGACTGCCCGAGAGGGGCGTCCGACTGACCGGAGACAGCCCGAGAGGGGCGGCACGACACTTACAATAAAAGATGTATTCTCTTGCTTATGTCTATTCCCCATGGGCGTAGGAACGGCTGGAACATTGTGGGTGCATGGGTGCAGAAATCCAGCCATGGCCGGTGAAGCGGGGGAGGGGGGGGGGGGGTTGGGAGCGACACCCGAGCGAAGGCTCGTTACGAGCTTTGAGGGGGGTGTATGTATACCATGTCGAAAAGGTACCGACCGATAAGTGCATTTGGAAGCATTAGCGACCCTACCCTCGCATGTGTAGGGGGTTCGGATGAGCACCCCCCCCCATGGTTTTTCGCAAATAACTCGCGCAAAAAGCGGCCGATCGCGACGAAACTTTAAGTACCCTCGATTTGATCAGTTTTACACCTAATCTGAAAATTTCATGACCCTGACCCAAAAGACCTTTGACCTGTGACCTGATTCTCGAGACCATATTCGGCCGGAATCGCGATTTGGCGTATGTCAGCTAACATTATCCGCGCGTTTCCACTTTCCAGTCTTGTGATTGTAGACGTCCAAACATGTGAAATGATGTTCGTCCCATGCCTCACGGTGGGTGTGAAGGTCACCTGAAGGTCAGGTCAGGTCATTGACCTTTGATGACCTCGGTTCACTTTTTCGAGTATTACATGTGTCTAGGGTAGTTTTCGGGCTGATTTCGAATTTAGCATCCATTTGAACGTTTACGAAGTAGTTTTAGTGCCTTCGTAACAAGCTACGACGCCGTCAGTGGTAGTTGACACCTGCTATGGCTAGCCGGTAGGACGCCTAATGGTTGACCGGACCTGACCGGACCCGATCTGGCCTAAATGCATGAAGAAATCATCTGTGATGAAAACTAACATGATATTCGTGATCAGTACCCCGAAAACCCCGATAACAGCTTCACTTTACGCAGTTCTAGGCAGGTCCCGATTTTCCCGACTTTTGAAACATTGACCTGACCTGGAAGGTCAACCAATGACCTAGGACCTTAAAATTGGGTATCATCGGCTTCCTCTCATCACGGGCAACACCCTCGTTTTTTCCGCGAAGCTCTAGCTCTATCACCCCCCCCCCCCCTCCCCCTACACATTAGAAGGTGGAAAACGCCGCACACATTCGAGGGTTAATGTTGTCAATATTGACTACCGCAAAAAGTAAAAGCGGCCAACTTAGCCATTTTCGAAGATATCGGGCTAAAAATTTTGACAGTGGGTCATCGGCTCGGTATGTGTTCAATCACATGCTCCATTTCCTTTTTTCTTCAGCACAAATGTAAGTTTTGAAGACCATCACAAAAGCAAATGCTTCGAAAGATGGATAGTGGGCAACATATCCTGAATTTGCCGTGCTGCATGGAAAGTAGTGTTGATGAGAAAAGGGGTTTTTGGTTCAGATTATTGTGGGTGCAGAATACATTGTCTGCACCCACTGGAGAAATATTGTGGGTGCAGCTGCACCCTTGCACCCATGGTTCCTACGCTTATGCTATTCCCTATATTCCATATTGTATAGATATATTCTCTTCCCGTTCCCTTGCTTATTCCGGTCATTCACCTCACGTATCGCACACAGGTGTAGAATGGAGCACTGAAACTTCAGAATGAAGTTTTGCCACGCTTATGAAGACCAGGATGCTGTGCTACAAGTTGCCTGTTTGAATGCATAATGCATATGCATTCACATTTTGTGTCGGAGAATAATCTAAGCAAGATTCTCCCGCATCGTTTCCATCTCGTTTCAGCGCCCATTCCGCCACTTCATAGGCACTCCTTGGGATCGGCTCTCTTTTAATAAATCCATCAACGGAGACATCAACACACAATTTCCAATTCAGGGAGCCTCGCCTCTCTATAATCTTCTTTCCTTTGGCTCGATTTGAATTTCGCCGGCGGCGGTGTCGAAGCTGCTATTGGATGCCAACATGGCGCCGTGCAGTAGCGACTGCATTTTCCGCCGACCCGGGACGCATTCGCTCACCTCGCCTCCTGATTTTCATAATGTGTTTGGAAATTTATACAGGCGCCGAGCGGCGGCGAGATGGTGTGATTGATTTATTGCTGTGGAGCGCTCGGCGCACAGCCAGCCATCGGAAATCGACATGGCCGCCGCGGGCCCGACGCACGCAGAGGAGTGGGGCGGCAGAACCGCCGGCGGGCCAGCGCCCAGGCGTCGGCGGCCGCGGCCGCGCTCTGATCCTGACCCAGACTGACAGACCCATCTCGCGCCCCAGAATCGAAATTCCCGACCTGACCGCGCCAGAACCGCAAATGAGCCGCGCCAGATGAACTGGAAATCCCTCCGATTGAGAGTATTTGCATGCAAAACATCCCGTGGAGCTTCTCAGAGAATTCAAATCAGGTCGGTAGCGGCGGCGGCGGCGGCCGGCGCCCGCTGCGGGTCAGAGTGGCTACCTCAGTGGCGCCGAGTCGGCCCTGCCCACTAGTGAAGACGTTCGGACGCCCGTTTTTACTCATGACTGTTATCTCAGCATCGGTTTGTAGATGCGTTATTAATACCGTGCAGGAACCGCAGCTGGACATTTAATTTTCGGCCCGGGTGGCGAAGGCGATAAGGCAGCGGTCCCAGCACGAGCCGGCCTGAAATGAGCCTTGTCGACCGTGCGGTAATGACTGTTTTTCCTGGCGGCCTGCAGCAGCTCACGTGCCGAGTCGAGTGTTTATTGGCGGTGGGTCGGCCGGCCTCAGGTCGCAGGTCAAAGGTCAGGTCTGCTGAGGTGGCTGGCCCAGCAGCATTTCGGCTGTTAGCGTCCGAAGCTCGACGTGATGGCAGCTCGATGGCTCGAAGGGCTCGACGGCTCGACTAAGATGGAGACGCTCGGAAGCAGCGACGAAGCTACACTGAGCTGAATGTTGCAGAACATGATCAAAATTTCCCGAATCAATAAATCTTTTGTTCGATTTAATAGCATCGTAGGTGAGATAACAAGCTGACACATTAAATTAATCGCAATTGATGGCAATTTGATGCCAGAATATACCCGCGTTTCATTGTTCAACTTTATGGAGCCAATGCTGGCCTTTGACCCTCCAACGATTGTGCGCACTCTCACACAGACAAATGATCTCGGTATAACTCTGCAGCCAGCGCACACTTAAAATCCAATCACCATCAAATGACCGCAATGTATTACCAGAACCGCCGAAC
This sequence comes from Amphibalanus amphitrite, assembly GCF_019059575.1. Taxonomy (NCBI): domain Eukaryota; kingdom Metazoa; phylum Arthropoda; class Thecostraca; order Balanomorpha; family Balanidae; genus Amphibalanus; species Amphibalanus amphitrite. Next base: position 1,590,014 of record NW_024881530.1, on the reverse strand, counting down.
ATCGAAGTCACGACGATGCCTTCGATTCATCGCGCAACTTATTGTATGGTTAGCACGAGTGGCAGCCAATGCAACGGACAATGACCTACGCAGTTCAGTGACGCTCGGTAAGTGTTGTGATATCCGTCACAAATCACAATATAAACACGCATCAGACGCAACAGATAAAAAAGGAATTTGGCAGCCGATGTTTGATTTGTGCTTATACGCGGTCTTGGCTATGCTAGGCACGTGAGTAGCTGGCCTGCAATAGGCTAGGCCTGGCCCAGTTATGCGTAGGTAATTTGTGTCACTTTTCTTTAGATGCTCCGTGAAATCATTGTGTGGAAATGGACGTGGTATAACTGGAAACAACTTAACTAATCTAACAGAAATCAAAACCAATTCTCCCGTCTTTGCTGTCAAACAGACGTCTACTGCAGGTGTCGCACATACCCTCAGCCGGGCGTCTTGCGTCACAGAAGTTGCGTGCTTTTCGCCAATATTTTAATGCATTATGAGCGTACCTTATAGCAGCACGAAGAGAAAGTGTTTGACGTGCTGCAGAGCCTAGATGTGTCGTAAATAATGCATAAAATTCATAAAATTTATGCTCTTATTTTAAGACTTCTGCTCGAGCTTACACAACATACATATGTCTACTGGAAGTGATCATATTTCACCGACAGGGGCGATATTATAGCAGTTTGGTTGACTTATAAGGCATGGCATCGTTAAACGTTACGCTCTGCGCTATGAAAAACGTGACCGAGACAGCTCTCTTGGATGGACAGAATATGTACTGGCAGTAGTCATTGTTCATGATTGAAATAAAATCAACATGTTAATAATAAGCTTTGCTTGTGAAAACAAGTTATTAGATCTTTTTTGATTCCTGAAAATGATTTTGAAAATGCTTGCTACGCTCATAAAAATGTTTGTTTGAAAATGCTTGCTCCATGATGCCATGCAACTGTCATGCTATGTAAGCTACATGAAAGGGAGAATATTCATTGGCTCCTTTGGATACAATACAACTGCCTCGTGCAAAATGTAGCCAGGTTGCGGAAGAGACGGAGAAGCTGACCACTTCCCATCCATTTTCATCATACAACCGTCTCTCTCCATGACGATAGGGACGAAACCGGGCCCACCTCTCCGAGAAAATGACACCTACGAGCATCTTCGGACGGACAAAATCCCCAGCCCAATTAAGTGTAATGTGTTATTGATGAGCCTGGCGTTGGTCCGCGACGGAAGGTTTTGAACGAAGCGCTCCACTAAATTGCCTAATATTATGCAGATTGTCAGCAGAGAGCGGCTGCGTGCGGCCGAGGTCGCCAGTGTCAGCGGTGCGGTTTAGCGCGCGCATTTTAGGCCAAAGACCCCTCAAAACAATCGTTTATTAATTTTCCAAATGGCCCTAAATGACTTCTTACCGGCACAGTGGCGGGTGGGATCGTTTATCTCTCAGGGCTCGTCCTCCCCGTGGGCCAGCACCGGCTTTACTCCAAGTTATGTTAACATCCGTACAGTTCTAATCATAGAAGCCATCTTGTGCAGACCATACGGGCACATACATCTCCGTAAACAATAAACCTCACTTCTGGCACGAAACGGCAGCCTGCAGAGGCGAAATGACCGCCAGAACCAGTCCCGTAATGAGGCAAATAACCCAAACTGTGAAATTATCCGGCCGCCGCGTAAAGTCGCCGGGAATGCATGGGAACGGGTGGAGAGGGAACTGACGCCGGCGGCGGCAGAGGGGCGGGCCGAACGGCAGCGGACGGTCCTCCTCCACAGCTGCAGCAGCGGCTAGATCCTCCTCCGCGGGCTGCACCTCTATTCTTCTCAACGGCTCCTGTAGGGGTCGGATCCTCCTCCATAGAGTCGACCCCACCACCGCCGTATATCGTCTAAGCTTCTACAGGTCGCAAAGCAGTGGAAGGCTGTGTAATTCTACCAAATTCAGAGTTTTTGCAAGCAATCCGAATGCAGGTTGAATAAGCATGCCTGCCCACTGTGCACAAACGACTATCTATATACTTATCTCTAAAATTTAATCCCAATTAAGGCTTGTAAGTACTTCACGGATACCCGATACCCGGTCCGGGAAGAGTGGAGAGGACATTGTCGGTTGCCGAGCGCCGGTCGGTCGGTCGCTCGCCGCCGACCGCGACCCCGCGCCGGTCGTCCAGCAGAGCCCCGGTAAACACGGAGCCTCGCCGCCGGTAATCACGATAAGTGGCCACCAGATAAATCAGCGCCGCGCAGCCCGCGGACGTGCCCCCGATCACAGTTCTTATTTTATGTTGAGATTAATGGATTGGGTCGTAATGGTCCGTGTTGTACCGCGAACGGACGCGAGGCCGGCCGGCCGCTCTGCTGTGATTGTGAGCAATCACTTGTCGAGCACTGTAATCTTGGTCGGGGTCATTTGCCGAGTCCCGTCGATACGCGAAGAAACAAGAGAAATCAGAGAGATGGCGAATCGGCTGAAATTCTGGTCGGAGAAACTATTATACCGGGGTTGTTCTGAGATGAGTAAGAGTGTTTATTGGCAGTGAAAAAAGACAACTTCGTTGTTCTGGTTGGCATAAGCGCTGGACACTAGGAAGTGCCCTTCTAAGTAATTTTATTTGCGTACATGTCTCGAGCAATGCTATAGTATATTGTTGGCATCAATTATGAAGCACGGAATGCTGATCTGAAATCATCGAACGCTTCTCGCTACCTGACCGACGTTATGTTAGCATTGAGTATGGCATTTCTATGTACTGTAAATAGCATGTTCATGACCGTTTTGTCTGCCGCGCGATGTTCTCTGGCATTACCGCTCGAAGTGTTATAATCACCCCATGCACCGACGCGAGCTGTGCCTTCCAGCGCAGCAGTAGTGCGCCAAGCTGCCCGCCAGCTCTCGAGAACGGCGGCACTTTAACAGCAGCTCGCCGGTTACCAAGCTTCGAAATGAAGCTGCTGTTGGCCGGTACGATTCTGACGATGGGCCGGGCGCAGTACGGAGGCTCAGTTACAGTGGGCTCGTTTGTGCCAGATGCTCCGCTGCACGGCTCCAAACCATGAAACAACACAGTCAGACTACACTTGCACGAACCGAGGGCCCCATTATGTCCATTACGCTACAGAGGGTCACGTAAGCTACGGAGAACGCCAAATGAATGTCAAATACCTTTCAATTTTGTCGTAATTATATATGTTGCTCAATAACGACCGCTTCTCACGACGAAAATCCCGAGCAAGATTCTGTGAAAACGTAAACCTGAGCATACAGCTCTCGCAAGCATGTTCGACCAAGATTGCGTATAATTACATAGATGAGATTATACCTCCACCGAAGACCTCCGAGTTCTTCCAAAAACTGGCTCAGTTTATGTCGGTATTATGAGCGGGAGAGTAGGCCTGCCTCTACAGGAAGCGTTGTCAGACACCTTTTTAGGACAGCGGCTTCTCTGAGGCTCTAGTTTGTCACGTCAATCACGATATGGCCAATATTATTGGCATGACTTGCAGCGCCCCAGATGCTTTGATCCGCCGAGGGAGGCATTAGAGGAACACAGGCGGCCGTTAATTAAAACCCTTGATCTGCCAATAATCGCAATAATCTATCGATAAGCTCCGGTTGACCAGGGCCTGTTCGATTAGCGGCACTCTGTGCCGGTTGCATAGTTTGCCTGATCGATGCCGCGCTACACCGGGTGCCTCCAACAATGCCGGCATAATGGCTGAATTAAGGTCGGGAGGCGATTGTCGTCGATTATCGGTCAGATCGGCCAATATGAACGGAGGCCACCTACGGGCCATTAGAGAGCCGCCGAACAGCGGGATGCACCGACAACAAACGCAACGCCCGCCGCCGGAACAGCCGACAGTTATCTCAGCGGGATGCACCGGATAGGAATGGCTACTGGCTATGCCAAGTATGTTGCATTGCTTATCATGAAAATTCAGTTTACTCCTGACGCCAAAACAAAAATATGTAGACAAAAAAAAAAACGGGCATTTCCGACAAACTTCCTCTTTTGTTCCAAGAGAACCTCTCAATAACACCAGCCGATTTTGTTTCCTTTGTCCGATTCTGGTAAACTCCGGTCACCTCAGTGCCACTAGCAATCCATCAGCGCGGTGTGATTGAGCTCGGCCGCCAGCTCGCCTTGGCCGGTTACGGTTCCACGCGGCCCGTGACGGCGCCGCATTCCAGACCAACTCATCACGAGCAGCTACCTCTGTGCTAACGGTCCGCAGAGGCCGGCCGCGGCGGCCGCCGACCGACCGCGCGCGCCGCGCCGGCCCGTGAGGCGCCGTAGATGACACGGCACCTGCGCCCGTGGCACGCGAGCCGCCGCCGTGATTTCCGTCCCACGAGCCTGGCTACGCCTGCTGCGCGTCAGGCTCGCGGCCACTCACGCCAGGTGTTCCGTGATCCGTGATTTTTGCTCGCACGGTCACGGCGGCTGACTGCCCGGCTCGCGCCCATAAGGAACTCCGTATATCGGCCCGCTCTGCTTCCGTGAGTTCCGTCTCACGCGCCTGAGGCGTCACGGTTTTTAGCTGCCTGGCTCGCGGCGACGTATGAGGTGGCTCACGCCGATCCGCTCGCTACCGACGCACACACCAATCACTCTGGCGTGTGCACTGTCCGGCCACCGCGCCGGCACGACAAGCTCATGGACACGCGTCGGCTCCGCGGAGGATTTCGGGCGGTCAGTTCCGCACCAGACCAAAAGAAGCCTCTGAGACGCCGCGAACGGCGACCACAAACCGTCAAACGGCTCTGAAGAAGTGGCCGATGCGGGGAGTCCGGCGGAGCCTTGCCCCGGCTTCACGGAGCGTGAAAACGCCTTGGCAATAACGAGACAGTCTCTCTCTCTCTCTCTCTCTCTCTCTCTCTCTCTCTCTCTCTCTCTCTCTCTCTCTCTCTCTCTCTCTCTCTCTCTCTCTCTCTCTCTCTCTCTCTCTCTCTCTCTCTCTCTCTCTCTCTCTCTCTCTCTCTCCCTCTCTCTCTCCCTCTCTCTCTCTCTCTCTTTCTCTCCCTTTCCTTTCCCCTCTCTGCTGTACGGTGCAAGCCCACAACGAACGTGGTGGATCGATGGGGTAGTGGTCCGAAAAGGTATGCAGTGTGGAGTGATGGGCTGTCCAGAAATAGCGTCACATTTTTGTGGGCAACCGCTGCGGTGCCGTGAAAATGAGGTTTCATGGCTGGTTGGGCTGAATGAAAAGGCCTGGTTAGATGCATCAATTCAGCCGTTTACGCGGTATTAGGGATGCGCAGTCTTCCCTGCACGGTGACATTCTACTTTTTTTTCTCTTTCGCTTACGCCTTTTATTTTACATCTGAAGATAATTACGATGGATATACGAAGCTAAGAAAGCAAACTTCTGATACACTCGTACAGTACTTCCTATCTACTGATATGTCTTATTCACACCACTACGAGCGATACGTTCGCATGAATGACACCCACTCACAGCACGTCGCTCCCGTTTAAACTTCATGCCTTTCGATGACGATGACCTGCCGCACCTTTGAAGTTCCTTGCCCTGTCTCCTTAGACGACTGCCCTCACCTCCCACGCATCGATCGATGACCTTTCCCCTACACCTTCGCCAACGATCGCTCCTATTCAACGCGCCAGAAACTTCGCGATGCGCCAGAAACGCCCCCGCCGCGTAACACCTGTCTCTCTCCAGACAGAACACGTATCGATGACGGCAGTCAACAAACCGTGGACGCGAGCTTGGTCGTGTGTCTCGACGGCAGACGCCTGGGTCTGGTGATGAATATTTATGTGGTGTCTCCTCTAATCACTTGTTTATTGACCCGCCGGGCAAATCGGCCCCCAAACATGCAAATTTGACAATTAAGAAATCTCTAGTAGTTTTCGCGTGGGTCTACGAAGCTGGCGCATAAATGTTTGATAATGAAAGGATAGGTGATTTTTTGTATCCGTCGTGCGCGCGTGTGTAGAAAATAGCGCCAGTTTAGTGTGGTTCTCTAATGGTCACTGGTATCCCAGGGGGCTGTGTTGCTGCTTACCTTGTTAGCCCTTTAAGTTTGATGGAAGGCTGCAGCTGGATATAAAGCTAGCCTGCTGACAACAGCAGTTAATACATACGTAGTCCAAGCAGGGAAAGCACCTTCATTAGCTCACTCTTACGAGTACACCTTTGCTACTCTAACCACGATATTGCGTAAGCATCGGTAAGTAAACAATAAACACGAGTGGTTCACCTGCGTGCTTTCCAAGCGGTTATTTGTTAAACGTGTCGGTAAATGAGGCGGCGCCCCGCCGACGCGACCGGACCCCGTGGGGTCAGGCCGGGCAGTCGACCGGACGGCGCCTGAGGCGCTGTGACGTCATGACCAGACGTAGCCCGAGGGCACAGACGGAGGGCGCTGAACGGGAGGCGATCCGAAACAAGAGAGTGCGTAGGGAATCGGGTTCGGGGTCCATCGTGAGTTTTAGAATCTGATTGTAGCGTTACGTTCAGAATGCGATTGCACTCATGAATGATATTAAAGTTGACCTATGAAAATGTCTTGCTTCTACTCTGGACAGGAAGGATGCCCCATATTTACCGCAATGGAAGTAGATGACAAATCACAAAGCATGGCTCTCCCGGTTGCATTTCGCTGCTTTCCCGGCAACAACAAGAAGACAGATAATGGTTTCGTCTGATTTTAACTCAGTAACTGGTTAGTAGTTACCATTCACCGCACAGGGATAGCTGCGTGGCACAGAAGTGCGATCTCGATTTCCATGGGGCCACCGCCACCGCCGCCGCCGCCGCCGGCTGAAGTTACCTTCGTTTCATGCGCCACTTGTGCTCGGAGGTGAGCGCTCATTTCGGGGCGCGCCAGCCGCCCGGCCTACTGGTCTCTTATCATGATCATCATCAGTGGCTGATGCCGGGCTATTCCTACGCATACCGCATACCTGGCCCAACGAAATTGGTTCGCCGAACCAAGTCTGCAAACCTACTGCAAACGCATACAAAGCATCGATTATAACTTTCGAAACAAAAATGCGTTGCGCAAGAGGGTTTTATCGTGACTTGGTATTTTTACTGCCAAATCAAATTCCGTTCTGTATGAAAGTGACGATTCCAGAGCACCTTTCTTGCGACCGTGCCTAGCTTTTCACGCTTTGATGTAACGTAACACTGGCTCAGAGTTGATCTATCTTAGAATGCAAGTAATGATACCACCTAACATGCTTATGCAAGGCAATTATAGAGAACAATTTGGTGCATTTCTCGTGAAACAACGCCGACACGTTTTCATTGTTCTCACGAGTCGAATTTCCAAGCCAATTTTTTCCGATTAACCCACGACATTTTATCACGAGCCGGATCACGATTTTGCCATTTTCTTCGGGCCATACCTGGGGAAGCCGTTAGCGAGTCGCACGCGCTGTCACCGGATGCGGCGCATTCCGGCGGCTTTGGCGGCACGAAGCCGCGGCGTGCCAGCCCACCCGAGTGTACCGAACGGCGTCCGGGCCGCCGAGACTGAGTCGGACCGTACCGGCGACCGGTGACGTCATCAGGGTTAATTAGCGAGCCTCGGTCCTCCGTCCGACAGGAGTCGGCACTGCCTCAGAAAGCGCCGCCGGATGTGAGGCAGGTCGGTCGGGTTCGGTGGAGAGGCGTTTTCAGAAGCTGATGAGGGTCCTGGAATGGGGAACGGTCGGGGAAGTGTAGCGGGTTGGGAGAGGAGGGTGATTATCAGTGCTGAAACTTTCGTCCGGCAGTGGATGGATTGCTTATGCGATCTGTCATAAGGTCTACCTTAGCAGGTGATGATATGCTATACTTTTATGCGATCGGTCATAATCCATGCCGAAGGGAATTATTTCAGAGACTGAGCTGAAAGATGCCTCCTGTTCTGCTCACTGAACCAGAACGCCTTTGTGCCTAGTTATACACACATCGGATTGGTCCGCTACTTTGTGATTAGGTATCTACATATTTGTTTTAAACCCTACTCTCATATTCCCCGGACAGATTTGATAGCTAAAAGGTCAGTGATTTGATTATTGGTGACTGGTAGCAAGGCTATGCCGATATACATATGCTTCTCTATTTCCAGATGGCATCAAAACAGAAGTGCTCCTGTTCTTCAAAGACTGTTGGTAGGATGTGCTCTGCCACTAACCACGCTTTTATGTCATTTAAAGACAGTTTTCATGTCATGCTGGCCATTGCGTGCAAGTGGACAGCTGACACCCATCGTTACAATTTCACCGTCCACCGCAGTGTAGTGCCACAATGGCACATTCCCTTGTTCCACAACCGCGGGCGAAAGCTGCACACCGCACCTTGCTGTCCGCTTCCTCAGCGTCACCGTCCACTCACACATTAGATCACTGACCGGCGGACCGCCGCGGGCCTTCCGGAACAGTCGGTGACGGCTTCAAACATCGGTCATCGGACGACCGAGTTCCCAGCGCAATACTCGCCGACTGCGGTGGAATCACAGGGAGGGGGCGCGGGACGCCGCGGAGCACAGAGTCCAGTTCCCATCGGCCGGCTCCGGAGGCAACCACCGGAAAAACGGTCAAATCACCCGAAACGGCCCCGCGCTCGGCAAAAACGGGCTCAGGTTCGATGGGAACCGTCATGCGCGACGCGTCGTTGGTGGGAGTGACGGTTGCAGCGGCGGTGCCGGCAGTGACACGCGATGGATGTGGCGGCGGCACCTGACTTCCCGATCACTTCTGTTCACAAACAAAACCACCCATAATGTCGTGTGTTTTAACAAGAAACAGCCAAACTGATGCTTCCAAATATAGGCGGTGAGAACTACCTCCAGCTAATGACTCGACTGATTGCCGATTGTCCAGTGCACCAGGAGCACCACTCCCTCACCACTGCTCACTCTGGATCCTACCTCCCACCCCTCTCCCCCAGCACACTCGTCCTCCCTGCCCAGTCCTTGCCGCGGGCGGCGAAGGACAGGTGCAGTGTGCTACGTTATCGACCTGTCGCGTTTACTGTCGGCCGGCTGCCCCCTCGGTCACGCCGCCGGCGGTGGGTGGGTGTAACAGGTGCCGCGGAAGGATGGACGGTGGCCGGTGAGGTGCTGACGGCACCGGCGGCGACACCCGCGGTCACCGCGGGCAGCTGGGGTGTGCCGAGGCCGCGCACAGGTGAATCGCAGGGCGGACGGGGGCTGACCGCCCTGCTTGCGGCACGGACGGTGGATTCGTGAGACAGATAGTCGGAAATGAGATTGACGAAGACGGAAATGAGATTGCAGTATTAATTGATGTATTGATGTTCGTGGATCATGAATGCTTTTCCATTAAGGATATAAAGATGGATATAGAAAAATGTGTGCGAGGCATGGAGAAACTCTATTCTTTATTTGGGAGCACCTGAATTGAAAACCTATATCGCATCTGCCATTCAAGCAACCCGAACAATTTTCCATTTTGGATTTGCTTGCTTTGATTTTGGGGCGTGATTCCGTATTTCGACTTACTTCAATCTGCTTTATTTTGGTCGCAGATGAAAGCAATATGAAAAGAATAATCAAGCGATGATGTCTTTGTCCTTTTGCACGGGATGCATGATAAGAACAATGTGATTCAGCAGTCCGTGCTCGATTATCTGCACGCTTTTGTTCGCTCATGAGCTCGATTCACTCACGCTGTTTTCAATCGTCCATCTGCTCGCTGCCGTCATCAGCCCGCCGCCAACTGTGGACCGTCTCCTGCAGCCCTCTCCGTTACTCAGTCATCCTGCCAGCGGTCTCACACCTCCGCTTTATCCCTCCATCCTGCAGCTGCCTTCTCTCGGTGTTACAAGCTCTGTCCTGCGGCGGCGCGGCGGCGCGAAGTCGCCAGCTGGCCTGCCGCCAGCGCCCGGAGACACTAGCTCACTCAGCTCCAGCTGGGCGCCGCCGGGGCGCGCCCGGGGCCGTCGCGCGCCGGCCCCGGGCGCCCCTAATTCGCGCGTCCCGGTGAGAACCCCCGCCGGCCGGGCTGGCGCCGGGCAGGGCCTCTGGTGGGTCGCACGCCCCGGGTCGCGCGCCTCGTGCCGGCCCCGGGCGCGGCCCCCGGACCCGCCGACGGCCTGGGAGCAGACGGTGTGAAAACGAGAGCGTGCCGACGGCCCCCAGCAGTGGCGGGCTGTGCCGGTGTGGAAGCCAAGTGCGGGTAGACAGATGCATTGAAGAATTAAAGAATGACTCGGTGACAAAGCGGTAAGGCGGTGGTGACTGCTGGATAAATCGGTTGAAAATCGAGAGATGCTGCGGGCTATCGACTCCGCGGCGAGGTCGGTCGGCGAGCTCCTCCCAGCCGGCGTCTGGCTCCAGGCAGCTGTGATTAGGTTCAGACTGGAGCCCCCGGCTGGGACCAAATAAAGGGTTCCGGCCCGGCAGTCGGCGCGCGGCCTGTCAATCTGTGGCCGGGTTAAGGCGTATCATCCAAACCCGTTTATGTCATTTCACGCGCTCGTCCCTGACTGCGATTCTCCCCTAATGGAACCGTGAAAATTCGCCCACGGGGACGCGAAGCCGACAGCGGTGTTCATGAACGCCGCCCTCTCTCTCTCTCTCTCTCTCTCTCTCTCTCTCTCTCTCTCTCTCTCTCTCTCTCTCTCTCTCTCTCTCTCACCCTCACACCCCTCTCCCTCGCCCCTCGCGCGTGGGGTGCGGGGCGGTACGATCGTGGGCTAATAGATCCCGGCAGTCCCGCCCCCTGTATTGGTGGATAGATAGCCTGTCAGAACGGTTTACACACGGCGTGGCTTCTATCCAGGAAGGAGGGCCTCCCGTCGCCCCCGTGACAAATCATCAGCGCGCGGGAGGGGTCTGGGGCGCGGACCGATTGGTTGGAGCACTCTGCCGTCAATCAGAAGTCGGAGACTGACACTGGGCGGCCTGCGACCCCCGCGGCGACTGCCAGAGCGGTCCGACACTCCATTGGAGAGCCAATGACAGTGGGCAGACTTCTCCAGTGCCGTCAGTCTGTCAGCCAGTCAGTTCAGGACTGTATTAGGTACCTTTGATGTCAGTCGGTCTCGAGTTTTATAAGACATATCGGTAGGATTTTATCCGCATTCGTTTCAGCCCAAATGCTCTTTATCACCAGTAAAGTGACAGGAAGATCAACAGTTTCGCTGCGTATCCGAATGTTTTTTTTGGTGGGGGGGGGCAGAGACTTGATGACTGCCCTGATATGATTTTTAATTAAACGCGTATTTTTATTCTGGAGCTCATTCAGAAAAACTTCGCGCCTCCTATGATATCGACTTTTGCTTTTCTGGGTAAAGAGAACAGATAGAGTAGATAGCAGAGTTGCTTATGCAGGGCATCTCTAAGATGAAGTCAGAGGAATCTTGGCAATTATCGTGTTGATTTGTGGTTGGTTTGGTTGGAAAAAGAGGCTCCCATTGAGCGTAAACTTTGGCATCATTATTTGCATCGGTGCCCGCGAGTCTCCGCCGTTGGAGGAGCGCGCCGGTAGCTCTCGGACGCGGTGCCGTGGCGGTGGCCGGCCGGCGAGTGAGGGTTGCTCCGCGGGGCGGCGGCGGCGGCGGCGGCGGCCGGTAGCGGCGCCCGCCATCGCGCCGCGCGGAGCACCGCCTGTCGCCGCCGCTCGGCCAACCGGCGGCCGGCTGGCTCGCGTGCAGCCGCGCTCGGCGCCGCAGGCCCTGCCGCCCGCCGCCGCCGCCGCCGCCGCCGCGCGGTAGCTGTATCTCACAGAGGGCGAAAAAACAATAGCGCCCTCCGCGGCCGTCTCTCGCGCACCGCTCGCCGACCGCTCGCGCTCGCTGCCCGTCCAGCGGCGTCCAGAAGCTTGCAGTGCCAGCAGCGGGGACCGCCGGTCTCCGGCCCAGCGAGCCACCACGACGTTCGCCGCCGCCCAGTACGGGCTCAGCCCCGGATACTACCCCGTCATGGTGAGAGACCGGCGTGGGAGGTCCCCGCGGGCCCAGGGAGCTCCCGCACCGCCCCCGGCTGCGCGGACAGCTAGGCCCCGAGGGTGCCCCGCCGGGCGAGACACGCACTTTGAACACCCTCGGGCGTCCCTCGGGCGTCCCCGGGGCGTTCTCGTGCGCTCCTCGGGCGCTCCTCCCCGACCTCAGCCTTCACGCCGGGAAGCCCAGGGGTGGGTCCATCAGTGGGGCTCGTGTGGGCAGCTGCCGCAGCGGGGTCCCCCAGCCCACCACCGTGGAGGGATGTCTGATCAGCGGGTCCCAGCGGGGTCCCGAGATGCGTGTGTTTAAAGATGACCACACGCGTGTTGTCGATGATATTAGACGATCTCTGGGTGATGAACACTCTTGGAATGCCTTTGAGATCTGAGACGAGTCTTCGATATCTGTTGCTCCGTGTGATTCCCATTACGTTTCGGTTGGCTGGTTCCATTCCGCGCATGCCTCGTTGGATAATTACTCAGTGCGATTTACCGTGTGATGTTGTCAGCGCGAGCTCCATAGGTCACCGTGTCATCGACGGTGGGCAGTTTTCATTAACTGCCATTCATCAGATATCAGGAATATGCGTCCTTGGCCGTGCTAGGAACGCCACCCGACATATCTCGGTATCTAAATGATTTGTCTGCTTTGGTAATAACTGTGATGTATTGAAAGGAATGGCGTTTGATTTATTTTGGCTATTAAGTGTTCACGTGCCGTTTGAGGTGATAACTAAACGATGAACTGCGGCCCATGGATACGAGTGCTACAGTATGGCCATCAGCTCAGTTCAATTCAGTTCAGTTTATTTTATTCTCTCCAAAACATAAAAAAGAAACAACAAAATAGTGGTTAAGGGCAAAAGCAAGCAGGTTATGCATGCAGTCCTTCGCATATCTCAGCAATATTTTTGGCCGGATATCTAGAAAAGCAGGGTATTCGAGTGCCATTTTTAAAGAAGTCAGGATAGCTTAGGCAGAGTCAGAGCCACAACCCAAAAGGAAGTAAAAATAAAACAAAAGAGAGGAAGGAAACGAGAAAGAGGATATAGTGAGTGTGATTATCATGCTTCCTTAAAATCGAAAGTCTACTGTGCTGTCGATTTCAAAAAGAAAATTATCAGCTGGACACCAGAAATAGAGCTATGAAAACAAGTTATATAAACAAACGCTTGATTACTGAACAAAAAGGTTTACATCTCATGTATTTCGTTTTACGTTAATATGTACATAATTTGACAGCCGAACAGCCGACAGTTAAAAGTTTTGCATGGGTAGGGGAGAGTGGGGTAAGATGCCCAGGATGGGAAAGACGCCCCACCCCCTCTAGCGGGGAAACAAAGAATCGAACCTGGAAATTAATGTTCTTAGCGTAAAGCAGAAGCCTGCCTTGTTAACTGCACAAAAATTTGCGAAGCTCAGTTGGGCAACGGCTGGCTGGTGATTGCATGTTTTTTATTTGCTGCTTTCAAAAAATATTTTGGCGTCAAAACATTGTAAATATAAAAAAGGTAGATAATTTTTGCGTCCCTTGCTATAGTCGTGATACATTAACATGCGTGTACTGTGTCCCAAACAGTTTGTTTCAGGGTGTAGTTTTATGGCTAACAAATTGTGCTGATTTAATGTTACTTCGGTACCTTGGGGTAAGATGCCCCCTGTCCTGATGGGGAAAGACTCCCCCCTAAATCCGTAGGCTGTCCTTCAAGCAGCCCGTCAAATCATTTATTACATACTTGTGATGAGAGACAAAAGCCGATCTGGGACTATTGAGAGTCCGGTACGGTCGGGTGCTCCCCATGCCAGTCTCTCGGCCCACACAGCGACTTTTTGGGCGGCATCTGACTCTGAGAGCCCTCACGACGGCCTCTGTGGGCCCCATTATTGGTTCTAGGGCCCCTCACGACATCCTTTGAGGGCTCCCACGTTGGCTCCACGGGCCGCGCTGGCATCTGAGGTCCCCACGATGGGCTCGAGGGCCCTCAAGCATCATGAAGACCTATAAGGGCCCCACAGTGGTCTCCGAACGCCACCACGGAGGCTTGTTTGGCCACGCTGGACTATGATGGCCCTAACGATGGCCTCTGAAGCACCTTACGACTACTTTTGAGGGCCCTTACGATGACGTTTGGTGTCTACTGCAGGCTCGAAGGGACTACTGATTCGTTCAGGCGATTCACGTGCCTATTTATGTCACTTTTAGTGCAGGGGGCATCTTACCCAGCGCCAGGGGGCGTCTTTTCCACCCTGTGGGGTAAGATGCCCCCTTTCACTTCTTCAGGAAAATGCTTAATAGCAAAAAAGTTATCATATTTCAGGCACGAAAGTGTGATATTTTTGGAGAAAAATGATGTCGGCTTCCGTTGAAACTCCAAGTGTTGGCTTTCCGATCGTCATTTTCGAAAAATATATGACATAGTCAAACCCTGGGCATCTTTCCCCACTCTCCCCTATCAATCACATTTTGAGAGCGGCGCTCTTCATCGGAACGTTAACAAATAAAGATACAAAAGCCGAGCTAAGTGAATATTACGTTCAAGATTTCAATATCTGTCATGTGTTTGTTCTAAACAAAATAAAGGGACTTGGGTTGAGTAGATGAAACAGACTCAGACAATGATGCAACATGCATCTTGCAATATGCGAAAATGGCCCGCCATAGCAGGTTCTGTTTACCAAAAGCTATATTTCACACCAACGTGCTTATACCTAAGGGTTTAAAGCCACCAAGAAGCTTTTAGTCAATTTTAATCAAACTCTCATGAACTGTTCAAAATCAAATATGCGTGAAATCTTAATAATGCACTTTGGTAAAAAAAAAAACACGTTGCACATCACAACTCCCAATGACGAGGCTAAAACAGTTGATTTTCTTAAAAGAAATTGCGGCAGGGTCTTATCACTTTTATATAGTTAATGCGTCCATCCATCCGTAGCGAGAAAAAAAAACATTAGAGTCATTTCATTAGAGCTTCACCGATAGAGCGATCGGGTATTGTGACCCTATCATTACGATTAAAGCAATTTATGCTTATGTGCACAGGGATTAAAAGCCGTCACTTGATTAAATAGTTGGCTAGGTTATGTGCACATAAAGGGTAGCCAATCACTATCAAGCCAGGTCGTTCAAGCACCAATAATCTCGTTAGATCGTACAATTTTACAGCCTCCATTTCATCATTTATTCCTTTCAACGCCCACTGCCCTCTTTTGTTCCAGTTTGCGTGGTAGTTTGCGAATGCAGCATATCCATACGACTTATTCTCTATCCGTAAGCACGTGTCTTCTAGACGCATCCCAAGACAATATATTTAGGTACCGCCTACCCGTTGTTTGATTAGTATCCTGAATAAAGTGTTCTGCATAAGCTATTCGTATAGTTATGTCCAAAAATAGCGAGTCCAAGCTTAAACTTTAAATCCGGAGTTCATATGAAAGGCCTGAAGCTTAGTAGTTTCAGAGTATCTTTATCTGTGTGTTTCAAAGTTCACTTGTTTAGTCTGCTTCCTGAAAATATAATTTCATTTGTTGCATTCCATTGCACAGTACCTAACTCTTGTTCTGAATAATTTAATACTTCCAACACCATAAATGTTTCATAGTTATTGTGCAAAACTTTTCATGGTTATATTTGCCTTTGATGCCCAGGAGGTTTGTATTTCGAAATATATTCAATATACACAGTCAAAACCAGGGCCTCCTCTAACATACCCGCTGGGTGGGCAAATGCCCACCCAGTCACCACAATTGCCCACCCAGTGGCGTCGATTTGCCCACCCAGAAGCAAATGCAAAAATTCTGGTCCGGCCGGACGTCCGGTACTACCTTTCTGATCTTAAGCAAACTGGATGCTGTTTGAAGGTCAAAAAAAAGTTTTCTGGTTGCCCGATATTCAGGGGCGTAGTCAGAATTTCCTCAAGGAGGGGGCCAAACGCACAGGGGCCCAAAATAACCCCCTCAAAATCCAAAAAGCCATCTGGTTGGATCCAATATTTTTTGGAGGGGGCCCAAATAAATAGAAAAATATTTATTAACAAAAATATTAGAACTGAGGGGGTAAGCAGTCCATGGGCCCTGTTAGATAGGCCCACGAATAGCTTCATAGAGTCGCCAGTCGGTTTTGAGGGCGGTCTGAGGGCCCGTAGGTCGGATGAGGGTTCTTCAGACCGTCACAGGCCCCTACAGCGCATGAGAGCCTCGTAAGCCGTCTGAGGGTCATATAAGCCGCCTAAGGGCCACTAAGACCGACAAAAGCCCTCTTTGCACTTGCAGAGGCCCAGTCATGCCGACGGAGGGCTCTCTCAGACAAACTAAGGACCCGTTCAGGGCATTTGAGGGCTTCCTCAACCCGATAGGGGCCCCTCAGATCGACAGTGGATCCGATCCGAGCTCCCTCAAACCGATATAGGGTCAGACCAACAGTCGGAACGCATTGATTCTGTTTACACACCGTTGGACCCAAGTTGGACCCATCCCATCCAACTGACCCCCTGGTTTCAATAGGGCCCCAAGGCTCTAAAATTGGGGCTCTCTTGGCCAAAGTATAACTACTCAGCTGTGTCAAAGGATCTGCCGCAGGGGCCTTTGCGTCGCCAAGGGCCCACTGTGTCAGCCAGGAGCCCCTATATAATAAGGACCCCTGGCTTCCAGGGGGGGGGCATGGTCCCTTTGGCCCCCTCCTTCGCTATGCCACTGCAGGTGACAAGCGTTCTTCCAGGCGACCAGGGGGCAGGGGCTAGGCGACCAGGCCCCAGGCGACCAGGGGCCCCCATGCGACTAGCCCCCAAGCGACCGGGGCCCTCTAGGCGACCAGGGGCCCCAGGAAACCGGGGGTCATCGGATGAGTGCAGGGGCCCATTGGGTCATCAGAGGGCCACAGAAATGAAACTTCGATATCAATTTTCTTCCGAGTAAAAGACGTTTTATCCAGTGTTTGAAAAAAAATATCCCGGGGCCTGAGGGGCTCCCCCATGGCGCGTTTTGCGCTCAAGGGAGGGGGCCATTGCCCCCGTGGCCCCTCCCCCTTGGCTACGCCCCTGCCGATATTGTTATTCATGGACAAAGCCAGCTAAATCTCTAAATACGGCTGAGCTAAACAAATGGTCCCCTCTTGTTCATCTGTCTTACCGCCGACCTGCCCACCCTTATCCAAACCAACTGTATCATGTACGCAGACGACATCAAACTCTACCACCGCATCACCTCCCACTCTGACACAGAACTGCTCCAGGCCGACCTCAACCGTCTCTCCACCTGGTCTGCTGCATGGCGTCTAAAATTAAATCCTACCAAATGTCATGTCATCTCCTTCTCCCTACGAAAATCTCCCATCCTTGCCACATACACTCTAGATGGCACTACCCTACAGCGCCGATCCGAAGTCCGAGACCTAGGAGTAATCCTCGACTCCAAGCTTACGTTTGCCGCCCACGTTGACCAGACTGTTGCCAAGGCAAACCGGATGTTAGGACTGATTATCCGTAGTATGCAACTGTCTCGACGCTACAGCAGAGCCGCCTTTGATCACAAAACCATGTTGTGTACGTACTACGCTCATGTGCGTTCAATCATCGAGTATGGCTGTGTCATATGGGCTGGAGCGGCTGCATCTCACCTGACAAGGCTCGAGCGAGTGCAGCACAAGTTTCTGATGTGGTTAGCTCGTTACTCTGACAGGCGCTCTGACGACCTGGACTACTTGGTTTTACTCTCACATTTTAAAGTGCGCTCCATCAAGTCTAGATTCATACAGTACGATATCATGTTTTTATTCCACATTCATCGTGGGAAGCTGGACAATGATGTGTTAGTCGGTGCGTTCGGTCTTGCCGTACCGGCACGGAGGACGAGGAGCACGGTTCTGTGGAACACACCGCGCGCGCGAGTGAACACTGTGCAACGATGTTTGTTTGTCAGGATCCCAGCTGCATGCAACTCATTCTTGCTCCATGACCCGACCACCGACTTCTTTACTGGTAGTTCATACTCATTTAAAACACGCGCTATCGGCTTCACAATTACGCAAGGCACTTTCATGTGATCTTTTACATCATACTCACGTGCTTTACTTTTATCGATCTTGTTTTATCGAACGTTTATTCTTATGTAGGTACTGTCATCTTGTGTATTGCTTGTGTGTAACTGACTTCGTCAGTAAAAGGGCGATGTGACTGTTGGCGATCTAATAAATACAGAATACAGAATACAGAATAAGCAAGAATCATTACCGGTTCGGGTAGCCTTTACTACAATGTATTATGTTAGTTAACCCTCGCCCGGTGAGGGGGGTTGATGCACCCCCCTAAGGTTTTTCACAAATAACGTAAAAACGGCGGCGCTCAAATTTGGCATACCTCTGGGGCAACCTTTTGGCACTTGTCCTGAAAATTTCAGATCTCTAGTCTTTTCAGGTCAGGTCACCAGGTCACAAACCCCGTACAAGGTCAGGGGAAAATTTGACTAGTTTAGCGGCAACCGAATGGCAGAGTTTTTCGTTGATAACGTGAGTTCTATAGGACTGGTACATTGTCAAAATAGCAAGAATACCGAATAAGAATACCTACCACGCAGTTTGCGGAGGGCTGTACATGTAACTCTGGAACGAATCGCTCGAGCATCGCTAACCATAAAACATACGACAAACGTTAACTTTGCAAACTATCATCTTATTTCCAATAACGGCACTGCTTATTTCGCCTCACCCCCGCCCCCCCCCCCCGGTAACAGGTTTTGAAATTGGTTGAACCCCAAAACAGTGGCTGGATTCGCCCTTGGGCAGGGAAGTAGTGAAAATTCTGCCCACCCAGTGAAAAATCCTTAGAGGAGGCCCTGGTCAAAACTTGCGTGAGTAAGGAAAGACAATGCCAAGCTTCCCCCATTATCGTTAGAAACAGCTCTTCTCCTATAGCTGGATCCCTTCAAAGCTAAAAACCAGCCGTAGACACTCGTCTCTTATGAAATATTAAGTGGACTTTTTGTAAAGTTTAAAACGAATGGAACTTCGGAGACACATCATATGCCTTGCAGGTGTGTCTCCGAAGTTTCTTCGTTTTAAACTTTACAAAAAGTCCCAACAGAACTCAAAACTTTACCGAGACTGGCAGAAATGAATATTGAATGGTGATAGCAGCTGTGAGTGCAAGGTTATATCAGGCGATCAGATGGATTAGTAACCTTTTGCTCATAACTAATGTAAGCCAAAAACAAATCCAAAATATATTTTCGGTGCTGGACCTTCTTCAGTGGAATGGAAGTTCATTCCACTGAAGAAGGTCCAGCACCGAAAATATATTTTGGATTTGTTTTTGGCTTACATTAGTTATGAGCAAAAGGTTACTAATCCATCTGATTTCCATTATAATCATAATCATGCTCAAAAAAACGTTTCACACCATTCAATCGTTATATCAGGCCTTGGATTTGCATATACATGTGCAACATTTCTCCAAGTAATAGTCTTAAATCTGAAGTATGTTGGGTTTTACCCACTGTTAGAGCTGGCAACGACTGCCTGAATGAACTGACATTCATAATATCCCTGCAGAATGCAAATTGGGAAACCTTTGTGCCTCATTTGCCATGGAATCGTTAGACATTTGCCTGATTTAGTTGCAGCAGAGTTAAGTCATACGGATCCGCCTACCACTAGAGACGTGATCCAGTTACTGCGTCTGGAATAAATGAAGGCAACTACTTCATGACGTAATTTGTCCAAAAGCACCAGCCATAGCGCTTATTTACACACCGACACGACAAACTGTAGCCATTCTCATCCACCTACGGCCACATTAACGCCCCGCTCTGTAATGGTACGGTCGGTAACGGCCAGCTACCAGCGTCTCCCAATCACCTGAGAGAGCGAGCTCCTCTCAGCGAGGGGCCCACTAAGAGGCCGCTCATCACCCCCGGACTGCTTCCACCTGACCAGTGGGCCACTCGGTGCGTGCTAATCCCCGGCCTACCGCGCCTACTGCTATCCGCCAATGAAGGACATAAATATTGAACAGCGCGGCCAGTGCCGCCGCCCGACGATCCGAATTCCCCGTGATTAGTATGCATAGCGGCGTCCGCGCACCAAGTCAGCGACGGCGACGGCACTGGAATTCATTTAACAATAATTGATGAATGAAACTTAATTAAAACTGGAGAAGATTGCCCCAAACGTGTATCAGTGTTATAAATAATGCGGCGCGGCGGCACTGACCGGGCTGCTGCATAGTCAGCAGAGTGCAGCGGCGGGGGCCACCGGTCCGCCCCCGTCCCCGCCGCCGCCCCCGCCACCGGATCGCCGCCGCCCCCGCTATCGGATTGCTGCCACCGCTGCCGCTGCCGCTGCTACTGCTGCTTCTGTCCATTGTCCCTGATACTATAGGACAGGAGCTGTTTAGTGCCGCCACTGCTACTGCTCCTGTTGTCCCTTATACTAACAAAGGGGATGCCGTCACTACCACTGCAGGAGACTCCTGTCTTTACTGCCCCTGTTATTCCATTGCTTATAATGCTGTTTTGCTCCTTTCACTGTTGCTCCTTTCGGCACTTCCATTGCTGCTGCTCCTGATCCTAGCGACCTTACTGTCACTGCAACTGCCCAGGGTTCAAATGCACTTACTCCGCGTTCTATGTTGCTGCTTAGATCGTTGCAATATCAGTTCCAACTTCCTCCAATAGCCAGTTTACTCAAGCGAATTGAGCATCAAATGATAAGCTGACAGAAACAGGGCTCAGCGCAATCTGTGCAGGTGAATCGGTTCTTCTGAGAACAAGCTCTAGCGGCATCAGTTTGTTGTTCTGGTAGTAAGTGATCTGATTGAGACGTCATTCTTAAACGCTTTTTCGGATTGTTGATAATGATAATTGAAAATTGCATATCCTTTAATCTAGTAAGCAAAGGATTTTGATAACATCTATCACAGGTAGAAGCGAAAGAAACAGGAAGTTAACGATTGAAAAAAAATTAACCCAGCTGCTGTTATCCCGCCTAAGTTTCAAATTTGTTAGTGTGAACCGTCGCGTTACCGAGGGCTCCGCAGCGGTCCCAGAGTCAGTGGCCAGGTGCCTTCAGACGCCACGTGCCGCGGTTGGAAGCCGAGCTCTCAGCTCACGAAGCGCCCGAGGAAAGACGAGCGCCCGTGTGCCGTGTCTTGGAGGCGCTGCTAATCACTGGCTATATTTACCAGATGCCTGGCTGCCGGCCAAGATCGTAACGGATGCTGACCGGCAGAGCTACTCAAAACAAAGAAGATGCTCGCATTCTAATAAAAACCAGTCCGCTATTGTCATGGAGTGAAGAGATGTTGCACCTATTTGCAGTCAAGCTTAAAAACGTTCTTAGACCACCCACCGCTTTGCTGCTGTTGCAAACGTTGTACCGACACCCACCTGTAAGTTTCCATCGGCATCTTTATCTCGCGGTACCAGAGCAGCGAACCTTCAGTCGTGGGTCGTTAGCCGTGGTCAAACCACGTCTAGACCCTGTTGTTGCCGGCCCGGCTCATATTCAGCCGTCTCACATCCTGTTCATATCCGGCCAGACCCTTCGTAAATGGCTAGTCGAAGCTATAGCAGCAGACGGAAGTTCCGCGAAGTGACGTTGTGAACATGAGAAATAAGACATGGGACCACGACTGCAAGTGGCGCTTGTACGCAAATTTGCAGGCGATGCCGCACACTAGACGCTATGACCAGCGAAGTGCTTGCTTCTAATGTGTCAAAAATAAAGCACCAAAAACATTGATCATGTTAACCCATTTCGTTAATCGTGCGAATCATTCTCCCCCGCGCCGACTATCGCACGCCACCAGCACAAACAAGACTCGTTCGCGTCCGCTAATGCGCGCTTTGATAAGACGCCGTATTTCGCATCAGCGCACGCCACCGTCTGAAAACCTGGTGCGAAAACGGTACCGATGTTACCGAGCCGGTCCGCGCACCGGAGTCGCGTCACTTCCGCGCTCCCACGCCGTAATTAGCTTACACTTATTCCTTCCGCAAATGTGCGGCGTCTCGGTTCCCATCTGAATGTGAAGCGTGGGAGCGCGCGGAACGTTAATGCGGGTAATTTGTGTTCATTGCAACTGGGGTGTGCTGGTTGTGGCCGGAAAACCGGAGCGGGACGGCGCGCCGGGGAACTGGGTTCGGCGGGACAATGACACGCTCATGATTCGACGCTTCTCTGTGGGCAGACAGACACTGTTCGAGGATTGGACAAAGGGTTTTTATGTGGATGGCTATATCAGGAGAGTGACCAAACTTAGCTGGAACGGTAGAGTGAAATGGCAAGTTTTAAAAATGTTAAGAAATTGTCGAGCCTGGTAAACAAATCCGGATGCTAGTTCATAAGACAGCAAAGTTCCCATGCTCCCTGAGTGACAGGGTATTCACTCGGTATCACCTGTCCCGTCCATTCCCGGCCTCTTCCCTACCTCTCTCGGTCTCTGCCCTGCCCCGCGCCGGGATCCACTTCCGATCCCGATATCTCGTCCCGTGCCGAGCGGCGCGCGCCGGCGATACTCGTTTGTTCTCTGATCGCTGCGTGCGCCTGACATTTTAATCCGACCACACCGGGGAGTAATTCAGAGCGAGCCGGTGTAATTGATTGCACCGCCGCCACCGCAGATCAAACGGATCGCGCGCGTGCCAGACGGACGCACCAACAAAACGAAACCAATCCCCAGAGCTTCCATTGCATTCGCCGCTCGTACGCCTCCCGTACGCAAAGGAATGGGCGTGTTATCCCATAGGATCAATGCGAGGAAGCGCATATAGTGCGTGTGCCAAAGCTAAAAAGACCACACATAAGGTGTGTGTCGCACTGCGTGTGTTCGCTGCACGGGCAGGCGCATTGGAGGCGTGGCATCCCTTTGGCCTGCTCCCGTGTGGCTGCAGAAGCTCTCGACACACCTCCGTTCCTCCCTCATCCGAGGCCACTGCCGTATGCGTCCCACGCGTGCCTACCAGCCTCGCCTGGCGGCAGCAGCAGCGGGGGCGCAATTCACGCTCCTGTCCGCCCCACGAGCCGCCTCTCCGCCCCCTGTCTCGGGCCCATCTCTGCAGCGAGCCAGACCGCCCTGCTCCGTTTTCGCGGCGATACAATTTGCAGTAAATCGGGCCGAGCGATCACCCCGGCGGTTTCAGCGGCTGTGGTGACGGGCGGCGGGCGGGGGCGGGGCGGTCGGCGGGGGCGGTGAGCGGCGGGCGGCGAGCGACGGGCGGGGGCGGTCGGCGGGGGCGGCGGGGGCGGTCGGCGGCCCACACAGGCCGTCCCGGCCCTATCGGTCGCCGCAGTAATGGGAGCAGACGGCGGACGGTGGCAGCGGCCGTACAGCGCCCCATCCCTCACCGCTACCGGCCCCGACAATTACAATATGCATGTGGGGATGATGCATCGCCGTGCGTTGATGACTCGCTCGTCAGCTGCTGCGCCGATGGATCGTCTCAGCCGCGCCGGGCTTGTCTTAACGGCTTTGGCTTGATGGTGTTTGGCTTGATGCTGCTGCTTCTTACCTAGCTTGAATTTCATGGAGTTGTATAGGTGAGACTGAATCGATTGCTGAATTAAAGACTCCACATACCTAGTTGAGATCGCGCTGAAGTTAACTCTTGCTTTTTAAAAGCCTACCCTAGGGCCAGGAACGGCCTGCTAAGGCTTGACCTATCTTAGTCTCCCTCCTGTATACCATGAGAGACTTCAAGTTCCACTCTATTTATCTGCCCTCTCCGCTCCTTATCATTTCGCATGCCGCACCGCCCACGTGTCGGCGACATCCGGCGCACCTGCGGCAGTCGTGACGTGGGCGTCCATCCTCGAGTCTGCCTCTGACACCAGCCCCTCTCCTCGTGGCGGTATCTCCTCTGCTCGTGGCGGTATCGGCTCAGCTCGTGCAGTGCAAGGTCGTGCCTTCAAAGGTCGTGCTAAAAACAGCCACGTGCAGACGCTACTGTGAAAACGGAAAGGAGCACAGTTGTGCTCGAAGCGAAGCGAAATGTAGGTTTTAAAATCGCGAATACGATGTTCAGTTAGCCTTACATACTACATTTGATGCTAAGTTGCATTTGATGCTAAGCTTTGGACTAAATCCGTTCTACCGACAAGGCTTGCCGATGTAAGGCAGGCTTTGTCCGGTTTGATACCGCCTCAGGGCTCAGATCGAGTACTCCGGATCTCACGATATCATCAGACCGCCATGATCCGGGTCATACATACTGTCCACCTCGCGTCCAGCCCGCCCCCATACCCCGGCACACGTGTCTGAGGAGCGTGACTGGCAGGATCCGCCACCGAGCTGAGTTCGCTCGTGGCGTGCCGGACGCCGCCCCGCCGACAGATCGTGAGGCGGCCCGGCTACCGGGCCACACCGGGCCGATTGGGCAACAGCAGCGGCCGAGTGCTAATTTGGCTTCCGGCGCCGGCCAGTTGCACGCACTGTTTGCGGTAGTGGCGCCGCCGCTGGCGGTGATAGCACTTAGGGTGTGCTTTGTCGTCACCTGATAATGTGCGAGGATGAGTGGCGCGCTTAGAGTATTGTGAATGGAAAGTGTCTTTCATTGAGCCATTTATCGCGAGAGAAGATGCGCCATTTCAAAATGAATGGAGGCACAGTAGAATCGTTATTCGAAAGGTATGATTGGATAAAATAGGTCTTTCTCAATATGCAGTCACACGTAACGGAAAGCCTTCCATTGTAACAGATGGCGTTAAGGCCCCTTTTACCAAATTATAGCAATATAGGACCGATTTAGACGTTTTTTATGTCCACTTGAGACGTTAACTTGCTATCAGCTCCAACCCATATGATAAAATGACCCCGACCTCACTGCTCCTCAGTCGGACACATGCTACAGCGTACCTAATAAGAAGGGAGGGGGGGGGGTCACCAAAATGAATCAGATCAAAGTCCTCATTTCCCGGCATTGTGTTGTCTTACGAGCCGTGTCATTGACACCATCACCATGCATTCATCGCCTGGATGCCCTGCAGCACATATGACGTCATCGGTGGCCCACGGCTCCTGGCACGCTCAACAGCCGTGAAAAGAGGCATGTGGCGCGCGGTCGGTGGTCGACTTTTTGTGGCTCGTCATAGCCGTGGTGGTCATGAGCCGGTGGCTCTCTGAGGTAGATAGAGGCGGGCTGCGGGCTCGTGCCCGACGAGCCTGAACCAAACGTGAGCACGAGACTGGAAAACAACAGAGGCGGAGTTCTTTAGGTATTGCGTAGGTGTAATGCATGATACAGATGACGCCCAGTTGGCCCGAATCACTATGAATTTAAGTATGCAAGGCTGGCCACCGCCCGTTGAAAATTGATTATTTGAAGGGATATTACATGGATGATAAGGTGCTCGCCGTAATCTGAGGCCGACATTTACCCAGTAATGAGTCTGATGAGATCGATTAGTTGTGTATTGTAACCCACCAGCGGTGCCGTTCTTTTGTGTACAAAATTACTTTATTATGCAAGTGTGTAGGGGCCGGCCGGTCTCAGCATGGCTATCTGCAGTGGCCGCTTGTCCCGAGCTGAAGATGAAAGCCGCGCGCGGCAGCTGGTGTGCGTCAGAGCGCCACGCAGCGTCTCGCCTCGGGCGCCCAGCTCTTGTACTACCATGACGCTCCCGAGTCGGTCGGACGCGCTGCTAACCAAGCGCCCACTTTGATACGCAGAGGCGGTTTAATCGACCGGTGATGCAACGTTCCGCTCGACTGCGCTCCTCCCCGTCTGTGGCCGGGCCAGACGTGACGCGTTTAACATTATTTGCGGCGCAGATAAATTTGCATAACGAGTGATTCCGAAACGCGGTTGTTGGGTGCGGTCGTATATGTCAGCGAGCTTCAAAGAATCATAGCGCTTCCATATTTGAAGACCCCAAAATAATCGCTCGTAACTACCATGCACGCCTGGCGTCTATTGTGGCAAGATCAGAGGCTGCGATACACTCAGCACACGGCTACTCATTGACGAGAGCGGAGCAGCGAGGGAGGAGCGGCATCCCGCGCGCCTCACCCATCTCCCGAGAACCCCCACCCTCCCCTCCCCCTCCGTTCCCTCCCTGTCGTATCGCAACCGCACATTATGATAAACTGCCAATCAAAGTCGGCCGTTTTTCCACACCTGTCGCAGTGCGCTGTAATTGCCGATTCGAAAACGCGCACAAACAAACATTTTGAGTGCCGAAGCCCGGTAATTCGGGTGGGACGGGTGCCAGAGAGCGCTGACGGACTGGAGCAGGAATTTGGCCAGAAAATGACGGCGTAAGAGGCTAGGGCGTAAGACGTCGTGCATGGACGGAGTAATGATATGTTTTGATTATAATTCCTTAGTAGACGGCAGGTTAATATGTAAAATGCATTTAACCATCGCCGGCACAGGGGGGGGTGATGCAACCCCCCCTAAGGTTTTTCGCGAATAACTCGCGTAAAAAGCGGCTGATCGCGACGAAACTTTCAGTACTCTCGCATTAATTAATTTTACACCTACTCTGAAAATTTCATGACCCTAACTCAAATTACCTTTGACCTGTGACCTCTTTTCCGAGACCATGTTTGGCCGGAATCGCGATTCGGCGTATGTCGGCTCGCATTAGCCGCGCGTTTGCAAGTTTTTTGTGGTTTCAAACGTTCAAACATGTGATTTTGTGTTACTCCCATACATTAGGGTGGGTGTCAAGGTCACCTGAAGGTCAGGTCAGGTTATTGACCTTTGGTGACCTCGGGTGACCTCGGTTCACGTTTTCGAGTTTACATGTTTCTAGACTAGTTTTTGGATCTGAATTCGAATTTAGCAACCATTTGAACATTTACGAAGTAGTTTTGGTGCCTTCGTAATATGTTACGTAGCCGTCAGAGGCGGTTGACACGTATTACAAATACCCGTCACAACCCCTACCGGTTGACCTGACCTGACCTGACCCGACCTGGTCTAAATGCTTAAAGACATCATCTGTGATCAAAACTAACACGATATTCGTGATTAGCACCCCGGAAACCGCTTAACAGCCACACTTTACGACTTTCTAACAGGTCCCGATTTTCCCGGTTTTCGGGTCATTGACCTGACCTCGAAGGTCACCCGATGACCTAGGACCTTAAAATTGGGTATCATCGGCTTCCTCTCGTGACGGGCAACACGCTCGTGTTTTCCGCGAAGCTCTAGCTCGATCAGGGGCCAAACGCGAGGGGGGGTCGTACCCCCCTTGTGCCGTCCGTCGAAGGACGCAAAATGGCCTGTGCCGGCGAGGGTTAACGTGTTAGCGGTAAAATTAATTTGTGCTGATGTCTTAGAAAGGTACGTATTTATTCCAAGGTATCATAGGTACCTTTATTTGGCACGTATAATTTGATCCATGTGCTTTTATTTAAATATAGAACCTGGCAGTTAGTGTATCGTTGTACTTAGGTCGGTCTCTGACTTCTGAGGAATATTTAAAGGTAAAAAAGCTTGAGTATGTGTCGGCCGCTCAATCCACATCATAAATTGCTATCAATTATGCTTATCATACAACATCATCAGTATTCTCACACCTGGAAGCTTGTCACCTACCTTCCTCAGCAATCAGCATACACTCGACAAAACGCCTTGTCCTGACACCATTGTACGCCTTCAAGACGTTTCCAGTCCCGCGGATTCCGACCTCAGGTCACGGCCCGTTTTTGTCACCGGCGGCGGTTTTTCTGGCGCGTCTGCGGCGGTGGCGGCGCGGCTGCGGCGGTAATGGCGTCTGATGGCGCACGGCACAGCTCGGCGCCTATTACTGAGACGGGCACGCAGCCATCAGGCCCGACTTAATTAGTGCGGTCAGTGTTTACACGGGCGACCGACGGCCGCTGTCAATCACTGCCCGGGAAAAAAACACCGAGGTACGGGCCGGCCGGTGACCGACCGCGGCCCCGCGGGGGCGTAACGTGGAGGGGTGGGTAAAAGCAGAGAAGTGACCACCGGTAGAGCTGCACTGGAGGACCATGGCTTAGCGATGGAGATGACCACGTCAATTTGACCGAACTATATTACAGAGACATAGGTACTTAAAGATTATTTGGGATGAACAAGTGTGTGCTGCGGTGCTACCATATCATTCGTTACATGAAATTAACGTTTGGTTAAGATTACATGTTTTGTTCATATTCATGTCGAACATAAAAAGTGCGTTCCTCATGTTACATTTTATCCGATAAGATTCTCGAAACTTTTTGTTTTCTTTAAAACGATCGCTTTTTTGCTTCTTTTTGCTATTGTTCTCAGTCCTGACTCCTGACCTTGTAATCATTCATCCCCATCACTCTACACGAAACTTGTGAATTGCTCCTCTCACCCCTGAGCTGAGTGATGATTTCTCGAGTTATCCGTCAGAGTGAGGACTATGACAGACGGGCGAGAGAGGCTATCGAGGAATCTGATCAAAATCTTACACGTATGTCTGCTGACATGTAACCGGCGCCCAGACAGGTCATGTTTATGAAGTAGGAGAGCGGTAGTCTGGTAAATGAACCGCACAATAGACCGTACTTTGGAATGAGTTCCTCGTTGGATATACATAAGCGCAACTGCAAGGTTTGATAACATGTTATACGGGCATTTACATGTATACTGCGTATGTGTTGAGTGGTTTAGGGTTTATTCTTTGGAGTTCATTGGCTATAGAACATGGTGACTTTACAACTGCATAACCGGCTACAAAGGAAAATTTGCCAAACGTTACGAAGAACATTTTCGGTCTAATCAGACGTCAGGGGTAGGTAACCCACCTTATTTACAGTTGATTTCATAGCGTTTACAGCTGAGGTCATGCAAATGCTGTGACCGCCTGCTTTTTCCGCACTTCATGACATACGAGTATAAGATCGGTGTTGACAATTATGTCAACATTTTTTTTGTTTCTTTTTTGCTGTCTCGTGTCCAATTATGCCCACAGAAGTGAAAAAACTCATCGGAAAGCAGCCTGTAACCACCCAGCTGAAAATCCAGTTACGATCACCGATGACAGCCGTCGTGGGCACATCACACGGGTGGGGTAGCGCTAATGAGACGCCCCTCGGGAGCACCCAGCACGACACCTCTCCCTCCCCAGAGCACGAGCACGAGCCACCCGAGATGGCTTACCGATTCTCCTCCCGTGCGCTAATAACCAGGCGACAAAAACCACCCGGCAGAGCACAGAGAGCACGGAGAGAGCGCGGTGTCGGGGACCGCCGACAGGGAAAGACGGACGCTCTACTAATGACCGCCGCTCCACTAATGGGCCCCGCTGGCCGCCCGACGGCCTTTGTCTTTGATTCATTCGACCCGACTGTCGACCGGGCCGGTCTGCCTCATGGATGTCTGTGTTTGGTTCTGATCTGGCCAGAAGGCGGCGTGCTCTGGCGCACACAGCGCGCCGCTCTCATCTCACTCCGCGCTCCTAATTATGTTTGTGTCTTTCCAGGTAAGCGACCGGTCCGGGGCGCATGCGCAGGAGGGGCGTTTGTACGTGAGTACCGGCCGTTTGTCGGCTGATGACCTTCCGTTTGTGATGCGTTCTGGTGGAGAGCAGTGACCACCCCCAGTAGCACGGAAACGTCCACTTTAATTCCGTCAGACCACCCCAGAGTGGCGCCGAGGCATCCGCGCCGGCCAGCGCACTCTAATTGAGGCCTCTCAGACGCACCCGGCTCCCCCCGCTCAGGTTTGTCTGTCTGTATGTGTCTGAGAGAGTGCGCTGGGAGATGTAATGGCCGTTGCGTGTCCATCAGGCGCCATTCAGTTGCACCGCGCTGGTGTTACCATTTCATTACCCGAAAAACGCCGACGCGCAAAAACCAAAACCGCCGACTGGTCAATTATGTCTGGCTGTCGAATGTTTGTGGTTCTGACCGTCGGTCAGCAGCGGCCTCCACTCGTCTCCTGACGCCGTTAGCTGGACGGGGTCGCCGTTAACCCTGCTAGGTCGCCATTAGGGCGCGGGAGGCCTGCGCACTCAGTCCGGGCCGCATCAGTCCCTGCCAGTGACACGGACGGCCATTAACTTCCCGACGGAATATTTTATGCAGATTTTGGCAAGAAAATGGCTTGTGGCATGCAAATAAGGCCGAGGGCAGATTGCCTTTGAATTTTCATGCTTTGCGAGTCCCCCTAGACTCGGGTTTGTGTCGGGGGCGCGCACTTGTGTAACGAAGTAGCTTTTCGCGATGGAGACAGAGCTCTGGCGGGTATACCGACTACCGTTAGCAGTCCTAGAGAGGAGCTCCCCGTGTCCCGACTGGCCTTTACCGTTTCTCCGGCGCCGAGGTA
The DNA here is from genome assembly GCF_019059575.1 of Amphibalanus amphitrite. Classification (NCBI taxonomy): domain Eukaryota; kingdom Metazoa; phylum Arthropoda; class Thecostraca; order Balanomorpha; family Balanidae; genus Amphibalanus; species Amphibalanus amphitrite. Next base: position 1,559,829 of record NW_024881530.1, on the reverse strand, counting down.
TGCCCGGTCGGAAACGACACACGGCGCCGAGATGGGCCGGCCATTTCTCATAATTTGCCGCTATGGCCCGCGTGCGGGGCCGAGCCAATGACACGGGCTCGCTCCAAATTACTTTAATTCCTCGTGATGTATTACACACATTCCGATATAATGGCCGCTCCGGTGGCGGACCACGACCGATCGAGAGGCTCCGTGGCTGCGGGCGGCGCGGCGCAGCGCCAGATCTGTCCCCGATCGTAGTCATTTCACATCTCCAATCCTTTCTAATTTGCGACAAAGTGGCGCTGGGCTGTGTCAGCCGCTCTCCCAGACAGCGGTTTGCTCGGGTTTCTCCTGGGTGTAGATTTCACACCCTCTGACCACAGACATTTCGACAGAAAACTAACAGCTTTTTAGCACGAAAATCATCGCCCACGTCAGTCGTAGACCGGTCTACTCGACACCGTTTTGCCAGGCAATCGGCTGCGCGTTTTTTCGGTAGCTGGCCTGTCCGCGCGCAGTGTCAAAACGTGCCCCCCAGTTGAATCTGTGAGCGGATAATGGGCTAATATCACCCCTCCGACTGCATCGGCGCGTAATAACGATAATTCCTGATCAGCCGTCGTCAGCGGTTGTCCAATTAAAACGAGCTCTCGTATTTTATAGGCCGGTCGGGGTCGCGATTTGGCGGCGGAGCGGCGGCCGGCCGCACAGTCGGCGGCCGAGATATTCGAGGCAAATTGCCGGCCTCCGGCGCCGCACGCGCCACTCTTGGCGCCGTGCACAGCGGGCCGAGTGCACCAACTGTGCACTGGCTGTGCACAGCCGTGCACAACCCCAACTGTGAGCCAAATGACCGATCGCCACTTGTGGCTGCGACCACCGCGGCAGCTGGTTCGCGCACCGCCGCCACCGACCGCGTTCTCGTGACGCTGGGCCCGCTGCCGACTGAGACTGCCAAAGGAGCGGCAGGCGCTCACTGCAAACCGATTAAATTTGCTGCACCGCGCTGTGTGGCGGCTCCTCTGCTCTCATCATTGCCCGCTGCGAGGCGACAGGCTCCCCAGGAGACCCTGTCCCAGGGAATCACGTGCCGGGCTGCCTGCCGGGAACTATGCGACCGGGTGAGAGCCAGGCAGCCGGCTTCTCTCTCCACTTCACCACCCGCCGTCCCGGACCGCCTGCAAGTTGCGGCTCTTCATTTTGTCGTCGCCTTTGGCTCACTTCCTCTGTCAGCACCAGCTCGGCGGTCTGTGAGGTCGTGTCCGCCGGTGGCAGTGCCACGGGCTGAACCGGCACCACTCAGTCTGCGGACTGCACTTGTGCCGGTCATGGCGCTCAGCGGCAGAAGCCGGCGTGCCCGCGCGGTCCGCCCGCCGCCCGCCACCGACACGGCTATTTATTCGTCGTAATTACTGCAATCAAAGTGCCCACCTTTAAAATATTGCTAATTGATTCGTTGATTTGCATTTGGGATGGTGCTTAAAAGATGGTATTGTGAATTTCTGCAGTCAGAAATTAGCAGACAAGCTGGGCATCTCAGGCGAGCCGCAGGAACTATGCATGCAGACGATTCAAGGTACCGGAAGGGGGCAAGTGGCCAGGAAGCTGGTAATGGAAGTGCAAGGTCTGTCCCCTGAGGCCAGCGAGAAGCGGATAACATTATCCGAGTGTGGGCCGTACCGAAGATGAACATCTCTGTGCCACGAATCAGCGAACGGCACCGACAAACATGGCGTCACCTGGAGAACCTAGATGTGCCAGACTGCTCCAAAGGCGAAGTGCAACTGCTTCTGGGTGCCAACGTTCTCGAAGCTGTGATCCAGCACGAAGTGAGAGCTGGACCACCGGGGCAGCCAGTCGCCATCCGAACCGACTTCGGCTGGGCCCTTACGGGGGCGGTGCCTGCCCTCGTCCCCGAATCTACACAAAGCATCAGCGGCAGCAGCAGCACCGGGGAGGCTCGTCCCAAGGTCTCCGCGACAGGCAGCGGCAGCACCGGGGGCGGTGCATGCCCTCGTCCCAGAGTCTCCGCGACAGGCAGCAGCAGCAGCAGCAGCAGCAGCAACGCGGGCGGTACATGCCCTCGCCCCAGCCACGCAACAGACGGAGGGGCATCAAGAGCGTGCTCGCCGGAGATCCAGCGCTCCTCGCCGACTCGAACACACCGCCAGCTACGCGGCCGCTCGCCCGCATGACCCAGGTGTTCCCGGGACCAGATCGAAGAGTCCGTTCTGTCCAGATCAAGACAGCGGGAGGATAAGCGGGTAGGTGGCCGTCGCCCAGATCGCGGTGATGGGAGAACAGTGAGAAAGTGCTGTGAACAGTAATGTAAATATGTATGTGTAAATATGTGGGAACTGCCGATTGGTCGCCCGGGCCGGACTCCGCCCCGTCGAGGCTTTCTACCGGCCGATATATCAGTGGTGGTACAGAGTTTAGTGTTCTCATAGAGTCGAACACGGGGGCGGGATGTGACCGCCAAAACTGTCCTGTCGCCCATCTCGCGAGCAGGGTGGCGGGCGGCCGGTGGGTCAGCCGAGCGGGCCGCCGCGCCGCTCGGCTGGAAGTGAGGTTTAAGCGAAAGATGACGTGTGCACTGTGCACAAGAGCGCGTGAGCTTAGCTCGGAGACTCGGTAAGATCTAAGAGTAGTCAGCTGCTATCGGCTCTCTCTTGGGATCGCTCCAATATTTACGCTGCATTCCGGCGCGACGGTTAAATTTACGTCATCGATCAAAAGGCGGCGTGATCGCCGCATTTATCACGGTGCGGCGATGGCGGGGCGGCAGCGGCAGCCGCAGGCGCCGGCTGGTGCTAGGCGCCGTACGCAGACGCGGCCGCTGCAGTCCCCTGAGTGATAGACTGTGCCGCAGCGCACCGATGCGCCGCGGGCTGGCCGAACGCCGGTGATTTCAATCAGGAGTAAGGCACTAGCACCACTGCAGGCACGGGCGAATGGGCGAGGAGTGTGATCTTCGGTTTAAGGAAGCATGATACCTGTTCAATGTGAAACAGCATCAATCTTTTGAGACGGTCACTGACGCACTGAAAAGGATGCGTCATGGACCAAGATGACCATGAAATTGGCCAAATATTTCATTAATCGACACCACTCATGATGCGTTCCTCTGCACGCGATCACTTATAACGTGCATCAATCACGGCTCCTGAAGCACGGTATCGCTTCCTCAGAAGTCAGTCTGCAGTTTTTCTGTCGGTAACGCCGAAGGCAGTGAGGGAGATGCGCTACCGTTGGATAGATATTGAACGGACGCCAGTCCAGTTCTCGCTGAAGTGGCTGTGGTCTTTGCCTGAGTTTAGCTTCTGAACACTCTGACTCTGAGTAGACCTTGACCACGATTCTGCCGAGTTGTTTCTACACTTTTGCGGATTTTACTTTAATTCAGGATGCAGCCGTACTGACTTACTGAATGCTACTGGATCGTCGTTGCATTCCTCCATCACACAGCAGCCCAGCATAGGCTGCCGCCCATGTTTAATATCCACCGATCCGCGCCACCCGCTCCCGTCGGTATGTCTGTTCAGACGAGGTGGGACGGCCGGCGCCCGTCCGGCTCGGGCTGCCGTCAGCCGTCTCCGGCCCGATAATGGCCTGTCGACCTGGCCACCGCTGCTCTCTCTCCGGTTACCGACGTGTCTTTTTTACGGCACGTGCTGCCCGGCTTTCTCCGCGAGCCAGCGTCAGACAGCACCGCACCAAACCGCAGCGCACCACAGCGCCGCGCGCCGGCCAGCATCATATCCGTTCGATCGCTGCTCATTATTAAAGCGCCGGTAATTAGGGTGCGGGGTATGAGTTACACGGGCACAGGTAATGGGCGGGGGCCGCGCTGCGCGAGCGGACGGCGCGTGCTCGCCTAATGAGACCGCCGGCGACCGATTATTAGAGGTGCAGCATCGGTGCGGGACGCCGGCCGGCCTGCTGACCGCGGCCGGGTCAGGTCAGATTACACGGTCCCAGGCGCCGCTGCTGTTTACTCGCTGATTTCCTGGCCGGCCCAGAGGCCGCCCCGGGCCGGCCAAACGCCGGGGAGGCAGCGATTCGGACTACCCCCGGGCTAAGGCTAGGTGTTGATTTCCATGTCCAAGTAAATGGACCCTTGACTTCCGACTTGGATAGGCGGCAGCTATTACTGAGAGGTTTCTTCCCAATTTTCAAGAAGAAACTCGTACCTAAACTGTATCTTTTCCAGCATCCCTCATGGATTACCCACATACAGATGTTGTCCTAACTAGAGTTTACGCTAGTTATAACCCACATTTGCGTCATCATCCGCGGTTCCGTGCTGAAAAAGGCAACCTCACGGCCCTGGGAAGCAGCGTGACTCAGAGAGTGCTGCCGGCGGAAACAGCCGCCGCGTAAATGTGCTCTGCCCACCGAGCTAAAATAGATGTTGGTCATGCACCTGAATTTATTTGGTTCACATTGCATTTATAGCGGTCATATTTCTATTACGTGGTGTGAACTGGAATCTTGTTAAATACTGTGAGAACAGATAGTTCATATCCGGCTTTTGAAGGAAGTAGGTGTGCTGCATGCAGCTGCTCCAGATAAATTTAATGAGAGAAACATCTGATTAAGATTACAACACTCATCGAAAAAAACTTCGCTACGCCACCATTCACTTACACTGCAAATTGTTTTACCAAAACCGCTAAGTTGATTAACTAACATTCTTTGCGGCTAACATCTGTCAATTTTTCACTCCTAACGCACATAACCACCTGCATTCTGGGAAGATGCATTACAGTACCACTCTCAATGGCGCATGGATATGAACCATATTCGATCGAAATGATCCTACTATAGATTGTATCATTGTTGTATATTGCACTGCTGCGAATCGTTCGGAGTTAACAGCTCGTAGCTCGTACCTGTTGCATATTCGAGCAGCCTCATTAATTATAACGTGACGGATATAAACCTCGCATGTATGCACCGGTTACAAAAGCAACTGCCGTCTTTGCACTCGGTTAACACGTATACATTCCTCATTCTTTTCCAATGCTATTAGCATTAATCTATTTCTTTCATTTGTTATGAGGTACTTAGTTCTGTGCATTACCTTTGTTTTGTAAAACAAGGATCGATATGTCATACTAAGCCACTGGTGTCTGGTAAATCTAAAAATATGCCAGATCTAACACCCTTGCATTGCATTTGCAGCTATCTAACAGAACCTAAAGTAAATCACGAGCAAACATTTGGCACCCTGCTTGTTGAACACCAGTTTTTCTTATTACGGAGCGAGCGAAGCGAGCGTAGTCTTTCCTTAGATTAACGGAAATTTCTGAGTATGAGCGGCCGGCCGGCCGTGGTCACGCTTTTGCGAGGCTTATATCTCAGCAACCACTTGACCGATTTACACGCGGTAATTTTTGTAGGGTAGCTTCATTCCTTCTACCAAGTATTGGACTATTCCCGATGCATGTGGGTGACCCCTTATGCACGTGCCACGTGCAAAATGAAGAGGTGTCACTTTTGTAATTGTTGCAATATCTCGGTAACTACTTGGCCGATTGCGCTGAAAGTTGGCATGTAGGTAGGCACCCACTAGGCACTGCATATCCATGTGCCAGAGTTGGGGCGCTGCTGCACGTGCGCACGTGCAGGGGTCGTTTCCAGATCTCGAGAACGGCTCGACCGATTGCGCTCAAATTTGGTACACAGTTAGGGACCGGTTAGTAGGGTGCCGTGCACAAGTCAGTTGGGACCCATTTTGCACGTGCGCACGTGCAGGGTGCCACTTCCAGATCTCGAGAACGGCTGGGCCGATTGTGCCCAAATTTGGCACATCGCTAGAGACCAGTTAGTAGGGTGCCGTGCACAAGTCAGTTGGAGGTACCCCCTCGCAATTTCGCACGTGCAAGGCCCACCCTCTCGCTCGCTCCGTTAGTCGCCCCAAAAGGCGTTATACTGGTTTCATTGCAGCAAAGAAAAAGATCAACCAATAACTAAACGTTTGGTGACCCAAAGCTTTTGGTGACATTTCATTATTCTCTCATCCTCCCATGCTGAGGGACTGGGAGGGGAACTGATATCTGAATTTAATTGAGTGCATAACGAAATAACGCAAAAGTTTTTGGTAAATGGACGCATCCCTTAATTACCTCAAAGGTTTCGTAATAATGGCTTCTTGGCCTGAGAGATGCAGGAACAGTAATTGACCGTTAGCTTCTGTTTTATCAAGTAGCTGAGAGCGCTCACAAGAATTATGGCAATTACTGCTTGGGTCGTTCATTTACCTACCAGCCTGAGCCAGCTCGACGCCTTTTTTGAACGTCTAGGGTGAAGTATACTATCATAATCGCTGAAGAAGTGATCGGCACCAACGTGTGCACTCCATATTAAAAAAAATCAAATCCTGATTCTCGGCGGGGCAATCTCCTCTCGCCTACAAGGCATCCGATGTAATGCGCATTGCGCCGAACCCGCCCGCCTCTGGTCAGTTCCGAGGTCTGTCCCTAGATGGCAGCAGCTGTCCCGACGCAGCTTCATGGCTGTCACGCAGCGTCTCTCGTATAGGAGGGCGCTGGCGCTCCGGCTGGCTTATGATTGGCTGATTAGAGCTCAGCAGCGATGACGTCATCGTGGCTCTACCCGGCTGTCCTGGAACAAAGGACGGCGCAGATATCGTACAATTATCTACCCTTCCATAAAGCGAGCGGTAATGGTCGCCGATTTGCATGAGTCTGGGTCACTGGCATGCAGCCTCTCGGCTCCGCGCTGCGCGTCCCGCGCTGCCACCAGACGGCCGTTTTATGTAAGGCGAGACAGTCACGCGATAGCGCTATTCGTATGCTCATCGCATAGCTAAGCCGTTCCTTATGCACTTCTGAGCCAATGGAGGGTATTTATCTTTCATTTACTCGGGAGCCATCAAATGGTGGAGCTCTCCGTAAGACAGCGCGATGTGCCTTTTTCGGCACGGGTTACTGGCTGCCCAGGCGAGCTTGTTAACGGCAATGTTTCCATCAAAGGCGATATTGCAGTTGTGCTGCATTGGCTTCTTGCACTGAGAGCAGAGTGGGTTTGACTCTTGTCTCTTTGTGAGGATGAAGAGTGATAATATTCGCTGCTACCGACCACTCTACTGTCTTGCGTTTGAAAGACGGCCTCCAGGACCGTCTTGCGGTACGGCCCTGGAGGCCGCGAATTCGTAGAACTGCTTTCTCTAGCTAGGAAAAGTGCAGGTTTGCGCACTATCGCCACTAAATGAATGGTCTTATTTGAGCTGTGATCTGAATACCATGTGGAAATTGTGAAAGGGCCTCTCTAGATGAGACTCAGATTAATGACCGTTTAATACACTTGGTATGAAATTTATGCAAAGTGGGACGTGAAGAACGCGGTTGCAATCGCAGATCCAGTATTGCTTGCTCAGGTTAACCCTCGCCGGCCGAGGGGGGGGGGGCGGGTGCCGCCCCCCCCCATAGGGTTTTTTCGCGATAGCTCCGAACACGCTGGCGATAGAGAGCTGAAACTTGGCATACCTGACCTTTGATCCAAGCCGGATCTTTTGACACCAACCGCATTTTTGGGTCAGGTCAGGTCACTGACCTATGACGTCATAAGTGAACCTCTGCACGGTCTTCAGATGTCGCAACTTCGCAACGCCCTCACTGCCAGAGGAGATGTCACAGGGAAATGAAACTTGCAGGATCTAGTATCCATTATGAGTCTCACAACTTGTATATCTCGGATTTTTCCTTAAGGTCATATGAGGTCAGGTCATTTTCGTGACCTCACCATTATAAGTCAATGGGGAAAAATTCAAACTGCTATTCTGGCGCCGAGAACGATCTCCAACTATCTCAAGCACACAGAATCGTGATTTGATGCACTCCTTGCAAGGTTAGATGCGTCACTTTTGCAATGTTGACCTTGCGTGACGTCATTTATGACGTCATCAAGGTCATATTCGTTTTTCGTCAATAACTTTTGATCAAATTGAGCTAGCGAGTCGCGAAAGCCACCAATGGACTCAGGAAGACCTGCCGAATCGAATGATATGCGACATGACCTCTTTCGACCTACTTCGTGACCTTAGGGTGCTGACCTGACCTTGACCTGAGGTCAACACCCCAAGTTGACCTGACCCGAACAAAAAGTACATCATTCGACGCGCCTGAGCGAGGCGAACACGATGCTGCCAAAATCGCGGCTCTGCGGCCGTTTTTTGCGAAGTTATTCACCAAAAACTGAACCGTACCCTGGGGCACTTGACCTTACCTCAGAGGTCACCGGTTGACCTAGGACCTTAAAATCGGGTACCAATCTCTGCGTCTCGTAACGGCGCACACGCTCGTTTTTTCCGCGACGCGCTAGCTCCACCAGGGGCGAAACGGCGAGGGGGGGGTCGTACCCGCCCCCCCCCCCCTCGGCCGGCGCGTATGCAGAAAGCCAATAGGTCCGGCGAGGGTTAAATATGAATAGATGCAGGTGCCTTGTGTGAACATGAAATGTATCCATTACATTTTTAGAGTCGGCTTTTGTCCATATATCATAGAGAGAAAATAACGCTCTGTAAAGCATCGATCACACCGTGCACACCCACAGTTGGTTTTAATTATACCCCCGTGACACCGCCAAACTCATTATCTAATTTACATCAGCTAGCGCCAATACTGCTAATAGTTGTGATTATCCGACACATCTCTCTATCAGAGATCCAGCTCGGTAACATATTCCGACATCGCACCCCTCCCTCCACCCCTCCGCACCCTCCCCCCTCCCGTCACCCCCAGTTTCCCAACGCGTGGTCATGCACCTGCGCCCCTAATTAAATACGTCGCCTTTTCTAATGGATCGTCCCGATTAGAGTGCACGTCGCTGTGCCGGCGTCCAGATGGCCGCTCGCGCGGACCGCCGCGGGCCAGGTCGGGCCGCCGGGTCGAGTCGGCAGACGCTGCGGCGCCGAGCAGAAATGGCCCGCCCCGGGCTGCTCAGGCGCTGCTGGTTTAGGCAGCGGCACCTGTCTCATGGCACTCCGGCGCTGGATGCATTTCGGAAAGTCTGTTCAGCGTTTTCTTTACTATGTTCTACCGAAAAAAAACGGTCATGGTATTTACCAATACCACGACACAGTGTTCCGTACCGTTTCGATTCCGATCCCAAATAAAAGTTACATAGTTGCACTCTACCTCATAAATGCCTTGTCATCATTTCCCGTATTTCATCTCGGCTCTAGCGGGGGATAATAGCCAGATGTGTTGGCGCTGCCAATCGGGTGCAATTGTTGCATCAATCATCCTGCCCGGAGCGCGGGGTGCACATTACGGGCAGATGCATCATAAAGTACGGCATCAGACCGAGAATGCAGACCGGCTTCTTGCAGCGACGGAATGCAAATGCTAATGCATTTGTCTTATTTATAAGCACTTATTCCTGGATCACTAATAGTTACTTCGACCTAAATGTAGACCGGCAGCAAAAAATACACACAGTAACGGTCATTATGAGCAGGTCAGCAAATTAGCATTGAACACGACCATACACATAATGAACGCTTGGTCGCATACATATACCTCATGCCGGAGAGCTTCAAACCAATGCATGTCTTATCCTTATTACTGGTAACCACGGAAGCGAGGCTATTGTTCTGTGGTGTCCTGCCCCGGGTGCAGTGTGCACTGTGCAGTGCACTCTCCTCAGTCCACAGGCTACACAACTTACGCCAGCGACCAGCTGGATTCCCGCTGGGCCCTTTACTGCCCACTGCCCGACCCGTGGCGTCATTCAGAGCGGCCAGTGGTCCGTCACAACGCGGGGGCGCTCATTGAGACCGAACCCCAGTGTGACGTCATCAGGGTCATGTGACCGGTGTTAGCTAGAAGCACAATGGTAGCCCCTTCTACTCCGAGCAGGGCTTCCTGTAACAGGCTGTCGTTCCGAGTTTACGACATCTATTGGAAAGGTGGGGCAATGGCGCGATTTGAGAGTATAGCATGGCACGGCAGGGCAGTATGCGAGATCCGGCTTCTGTAGCGCGTTAAAACACCCAACATCTTGACAACATCCAGTGGCCAGCACGCAGACCAATGTTTGCCTTTGTCAAGTGTGACAGAACTTTTAGCTGGCCAAAACGAAACTGTTGCGTTGAAACTAAGGGCGTTGTGTTTATTGGTAACTCATGTCTGTCTCATCTTACCAGGATTCAATAGCATGCCATACAAAGTTGCAAGTGAGCTTTTTCTCACATAAGTTTACTTTGATCTGGATCCTGCCAACTTGCCCTACTCACTCCACACACTGGATCATCTCTCTGTGGCCGTCATCATCCCGCCCTCAGTAAACCAGCCATGATTAATGACACCGATGTAAACTGTGTCTTTAAGCGATAATCGGCGCTCATCGTCCCGGCTGCGGTGCGACTTTTACCCGAGTTTTCGCCTCCTCGGCGCGGAGCGTCTGGGAAAACGACCTGGAATGACGACCGATGGGCGAAAGTGTCCATCGCCGACCGATAATCGCCGTAATTTAGCCATTCATGTGCGAAAGAATGCACGAATACGCTCGCCTGTGTCCTAACGGCCTGTGCGGCGGTAACGCTTTTACACAAGCCAATCAAGCCCATGAAATAAACAGATTAAGGCTTCCCGGCTGCATTTTGAACCAGTTCCGCGCGAACGTCATTGTTTTATGGCCATCTCCCCTCTCCGCAAGAACAAAGCACCCGGACTGTCGGGCGCCGGTGATACAAAAACGGCGCTCTTTTTACCTGGATCATCAGCAGCCCGCCAGACGTCTTGTTGTCGGCAGTGGCCATTTTTGTTTGCCCAGATTACACTCCTCCTGCTCGGACAATGATACACAATAAATACGCGGCACAGACGAGGTAAACACATTCCCCCTGCACCGCTCATTGCGCCGCGCCGGCGGCTAAAGCGGCGCGCTTTGGTGCGTCGTTTTTGTCGCGCTCGGCGGCGGCGGCGCGTGCGTCGGCCGCTGCCGGGTGATCTGTCGGCGCGTGATGGGCCGATCGTCGTCACTCGCCGGCGGCTGGGGGGCAAAGTGGCGCACACAGGCGCCGCGACTGCCCCGTCAGCGGCCGGCCATAGCGCGGCGTGACGCGTTCCGGCGACGTGACGTGACGCGCCGCATGCCAGTCACGCGGCCGGCCGTGACGCGGCGCGTGACACGCTCGGCGTGACGCGACTCGGCGCGTGACGAATGCCGGCACTCTTAGTGCGGTGATGTTGACAAACAATGTGATACCACAAGGTCCGGGAGTGTTCGTGAGCTTGGCTAGATTGTGCCATATGATGAGTTTCTTACAAAATTAAAGATGCCTCTAGAACTTATGGCCAGAACTATCCAGGAAACCAGCTGTGCAAAGCTATGTTATTGACAATTATGTGATGTTCGACTTACTTTTACATCAAAGATCACCTTTGCATATATGTGTGATGTTTGACGTGCATTTATAGTGATTTCAAAGCATTACATAGGTACACTGGCGCTTCACGTCACGATTAGGGATGATTGCGTGTACCCATTCATTAATATCTCGGTAAAATTCAAATCGTTGCGCCGCCATAGACAGTTAATAGTAACATAATTTTCACATCATTACCAATGGCAAGAAAAGACAAATTGTTGTTGATGACCTGAACAATAAGTTTCAACAATGTCTGTATTGTAACGTCATCTAAACGATGCCAAGGTTCGTATAAAGGAGGTACGATTAGCCCACTGTATTTCATGACTCGGCACTTTCTTCAAAGGACCGGAGCACTTTCGCCCAAGCACATCTTACCTTACGAACGTTTGACGAGCATTTGTCTTGAAGAAAAATATGCCAAGTCTAGATCAAAGATAAGACGTACGAGTACAATAAAAGCAATAGTAAAAGCAATTGTGAAATAGCCTAATGAAAGCAATTGTTCAATGTATTGGTATTTTATGTTACCTTCGTTGCTTGTGGCTAGTAAAAACTCATGCCTTGATTAATTTGAACATATGCCTCGAATCGTCATCTAGCTAACTTTAATCCAATGTTGCCTAATAAAAGCAATTGTTCAATTTGGACTGATGTTATTGCCTTTGCAGACTTTACGTTTATGTATTTTGTATTTGATCTTTTATCTTCAATGCGAAACAGGGTACAATGTTTCGACATTGCGATGATTAGACGTATAAGCTTTGGTGCGGTTATTGTCTGTCAACCTTTCATTTTACTTTTTAGTGATTCTAGTGGATGCCCTCCCTTTTCTTCTTTTTTTTTTCTCTAGTCGCCTCTTCTTCGCTCCATCCCTGCTCTTCTTGGGCACGTCGCTGCCACTCCCCTCCGCCGGGGCACCGTGACAGGAAGTGGGCGGGGCCACGCACTGACCTCACCTGACCCCAGACCGGTGCGGTGCCAGCGCCGGGCCGCGCGCAGAAATGATAGAGCCGGCCAGCCGCGGTAATTGATGATGGGGGTAATGCCAGGGGGAGAGGCGCTCTCCGCCCGGCCCTTACCGACGCTGGGCGAGGAGCTCACAGACTGTGGGTTAGGTGGAGTCATGTGGGCCATGTGGACCACAGCGCGGGCCTGTGGTGGCCGGTACACGATGGCTCGGCCGGCCGGCGCCTCGCCGACCCAGCCAGCCGCTCATTAGGGGTGATTGACTCGTGTGTTAGCCCCCCTGTTTGAATACGAAATAGGGGCGCTGTTCAGGGGAAACACGGCCAAACCACCGACCCGGTCCTGTCAGGTGGAAGGGCAGAAAAACGGCCGCTCTGAGCTCTGTCAGGTGCATGGACGACGCGCGGGCGGACAGGTGCATAAACTCAGGTCATGGGTGCCACCCTCGGGCTTGGATGCACACAAGCATTGCAAGTGATACTGTACGCATGCTGTGGTGCATTCGGTAAGCTGCGTGTTCTCTGAAGAACAGCTAGGGGCTGTAATATTGATGTTTATCCTCGGACATCAATGCCAGAGAAATAACGCCGGCGTGGTCTCTCTTCAAATTGTTGGAGTTCGAAGTTCGGAACAGTCAAACAACCTAATGCCGCAGCTACATGTTGAAATACAAAATGAAATTGGTTGGGTGACAAAACGTATCAACTGTCTGAATTTGTGACCGATGCACTTTCAGTGCTGCTCCGTTCCTGGAATTTATCGGTGCTGGCACCTGGAACTCCTTTATCGACGGCTAAGGTCATAGTTCACCCAATCACGTTTGCTACGGCAAGGCTCTGATTTCAGGCATCAGCATAAACGAAAGGTTGTGAGTTGATTTATAGAACGGCTTGTCTGTTGGCCTGTCATCATGTGTAATCATGTTAGGTATGAAAATATCCGGTGATTAGGGTGCGTGGAGTTGCTAGCTTCGCGCGGAAAAGACTCAAAGCTGTTAAATATAACAAATATTTGTCGATATTTAATATAATTTTAGTTCCTACAAATATGAATCTCTTTTAATCTACCCATAGAAAATCCTAAATTGAAGCATCCTTTAGTAACTTGCATTTATATTTATTGCCATGCTTGTGGCTAGCATGTATTTCATTTGTCTGTAGAATGGTGCACCTTATTAGCCCGCACCCAGGTGGGTATTCATGTAATGGAGCCCATTACCGAGCCCCTAATCTTGTTCTAACCGGAGACACACAGGGGCATATGTAATGAGCTGGGCAGAAACGCTGGCTGGACATGTCCCTTTTGGTCGTTAGAGACACCACGAAGCGGTTAAATGTTATGTCGTAATAAGATGGCAGATGTGAAGGGGAGATAAATTTGAACAGAGATGCTTGCAGGAAGTTGGTCATTAGCCACATAGCTGGTGTTACTTTTAGTTAGTTATAATCGAATTGAATTTGCTGCCAGCCCTGCTTATTTTGCACCTGCAACAATTGTTTGATCATATGCATGCTCCGACCTGGACCACAGAAGTCGACTATTGTGAAAGGTCAAGAGCTGGGAGGTTCCCATGATCACTGAGGAAATGCACGCTGGTTCTTGACCTTTGCCCGACCAATTGCTGCTCCGGCTTCAAAGGCTAAATGACTGGGCACGATGGGAGTGTTAACGTGAAAAACAATCATGTAAATGGACTGCATGAGGCCTCACACTATTTGCTCTCGCCACACTCGGCAATTAAATTGATAGGAAAAGTGCGTGTGCTGAAGATCTTAGCATTTCGCTTGCTATTGAAGCTTTTGTCGTCAAATGAAAGGTCAAAGGTTTTACAGTCCTGTGCGCATTTCCATTGCAGTATTCTCATCATGCCATCCGTGCATGCTACAAAAGGAATTTACTAAAAGCATATTATATTAAATTCTATGTTTATTCTGCTGCGGTTTACAAACACCTCCCACCATCCCAGATCCAGGTCGAACGTCGGCGGATGGGCGTGTAGGCTGTCACCCATCACATAGAATTAACAGAAAACAGGTATTTAAAGTCGGCGCGGTCGGCCGCGCGCCGTGGCCGGTATGGTGCAAATTACCGGCTGCCTTTGGGTGAGCCAGGTGGCAGCCGATGGGCCGCCGCAGAGGTATGCGGGTCTCACCGGAGTGACGGGCGACGGGCGGCGGCCGTCACCGCTCCGGACCATGATGTCGGCCGGACGACCGACACCGTCCCGCCTACCGTACGACGGCGGCGACGGACGGAACGGGACGGACGGTACAGACGCGACGATCGGAACGGATAAGTGGACTTGCTGACTCGGGGTATATGGTGGAATAGTCCCCGCATGGAGCAACGAAACTATTTGCAAAGAAAGTCTTTGAAAGGAGTTAGACAGAGTTCAAATTCCTAAAGAAAACCTAGACTGATCGCGATAGGTACAGGACGAGACGGGATATGAGACAAGACTATGACTGAGCCAAAGCATGGCAAGACGCCTATGGCCGAGACGAGACACGTGACAAGGAACGGGACGAGGCAGGACCTCGGCAGACACCGGGCAATTTGGTCGCCTGGGCGTCTGACTGACCGCCGGCGCCGCTCACCACAAATTGCTGTTTGTAATGCGCGCCTCGATGACGCGCTGCGCCGTGTAATGGCGCGCCGCGACGGCGCACGGCGGCGTGTAATGGCGCGGTGACGGCGCGCGGCGCGGCCGGCAGGGGCGGCTCCGGCGGCCCCGCTGACCCGGCCATGTCGCGGCGATCGTTGGTCGGGTTATGGCTGTAATCAGGAGAGCATGAAGCCGAGCTCAGGACGGGCCTCCGGCTATCGCGACACACGACAGGGAGGGTCGGTCGCCGGGGAAAATCAACGGTCCGCCGGCGGAGGAATGCCGCGTGACCGTCTAATGTTGGAGTGGGGGGTAATGCGGGTTATTTGACTCGGCGATGGTAGGTCGTGTCCATTTTGAGACCACTCAGAGGGGACAGTCTTATGTACCCAATATTACATGACCACTGACTAGTCCCGATAAAGCATACCTGCTGATTTAGCTGGTATTAAAATGCCAGTCTGATAAAATCGTGATCTCTAGTGGATTGGCTCGATATTATTTGCTTCACATATGCCATGGAAACTCGTAGCAGAGGTTTATTTGCTTGTGACTGAGGTTATACTGTGTCTTTTAGCACTATTTTGGCAATAGTTAAATTTCAGCAGCTAATCCGTTCACTCATCGAGATTAATGCGAACAGCTTCCATCACTCGTCAAACTCGTCAAGCATCCTGCCTTCCGATTTAGACAAAGTTCACAACGACCCAATAAAGTCAATCGCCCGATCCAGATCATCACTAATGGTGCACCGGATCGTCTTTATTTGTACAAACGCTAATTAACATTCACCACCCTGTTGGAGCTCATTTTTCTACAAATATCCGTCTGTTCAAACGCGTCCGACTCTGGTATTAATTCCCCCAGCCGGTCGTGCTTGTCCCGGGTATCCCCGCTGTTCCATAGAAGCCATTACCCGCGGGCTGGGGCGGCGGCGGTGCTTTCTGCTGGGTCTCCCGCTGTGCCGGGACCTGCTGCTTGTCCCGATGTGTAATTACCTCGGTCACCGTAAGAGCTGGTCGGCCAAACAAGCTATTAATCCGTCCCCAGTGTTCAGGGCGCTGCCTGAGAGGCCCTCGTGGCCGGCGAGGCGATTGGTGCTCGCTTGTGAAGCACCCCGGAGAGACAATTGGTGCACCGATTGGTGTCCGATTGCGAGGTGCTCTGGTCTGTCAATTGGTGCGGCAATTGGTGTAGTGCTTAGTGCGCTTTTTGGCGAGATGCGCTGTGATGCATTGTGATTGGTGAAAGCACTTTTGCCGAGTTTTATAGGGCTGTCAGGGCTGTAATCTGTTCTTTGGGTTTCATTTGACTGTGAAAAAGTAATCCAACAGAAGTGTTACTTTTTGTTTTCATTCTTTAAGAAAGCATAAAGCATCCATAAAATATGCACCGTATTCATTGCTTCTAAATTTTATTCCAGGATTAAACATTGTAAGCGCTGTTTGAAGTGACCATACTCACAGACACAAAAAGGTCGTAGGCCCAGTCTCTGGTCAGAACACTGCTCGTCAGGAAAGAGTGATCCAGGTTGGAAAAGGAGGACAATCTCAGATCTTCTGTCAGATCGGCCCGTTAATAAGTCGCAGACAGCAGATACAAGCTATTAAATACGGTTGGTATCACCTTTTCCGAGTCGGTCATTACTTTCATCGTGTACCATGTGCCGTGTTCTTGATATAGTCGATTTAATAACTCCGGTTACGTTATCGGCAGGGTTTTCAGCGCCGCACCCCTCCCCCAGCTGTAATTGGATGTCTGTCATGTCACCCCGATCTCACCCGGCGTTAATATTATCCAGCCCTGATTGCACAATGGCCCCGTTTGGAAATTCATAAATCCAACGAGCCACTTGTCGAGTGAATCAGGAATCAATAGCCCCTGGAGAGTCTGGCCGCCTAAATAATTACTGCTCCCCTCTACGGCGGTCGGCTAACGATACGAGAACGCATCTCCTCCATCGTAAAATAATAAGGGCACCAACAGCTATCCCAAGATAAAATATGGATCAATCTTGGCGTATCGCGGAATAATTACCCTCAAGAATTTGAGGCACGCGGCGCTATAATTAATGAACCCAACCGTCTTCCACGCGCCACTTCATGTGGCTTCTTTGTTGTCCGAATTAGAAGATCAGGGTGCGCCAGATATAATCTTGACGTCTTTCCAACTCAGGAAGCATGGTTCTACGACTGAGCGCCGTGAGCGGGATTGTCTTCTGACGCATTTATGCCAATGACGTTCTCGGGAGCTGTCCCGGGAGTAGTTCACGCTCCCGCTCATAGATGGCACTTGGGTCGCCAGCGCTCCGGACCCGCGCTATGATTTTTTCCGCATGGCCGGCGGAGCCTGACGGATTTCGCTGTCGGGGTCATTACGGGTGATTATACAGACAGTAATTACACAAGTAAGGGGGAGTGTGTAAAGCGAACGTGCAGTATCCACGCACATGCCTGGCGCTGCGGTTATGAGCGCCTCTCGAACAGGGACGACCTGCGAGAGAGCCGGGAGCACTCTGCCGCTCACTTCAGAGCACCGGCACCAAATCAGCTCTCTGCATTTCAGGCCGCCACTATATTAACCCCGTCTTCGGGAGAATGAGTATCTCATCCACCATGATTTTATTGATAGCGCCTTTGCGCGCGGCCGGCCCGGTGCCCGTTTGTAGTTCCATAAACCAAATTTGACGAGCGCCGCGCGGCCGCGAACGTTTGCGGGGAATGTGCGGCGCTTAATCGGGCCACGAACGGTGCAGCTGGTGCTCCAGCTTCATCGCGGCTCTTCTGCGAACGTCCGACCATCCTGGGTCGGTGCAGCTCGCGCCAAACGCGCTGCCCTGTTCTGCAGCCAGAGACACTTACCGGTTCCATTCACAAAGCCTGCAGGACGAGCTATGAGAACGAACCGGCAAGGGTCTAGTCAGAAGCATATATGTAGATACAGGACTGTAAAGAAGTTTACGTCAGCTGTGCTATCAACACCGATGGCCCTTGAAGTAACTTTGAAACACTCTCAAATTAGTGTAGGTATTGGGATTTAAACTAACCACTAGTAGTAATGAGTCTCGGCAGC
The DNA here is from genome assembly GCF_019059575.1 of Amphibalanus amphitrite. NCBI lineage: Eukaryota > Metazoa > Arthropoda > Thecostraca > Balanomorpha > Balanidae > Amphibalanus > Amphibalanus amphitrite. Next base: position 1,541,800 of record NW_024881530.1, on the reverse strand, counting down.
TTTGGCCATTAGACCCATGAGAATCAAATAGTTGACTCCAATTCATCTTAATGTTGTGTCCATAAATATACCATTCAGCTGACCTTATCCCATTATCCGTATCATCCGGGGTTCAACTGTGCCATTCGAAAAGCACAGATCGAGTAACAAAAAACTTCGAAACCCAATAATAAACTTCTTCTATTCAAAGAATAATTCCCAAGATTATATATGAATAATTAAGCTGAGGCCTCTATACAGCCAAACCGTGTTTGTCTGTCGTCTGTATGGGTAATCCTTCCTGCCTGTGCACACATCGTTATTAGGCCCAATTTTCCCCGGTTTCTGGCTTTGATGCCGGTCCCATACCTGTCTGCCCCTTTTGTGCTCGCTGGGATATGAAACGGTACACAAAGCCTCCCATGGACAAAAAAGTCACCCCCTTTAAACCCTTAGCTTCCGAGACGAAGTGTATCTTGGCATGCTTATATCAAGTGACTGAAGGACCCTTGAATTGCTCGTCGGAAAAGATTTCTTTTCGCAACTTTTCAGGCTGGGACTTGACATATTCGCTCATATTTTGCTAAAAAACGGGAGCATGCAATGCTGCAGTAGAATGTGCCATTGGAATTTATATGTCAGCAGTATTCAAAAGCAAACAATATGGCCAACCAATGTTGATTTCTGTATCGGTAGCCTGTGAGCACAATATTCCTCGAACCACTGAATCGAGCTCACCTCAAACACTTTCGCTAACGTATACTCATTTGCGCTTTCGTGCCATGACTTCTCTTTCGAGGTCCTGTGAATCTGGTGCAACTTTGCGATAGTGGGCGAACTCGACGATAACTGAAAGGAGTGTTATCCTTGGACCTAGTTCAACAACTTCATGCTGACAGGATAGGCACATAGTTATTGGCCGTTACATCGGAGATGGGCCTTTTAGCATGACACATTGGTGAGCGCTAGCACATTGTGCAGTTTCACAGCGTGGGTTGGATGACGCAGTTATTGCGAGAATGCACAATCAGGATACACTGTTGGCTGTTTCGTCGGCAGAAACTTTGTCTACACATAACTGCAAAGTAAACGCCATGATACGCATTTGAATAAATCAGCGGACTCAACCAGGAAGTACTTGAAAGGCAATGCCCAAACTCATTTGCTTCATATATTCTCTGTATACACATTTTCTCATTCAAATGAATGTGATCATGTGTAAAGCTGAATGGCTTTCATTCTGTCGAATTACATCACAGTTACGTTCATTAAGCCGCTGCGTCCTTGCCCTGAGCAACGGAGCACCACCAGATTACCGGCAGGCCCGGCGGAGCGAGCAGTATATGCCTTGTCTGTGGTGTCAATCAGCTCCGCGGTATTCAGCCTGTATTATACCGCCGGAAACGGCACAGTATTTGAACGTCACAGAGCAGCCGTATATTTACCCGCTCGGTGTTTACCCTGCCGCCGCCACCGACGCTACCGTCGCCGCCGACGAACCTCTGTCGGAACCGACGGGGCTGCGTCGGCGCCGACGGGAGGAGTCGACACCGACGGCTGGCGCTCGGCTGTCTCGGCCGCGGTGGCTCCCGGAGAGGAGTGTGGTGAGCTCGGGTTGTTCGAGCTGTTTGAGAGGTGATACGGTGCCAACCCTGCTACCCTTTGCCAGCAGATGATTGATATTACAGTTTGAAGGAGCTGAGTTGAAGCTTGGAAAACGCAGACTGACGACAGAGCATGGTGTTGAAAGGCATTCGAGACATATTGAAGTTTCCAACGTGAACTTTGAGCTGATCGTTCTCTGGAACTCTGGAACGGCGGCGAAAAATCTGGAGCTGTTGAAGTGGTGAACAATCGTGTCAAACGCAACAGTTACACCAATTAAACGTGTCTCAAGTACCACAGCTTAACTTTGAGTTGCCAGACATTTATAGTGGGCTATTATCAACACCTTGAGACGATTCTCAGTGAAAACATTGCAAAGTTATTTACAATGGTGTATGGCAATGGTCACGGGGAAGACGAGGCAGCTACAGAGACGCAAAGAGAATGCTAGAAAACGGTAGCTCTGACCGTCAGTCTCAGTGACATTACGAACTGAAAGCGAGTTTGCTGAGATGGGCGAGTGACTTTTCTGAGACGACAGTGAGGGCTGAAAGTGGTGAGACTTGTGGCACTCAGGTAACGAAAAGCTGACTAGACAACCAGAACTGGAAATGAATTGCAGCTATGGCATGCAGAACTACAATGGCTTCAATTTCGACAGACGCCGAATGCTCTTTCCGAATCAGGTGAGGTACCAGCTTTACTTTGACCATTTATGTTAATTAATCAAGTAGTTAATCATCCGTGTAACTCCGCGACATTGTTTCCTGCTCAGTGAGCAGTCGTCACGTGAATTTGCACAAATAGAAGACGTACTTTCTGACTGGATTTAGTTGCGACTATTTTGTGTGCGGTTTCATAATGAGAAACAAGCCTTCGTTACCTACGATGTTTGTGGTCAGTAGTAATCCATGACTTTAAAAAAGGAAAAAAAAAATCATTGCGATCTTTTGTACCGAGCCGCTCTGCCCGAGCTATTCTGCACTAAATATGATACACAATCTTGAAGTTCGTAAATTTTGCCAAAAGGAATCCTGAAAGCCTTTAAAAAGCACAACCAATGAACAACCAGCAATTCATTAAGGTCATTGCCGTGGAAGAATGGCCATCGTAACCAATATTGCGTTGCTGGAAGACGGTACAATTAGTTCTCAGGTTATGCTGCCGTAAAACGCTTGGAATAATTGTTTTTTTCCATTATTGACTAGTTTTAGAGAGCAGTTTTTTACAGCTAATTTGAGCTCATCTCGGGGGTCGACAAATATGTGCGTAATGCCATCTATCACGTTTATTGCTTCCAAAGTTGTAAAGTTGAAGCCTAAATGCTGCAAACTTTACATTTGATTTCGAAACAGCTTTGCCTCGGAACGTTAGAACAACACACACGTGGGAAATGCCAATTTGATTTGTGTTTGTCCGGCTACACCACCGGGTAACCAATTTAGCTCGTCAACTAGGATACTCGCTATTGATCTTACGTAACTTTGAGAAAAACATCCATCATTGAGATCTATGTACTGCTTGGCTCAAGCCCTTTAGCTCCTCAACCAATATATTTGTGGATTTATACTCCGATTACAGCCAATGTTCGGTCAGCATAAATCAGACAGGAGATGAATGGCCATCTGTGGGTTATTACCACACTGTTTACCAAACTGCAGCGGGGCGGTCCTGTGCGTGCAAATTACCAACTATCGGGATGCTGTGATGCATCGCGCTGGCCTCTCCACGAGAACTCGTGAGGTTTTTAAACAGGCAAACGACCCAGTGTGCCGTAAAGGGCAGCGTTGAGAAATAAGATTGAGTGCATAAGCAGAGGTATTGTGTGAACATTTATAATGTGCGAAGCGTGGGTCTCTTGGAAATTCGCTCGGAATGCACGTAAAGATCGAGTAATCACACAAAGGTTAATTACTTCCTTTCCCGAGGCTTCATTTTCTGTTACAAAGCCCTTCACTCGTTATGCTTCCTCTCTTAGTGCATCTCATGGCCCATTTTGCTCTGGATTCAATCTACAACGGATGTGGAGAAAACTCTGTAGTGTCGAGCGTCGCAGAGGTAGTAGCTTCAAAGAACGGACGTAGGGAGGTGGACCGAACACCTGCTGTCGTACTAATTCCCACGGATAATACGATTCTTCAGCTACTCATTTGCCCTCGCTACCAGCAGCATTAAACTATCGCCCTTTCCGTATCCTTACCACCACCGAAATCCACCGCCATCCCGTCCCCAACTACCGCTCCCACCGTGTCGCTTTGGGGAGAGCGCGCCCCTTCCACCACCCTCTCCCCGCCGCCATTGGTTGTCGCAAAGTCGTGCAAGTCACCCTCTCATCTAGCTTCGGAAGGCGCGCGGCAATTTTTCTACGGTGTAATGGAGTCGGCGGCGGCGGCGGCGGCGGCGGCGCGGTGTCACGTACGCGGCGCGGCGGCGGCACCAGTGGCGCAGCGTGCAGCCCCCGTTCAGCCTGCAATCTGCGCCGTGCACTGGAATGCACTAATGGCGGCGGGGCCGTCGCTACCGCCGGTCGTAGCGGTACCCGTCGGCCGGCCGACTGTCTGACCTGGTGCCATGGAAGAGTTGCATGATGCCGGCTCCTATATGAGGTATTTATGGCAACTGGCTTGGTTTGCCCGTGGGGTTGGTCTGAGAGCTGGTAAAGACGAGCAAGTTTGGCCCTTGAAGACACAATTAATGCTGAGATCGCAACGCCGGTTGTGTTTGTTTATTCAAGCTGCTTCATACACGTGTAGGTACCTACGTGAAATCGATCCAAATATGGCCAACATATTAATTGTCTCACAATTTCCATTTTGAGATAACAGAGCGGATTTGAATTCACTCAGAATAATAATTTATAGATAGTAATTGGCATTGAATAATAACGTGTGAAAAAAGACAGCAGCTTACCAAGAAAATCATTTTTAATAGGCCGATACTACGAAATGCTGCTAAATTTGCTAAAAGTAGATGCTTTTGTCCCAGCGATAGGGTGGTTGAAATGGTAAAAAGAGTTAAGAATATAAGCGATGATACGTGCAATATGCCGACCGTAAGCACCAGAACCAATATTTCATACGAGTTCCAATAAAGCACGTCAGGGGTTCGAGAGCACTCGCTCCCCACACCACTCTAACTTTCGAGGGCCCTCCAAAACTCGAGTGCCCTCTGATCAGATAAACACGACTGAATTGAATCGGCTTTGCGGGAGAAAATTCAGGCAACGAATCTCTACAATCTTCGCATTCGGACAGCTTTCAAACTTGTGATGTTTCAGATGAACGTGCTGAGGTAAAATCTTGAAAATACATTAGTAGCAAACGTTACAGGGTAGCATTGAAATGATCCTAAAATATTCATCGCTTACTGCTTGAAACAAAGAAACCAATGCAGACTTCGATGTGTTTCGAAGCTGCGGATAAATAGTAGCCGTTTTCACGACGGGCTATCCGGCGAGTGCACCTAATTTGACCAAATCTGCACCTAATCTCTTTTACAGCAAATATCTTTATTTTATGAACTTATGTCAGTATTCTAATCGATAATACTCTCTGATAATATAACAAAGCAGGCATATCAGCAATTAGTGCAACCCTAGCTGATAGCTACTAAGAGGCACACTGAACCTAATTTGACCAAATCTACACCTAATCTGCACCAAATGTGTACCAGATTGCCGTCGTGAAAACGCCTATTGTAGACTTGAAAACAGTCATGTCCTTCAACGTAACGAAAACTCAGACGTCCAGTCATCGGTAGGACGTTCAGCGGCTGTCCACCGCCGTCGGTCGTAGTGTCGGTGACCCTCCCTCGTCGATCGTCGCTGTCCAGTTGACCACTGCTGATTGGTCGCCCGCGGGCAGCCGACGCCGCCGGCGTCCAATCAACGGTCCCCGGCAGCGACGGAGGAGGGATGGGGGGGGGCACATGGCTGGAAGAAAGAGAGAGAGAGAGAGGGGAGGGAGAGGGAGAGAGAGAGAGAGAGAGAGAGAGAGAGAGAGAGAGAGAGAGAGAGAGAGAGAGAGAGAGAAAGAGAGGAAGGAGGGAGAGGGAGAGGAGAGAGAGGGAGAGGGAGGGAGGGAGGGAGGGAGGGTGAGGAAGGGAGAGAGGAGGTGGCGAGAAAATGCAGTCAGCGATCATTAAAATCTACCGTTACCCCACTGTAAATGAAAGAGACGACCATGGAAGCAAGATACATGCTCGTGGAGGAAGTGGCTGAGCCAGGGTGGCGGAACCATATGCCCAAACCGTTGCGACCAGCTCCCATGCACACGTGTGACGTGTACACCGCCCCGGGCGGCGGCAGTGGAGCTGCGTCCGCTGCACGTGCAGTCGGCTCTCATGGGGCTCATTTGATGACGGATTGCCCTGCACTTGCTCAGTGTTCACAGGACTGCAGGAAGGACCCACTTCCGCCCGAGAGCATGGGGCTCGCGTTTCGGTGGTCTGATTGGCGTGGGAGAGGGGCTGACGGAATGGGTTATTACAGTGCACTGTGCCGGGTGGCAGTATTTATAGGGATATTGTGGTAAAATGGCGACACGAAAATGTGCGTGTAATACATGGTATTGTAATAGTAAAAGGCTTGCGCTATTAATTTAATTTGTGTCGCAGACGCCGTTTCGCTCATTAACTTCAAGAGTCTCTCTGCACCGTTCACACAGTTGCAGGCAGGTTTCGAAAGCTACTGGTGCAAGGGTGGTGGCATTAACGTTAAATATACTGATGGTGTGCAGTTAATAGAATACGCTGAGGTGCACAGCGCATATCCATGCATTTCCAGGAACAGGAATGGGTTCATTACTCGGGCCCTGGACTTATCTCGGGAAAAGTGGAATTTTACGGTTTCAATTTTGTTATTATAATCCTGGCTCGCAAAATTTGTCACATTGTCAACGGCTTGTAAGGCTATCCAATAGGTAGGCATTGGTATCTATTTGCAATAAATAGTAAGCCTATTAACAGACATGAGACAGGTGCACTATTGCAATTCCTTTTTATGCTCATTGCGAGTGAACTTAGCCAGAGCTACGTTATCTTCAATTTTATTTATCACTAACATATTCATTAGAGCTGCTTCTTTTACAAGTCCACGCATTACTTCCTTCGGTATCTGAGCATACCGTACGGTCGTCATCTCAACTTGTTTTTCCGCGTGTCGGGCCCGCTTCCCCTGCCCCGTGGCGCCGCGAAAACAGCCTACGGCGCATGCGCGGCCGCCGGCGGCGGGGCCCCCGGCCGGTCCCACGGCGTCGCCCAAGGTCCAGCGTCCGGTCACACAAAGGGCAAACGGCCGGCCGGCGGCGGCGCTGCATTGTGCAACGCCCGCCGGCCCCGCCAAGGCCCCGGGACGCCCCCCAGCGGCGGCGGGCCCGACTCGCTCGCGGCTTTTCGCGGTCAGCGGGCTCCGCGCCCGCCGCATTCCACAGCCAGTGACGCTGGCCGCGGCGCCAGCGCGCGCCGGCAGCGGCCGCCGCCCGGGCACACATGTCCGCGCCGCCCCGACTGGTTTTCTAGTTTCCTGCAATGCTCACTAGAGAAATCCCCTCAAATCGCCTGCAGCGCCAAATTAAAAGCACTGTTAATTCTGAGATAAGGTGGCTTCATTCCTTTACCTGCAGATCCCGAAGATACAGGTATGGGCAGGGCTTTGCACAGGAACAATTACCAATGGCTGGCTGAATTTGCCAACTATTTCTCATTATTTCCACCGTACAACCCTTTACTTCCATTCAGCTGGCTAACTTCGCACGGACGTGTGAAAATCTGAGCGGCGAGGCGCCCTCTGAAATATGACACCCTGTCTGGCACCCTGCCCGAATCCTCCCGTCATCGAAGCCTCTCCGCCCCGGCGCGCCCGTCCCCAGCCAGCCAACAGCTGATTCCAGGCGATAACTGGGCGGCGGGCGGGCGCCGATGGCCGGGGGCTCAGAACAGTGCTCGTGCCCGCCGGCAGCGGTTTACTGACACGCAGTGGGGATAGTTCGCCTCCATTTGTCGTTATTCCTGCGGCGATAGCATTTCCGTGGAGCCAGCGGCGGCCAGCCGGAGCGGCGGACGGGGGTCGGCGGGCGCGCGGCAGGTGCCGGTCTGGCTGGGGACGGGCGGCCGGACCCCGCGCTGACCGGCGGGCGCATTCGTGAACAGGCCCCGCAGGCAAGAGGTCGCGTTGCCGGGGGCTCCGCCGCGGGCACCAGCTCTGGACACCAGCGGCTCGCAGCGCCGACCCAGCCGGCCTTGAGGGCACGTCACGGCCAGCCACCCTTCAAGGTCGACCTCGCAGCCCAGTGCGCGCCGCCATTTTGAGGCGGCACCTGTGCGGCCGGCCGGCCAAGTCTGTTTACCTGCGCCGAGCCGCCAGCGGCGCGCGCGATGGCCAGCCCGGCAGTCAGTGACGACAGCAGCTCTGCCGAGAAGATGGTGCGTCCGGACGACACCGACGGCGACGCACTGGCGCCGGCCAAACTGCGCAACAACAACGAGGTGGCCTACGCGATCATCGACGGCCGCGTGACGCAGGTGCAGGTGACCACTGCCGTCGACCTGGCCGCCGCCGCCGCCGAGGTCGACGCCGACGACCTTCCCGTCGATGTCGACGAGGATATGGACGGCGAGGAGCGAGACCAGGACGAGGACTCGATGGAGGTAAGGTCTGCCGCAGCGCCGCGGCGCGAGCGGAGCGTCCGTTCACGTGGAGCGCTCCGGCCCCGTGTGGTTGCAGTGTCAGCTGGGTGCCGCCGGGCCGGACGGCGTCCGTTCGTTCCGTGGCCGCCGGCGGCCGGCCGGGTGCCGCGGGCTCTGGGTGAGCGGTGCGGACCGCGGCCGACCGCCCGGGGCCTGCTTCCGGATCGTGCTGTAGTCCCCAGCCATTTCCAGCCGGCTGTCAGGTGGTTGTATTTATTCGTAGGTATTGGCCAGGTCAAGGTGTCTTTGGAAACATATTTCTCGGTGATAATTTGAATTCAGATAACAGGGAGACTTGATACCTGTTCGACTTGTCGGTATTTATTTTCCCCATGATGATCGGGCGTAGTGCTAGCGCACGCTCCGCACTGAGGTTTCTTACCGGTTGCGCGTTGAAGTCTCTCGTTTACACCTGCGGTCAACATGGAGACTGCATTGAAAAACAAGCAGATAACACCGAGCTGGCGCCTGGCATTGCACGGGTGGTCACTGCACAACTGGCTCACTTCTAACAAGTTTATTTATATTTTGGGCATTTTATGTCAGTTTTATAGCAGTTCATACACGTCTCTGCACAATGGAGGCCGACATGATTTCTGAAGCATACCTAATGCTGTGCATTGAAAAAAATGTTGTGCATTGTGCGGGCTACATCTATTGAAAAGAATCAATTCCATTGTATTGATATTGAGTGGAGTGAAGGTTGAATTGGATTATTTTAGAAGGGAAGGTTAAAGAAACATGACAATTGACATTGTTTGTCCATTCTACTGTAATTCTATTTGTTCCCGTAAGCTAGCAAAGCTTCGGAGGAATGCAATGAGGTTTACCACGAATTGAACCCGATGAATTATGAAATAATTTATTACAATCAAAATCAAAGATCAAGCTAACGAGAAGACTAATGATGAAAACCACATTCATATGCCTATACTCGGGCTTGTTTTGTATATCCAGCAATGTATATGTGCCTGCCTTCTTAGAACATTCAATCCCCTATTCCTGTATCCAGTTTCAGCGGCGTTTGACGGCGCCGTTGCGCCACGCGTCCCCCAGTGAAGAAATCGGGGGAGGGTGCGTAGATAACGGTCTGCGTGTTCCCGGGGTGGCCACGTGTTGACCATGTGCCCCTCCGTCCCCTTCGGACGCCGCCCGGGGCCCAGCGCCGCCGGCAGGGGCGCGTCCAGGCCACCGACCGGGGGTGAGGGAGGGAGGGGGTCACCGGCCAGCTCGCCGAACTCACCGGGTGGGGAATTTGCATGCCCGTTCCGCGGACCGCGCTCGGCGACCCCGGCGGGCGATCCGACTCGGCTGGGACTGCGGAGGTGTTTGCATCGGGTAACCTTGAGAAGGTCACCCCCGGCGAGTGGCCGCTGGCTGCGCCCGTGGCTGTGGGCCGCTCAGCCGCCGGACAGCTGCGCAGGGGCCCCGGCGCGGCCGGCCGGACACTGGGCAGCCTGCACCACCGCGCACCGGCCCAGCACCGATGGTCCTGGAAAATACCCGCACGGAACCGCGTGCCTGCATGACGCAACGAGGCCTCATAGCTGCGTAGCCGGACTCCACACTGCGTAGCTGCAGGTGCATATCTATGACATGTTACTATTGTCCCGCGTCGCTTCGGTATATAAAATGTACCACCGTGCTACTTGTGCAACAGTAGCCCCGAGCTACAGCACTGCAATCGTTTCGGCTCGCCACGGTTGTCTCAGTACGACTGTCTCGGTGCCATGGGGCGACTACTGGTGTTCATGGGATCAGATATGGATGGTCACAGACTCACAGTGGCGCTGATGCGTCGATATCTGATCTGTGTCTGGTCAGCATTGGTGACTGCGACGTCGGTGATACATGTCATGACCCTACAGGTCGGCCAGCTGTGGTTTGGATGGGGTCCGGACTGGGACCGAGACTAGAATTAAACTGCGGTCTGCTACTCAGAGTCACGGAGTAGAAAATCGGTGGTCTCAATGCCACTGACGTTTTGCCGGCGGGATTTCTCGGTGTCCAATGGGCGTCTCACTTCTTGCTGCACTCTCTTCGGCATCTCGCTGTCCTCTGGCCTCTCCCCTTCCCTCTCTGTCTCACTGCCACCTGTCTACTATCCACCTCATCCTTGGCCGCTCATCATGGAGCACCGTACCCCCAAAGTAGCGCTGGTACTTGTCCCCACCGGCAGTGACATTACCGTCCGCCCGGCGAGCTCCGACCCGACCGATCAGGTCGGTGAGCCGCTCGGACAGTCCTGTGACGTCATATCGAGCTGCGGCCACTCGCGGTCTGCATAAACAGTGACTGAGTATGACGGACTCCCCGCTCCTTTGCAAAGAGAGTGGGCAGATGTATAGTGTGCTGGTCGCTGAGCCTGACTGTTAGCTTTTGTCGCGCGCTTCCAGCTACATTCTCTAATACCGACTCCAGCTTTGTCTCCCGACCCCAGCTCTAGCCTTGTTCCTCAGTTTCCAGCCTATTCCCAGTCCTCTCCTCAGCCCCAGTCCCGTTCCACTCCCCAGGTCCCGGTCCCGTCCCCTGACCCCAGTCCCAGGTCCCCGGCCGGCGCTGTCCTATCACCTCCTCCCATCTGCGGGGCGGCGGTGGCCGCCGGGGAAAGTGGCCCCGAGATGCCGAGCTCCCTGCTCGATATTCCGTGCCGGCGCCATCCGAACTCCCCCGAGAGATCTGTGATCATCAGACGGCGCATGGCGGTCGGCCGGTTTTATTGGGGCGATCATATCCGACCGGCATCGAACGCACGCTCTATCCGGTAACGGCTGGTTCTCTGCCCGGTAACGGCTGGTTTTGAAACTTCTCATTACTTTTTGTACTATTTCCGGCAATTCTGCTATTTTTGTAGCTAACTACATATTTTAGATTTGTCTTCCTCACCTTTGGCACCAAAGACTCCGGATAATAATATAACATAATTCAACTCTCACCCCTCTTTCTCTCCTCTCTCCTTCTCTCTCTCTCGCCCTCTCTCTCTCTCTCTCTCTCTCTCTCTCTCTCTCTCTCTCTCTCTCTCTCTCTCCCATCCTTATGTCAGTCGCTATGGAGATGTGCGGTCAGGCCTGTTGAATATTTATCACATCACCGAGGCCCGGTGGATATCCATGAGCCGTTCCCTTGTCTCTGACTAAGATCCGGCGCCTGGCTCGGACGCGCTTGTTTGCTCTGTCAGCTGGATCTAATCAACACCCCTCATTGATTTGTAGGGGTGCTCGAGCGTTGCTCTTTGTTTGCCGAGTGGCCGGCAGCGGACGGCTGGCAGGTACTCTGTGGAGCTCACTCGCTGTATGGAACGGATCGGCTTGGTACCAGTCGCTGCCATCGCCCGTGGCTGCCTGTTTGGTTACCAGTCGTGTGGTATTTCCGCCCCGATCGCGTGTGTCGCCCGCTGTTCATGACCGGTAGCCGAGCCTGGAACTTGTTCGTTTCCCTGTTGGCTGCTTATCTGAGCAGTTTGGTAGTGTTTCCGACACAGCGCCGTCTCATTGTCACCTGCTGCACGAGCACCTGCTAGTGTAACCGGCTGACTGAATGATCAAACCACTTGTTTTAGACACTTGTCATTGCGCCGTAGCGCTACTGGCCTGACATAGAGGTGGCTAGCTGATGTAGCTTTACCCTCCGAATTTAGCCGATGTAGCTTCACCCTCGTACCCTCCGAAGCCGCCGGGAGGAGCCCTCTGTGACAGGTGGGACGTGCGCTGCCACCAGTCCCGGTGCGCGCCTAATCGGGTCCGTTACGCCTGTCGCCCTGCCCTCCCCAGAGTGTAAGGCCTCGCCGGAGCGCGGTCCGCTCCCCGATCCCGCCCCTGTGGCCTTTGGGAGGTTCGGGGTTCGTGCGCCTCAGCAGCTTGGACCACATCTCCCTCCGTCCCACCAACGCTGTGCGTGCCATCGCTGGTGTTCGAAACAGGTGGGAAATATGCAAGGAAGCTGATTAGGGGGAGACGAAGCGGCAAGAAAAGCCGAAAGTTTTTTTTTTTGGGAGAGGAGGGTCAACAAAGGGGTGGGAGGAGGAAGCTAAAGGGAGCGAGAAGATATCCAAGACAAATCTGAACTGTGGGTCCCGGGAGTAGGGCGTGATGTAAACAAAAATGTGGGGGAGGGGAGTCAGGGGGCAGCCGGACTGGGAGGGGGTCAGGCCGGACCGGCAGGCGGCGCCCCTGTGGTCGGTGATCAGAGGCCCACAGAGCCCACCGTTCGCTCCCAGGCCGTCCACCATCTGTCTGACGGCGAGCAAGGTCATCCCGCCGGTCCCAGCGGCGCCGTCGGTCGGGGGACGCGGGCGACGCTCAAGGCGAACGGTCGCCGGGCGAGGTCAGAGCCAGCCTCGCGGGCGCCCCAGCTCGCTCTCGGCCGTGGCACGGCGCGGCTCGGAGGCGGGTAGTGGCGGTGTGACCCTCGCAGCTCGTGTTCCGGGACAGCTCAGGGTAGCCAGAGGTGCCGCGAGATGCAGCGAGATGTTGTGCGATGTCGTGCTTCTTGAAATGCACGAGTTTCTCTTTTGGGGCATCTGTTCATAATTGCTGTGTTGAGGATTTGCCTGGCCCGTAAACGGTGAACTAAATCAAGGCCACCAGAACACTCAATGCTCAGTTTTTGTCACTGGTTCAGTCGCTGGAGGCAGCTGTTCCGAACCGATGACGCCGATCTCTGATGACGCGGCACCGATGTCGGCCGTCTGGGGTCACCTGTAGGAGAGGCCTCCTGTGGTTTTAGTGGCTGTCCGCCGGCGGGATCTGGCAGTGACGGTCGCGCGTGCTGGGAGACTCAGCTGCTCTTGACCTTGATCAAGAAATGTTTCGTCGGCTTTTCGTTGTGCATTGTTCATTGAAGCCCACTGAGCTATGTTGGACGTCATCCGAGGCGTGAGGTAGTACGAGATTTTAGTGCGACCCAACTACTTTGCTGCGAGATTACATGTACTTTTTAAGGGCGGTGAGATTTACTCACTACTTATCTAGAGGATTACATATGGTTTTAAGAGCGATGAGATCTTGACACCTGAAACATGTGATTACTCCTTCCATTCGCTATAGGTAATCCATTTTGGGGAGGGTTTGTTGACCTCTATTCTGACAGGTAGCTAAGTGGAGTCAATTCTAGTACAACCTTATCTTCTATTCTGTTCGCTCAGAGTGGTGTACAATTTGTCTGGATTCTTGACCGGTATCCTTTGAAACGGCGGCCCCAATAGAGTGGACACCATAAAGATCACTGGGTTTAATGTACTGGTAAAGCGGTGCCATGAGTGCTGACGAGTTTTTTAGAGGGGGATTGCCTGTCCTAGATTCTCCACACAGGACCGACAAAAGAACGTGATACCGGTCACAACCGGGAAAGAAAGCGGAAATACGAAAAGAGGAACAATTTTATTGACTGAGCTGTCTATCGAATGATTCGATTGGTCGCGATATCTAGGCAATTAAGAAAAAACCTGAACTATAGTTTCACTCAGGTTGCTTTTCTAGCATATATGCTATGCTTTTCATTCAATGCATAGAAGTGAAATACCGGTCTTTTAAGTAAACACCTACGCAGCTTTAAAGAACTAATAATGTTCAGAGTTTGTTTTAGACGATTCTGAACGTTATCTAAAACATTGTTCTTAGAAATGAATCCTAAGCAGGATTAACTTCAAGAGAATGCAGCCGCCTACCTCCCTGTCTTTTTATGATTTGAGTATGTTCCTGGAATGCCCCAGCAATGTCTCAGCTTGGATGCTGTCCGATAATCCGTAGCCAGACTGGCAGAACCCTGATGCAATAGCACACATGTCAATCGATTCCACCGACATCTCTGACCGTTCCCTACCGCGCTCCTTCTGCGCGCTCAGCCGTGACTGCCGATCACTGATCACTGGGGCGGGTCGGGCTGAGCCGTACAGATCCACGCCTCGTGAGTCATGGCCCCTCACGAGTCTCCGCCCGGGCCGGAACGCGTTCACGGAACGGAAGCTCCCCGAATACCACGGCGCGCGCGCCGCGCCGGCACCGCGCCGCCTCCCACGCGTGAGTCACTGGCGGGCGCGGCGGACCGTGTCGGGTGAGCTGCGCTGTGAAGCTGCGATCGAGCTGCTGTCCTTCCTTCACCGTGGGACGGGTAACCGTCGGGGTGACACGGCTGAAGCGGTGACCCGCTGGGCAGACTCTCCGCGCCGCGGCGGCGAGCTTAGAAGGAGGGCCACCGCGGCGCGCAGAGGAGACCCGGGGAGCGGCCGGCACCCCCTGCCGGCTCGGCTGTAACGGGCGACTTACGAGGGGGATGGTGGGCTCTAACTCAGCATTCGACACCCCGCAGTCAGGCCGGCGAAAGCGATAATTCGCAGTCCTCCGAGGTAACAACTCACGGCTCTGTGAATTGGCGATGACTCGGTAACGGTGCATTGGGGCCGCCGCGCCGGGAGCAATTAGGGACTTCAGACGAAGGGGCTCGCCGATTTAGGTCATTTCCGATTTATAGATTCTCAGAGTATGTATTTGAACGGTACCGAAATGTGTAGATAAAAAAGCAAAATCTTGCTTTTGTCCCAATTCCATTCGCTCTTTAGTTTCGATCTATTTTATTTGAAAACTTAAACATCACATGTCTCGTCGTGGTCACGTATCACAATAGCGGATAGGTCGTCTTTTGCTTCCACCACTCATTCTCCGAGTTCAGAGGACGACCTTACAATAAATTTAAGTTGATGTTACATGCAGAATTAGATTGCAATTCCATCTCCTTTTTTTCCTTCAGAATAGCGGTCGTGGACGTCGCAATACACCTTTAATTATTAACGTAACCGGGACAACAAAATTTACGATACCCGGTTACCTGCCGCGTGCCGCTAGCATCGCAGCAGTCCAATGAGTTGCCAATTAAATAAATTTCTTCTTCCCTCTGGCGACTTTCTTAAAACAGCACACGCGAATAGACTGCAACGTCACATGTTGTGACTTATGTGCATCGTACACGCGCGTCTGTTACTTTATTTGGATCATCATGCGACCATTTTATTCCCTCTCTACTAAAGTGGAACAATGAGATGCTTGAATTTCTCCCATTGCGCATTTATGTGTATTTTATAGTGATATCGCTCCACTACGGAAAGTGCCAACCAAATGTAGCAAAACAGTAAACCCAGGCGATATGTTATGTATGTTTTTTCCATTATAAGTCAGATTTATCCACTATCGGTTGATGAGCGCAGCGGCCTGGATAAGTTGATGATACCTACCGGCTGTGCCGGCTAATATTCACACTTCCAGCTGCTGCTAGCTTGGAACCTACCGCTTCACCGTTCTGTCTATGACAGACTACCCACCGTATATGACACATGTCAATGTCAGGTGTGCGACATCCAGTCGTCCCATTCAGTATCACCGCCGCGCCCCCTATCGGAGGAGCCCCTGAGCGGAGCGTCCCCTACTGGGCCGATTCCGGGCAGGACCGTGTCCTGACGACTGTCCGACGCCCCTCCGTCTGTGGTGGGGGCAGACCGTGCAGCCGGCCCCCGCTGCAGGGGCGGCGCCTGCTGTCCGGCCGCCCCCGCCCTCGGCCACTCCAGTGTAGCGGGGCGGTGCGTGAGCGCCCGCGGGCGTCATCAGGTGTATCGCCCGCGGCGCCGGCCACCGCCGCCGCCGCCGCCGCGCCGCGCCGCCGCCGGCCGCCAGAGTCGCATGGCGCGTCCCCGGCTCGAGACGGCGCAGCTCGAGCGGCCTGCCTGGTCCCGCTGACGGAGTGCCGAGCCGCCCGCTGAACCCAGCTCTCAGGTGCGCGCGAGGCTCAGTTGTAAAAAGCCGCCGGCCCGGAGACAGCGTCCGCTCAGCTCCCGGCCGACGCAGCGCGCTGCTTTTTTGGGGACCGGTGGACGTGAGCGTGTGGCTCGCGAGCGGACACGTGCGTGGCCTCTGCTGGTGTGAATCGGTGACCCGGAGGGCACCCGGTGACTGCGCCCCCGGCCAACAAAGTGGTGTGGATGCAATTACAGACAGGAGACGACGGGGAGCTAAAAATGTCGGCCGCTTCGATCGAGGTGAGCTAAGAGCAAAATATGAGCTGTGGTTTGAGCTCATAGATTCATTGATACCTATATTTTTAGATAATTTGTTTTAGCTTGTTGAGCATTATATCAACAGATGTATTGCTCTGCTGTGCAAGATATTTATTTGATTTCGAAGCATATTTTTTCAATCCTTATTCTTATGAAAATACTTTTTAGCACAATCTCTTTTATAAAAATGTATCTTAAATGCAATTTCGATACCTACTTCAAGAAATAAAAACCTACTTAAAGGTGTTAGATAGATAGCTGTATTTTGTTTTTGCACTTTGAGCCAGTTACGCTCATGATTATTCATATGTGCATATTAAGTCGATGCACCCGCTCCCCCCCCCCCAAAAAAAAACGGAATCTTATAGCTTACGCCATTTTCGGCTTAACCTATTTTTTGCCACTTTGACTCTCGCACTAAATACCAATTAATGATTATCTCGCTTTTTACATATAGGTACTGAGAAGATGTTTCATTTTAAATTGCAAAAACTCAGGCTCTGAATGAAGACCCTAAAGCGAGCTATCAGCTCTTTATCTATCTATTACTTACTAGTGGTTTTCCGACTCGGACAACAAACTTCCAAGGATCCAAAGTTTTATTAAAAGTACACTTTCCTGTAAAAATGTTGCAGGGTTCATCAAAGAATTTCATTGGCATACTTCAGACGATTGTCATTTTGGGCATATGCCAAACATGGTTTATCGCTAGAACATGGCCCGAACTGAATGTTTCATGAAGATAACAGTATAGGCATACGGCCCACCGTCGCAATAAAAGACGGCCACACACTTTTACAATGCTGACATATCTTGTCCCGTGAGGAACAGACATGGCATAAAGCTTGCTTTGTGTGGTCTGAATATGCTGACATGAATTTCACATGTGGTTTGTCGATGATACAGGCCCCAGTAGCTGGAACAAGGATTTCAAGCTATTTGCACTTTTGTATTTTATATTTTCGTAGTTATACCAATATTTCCAAGCCTTTTATTTATGAATTCCACCAATGTTGCGTGCACTTGCCGGAGCGTACGACTTCATATTTTAAAAAGCTGCTTTCAACTGGCGGTATTTTTGGAGATGTGTAAGATCCTATTTGCATCCAGCTAATTCAGTGAATATTGTCGAGTTTTCTCCGGTGGCCCGCCCGTGCGGCAGCCGTCTGTCCGGTCCGGACCACCTACGGACCGTGTCCGTCGTGCGTCGTTCGTCTCCCGTTCGGTCCGGCGACACGGAGCCGGCCCGGCTGGCGGGGCGTAACAAGCTCATTGACACTCGCACGCTCCTCCATAAATCGTGGTGCTGCTTACACGCTGCGCCGCCGCGCCGGCTCCATGAATCACCGGCGTCTGAATCGCCGCACGTCGCGCGCGCCTGAAAGATCGCCCCGTCGGCCGCGTTTGCCGTCGTCCCGCCGCCGCCGCCGGCCGACGCACTATGGGTCCGATGCACGATTTAGCACGCCAAAAATGGTTTAGGTGACTTTCTCAAAATGGCTTGAAATGTGACGCAAATAACGTAAAAATGTCCATATTTTGCGAACACAGCAGTAACTTTTGCCAAAAATGTCACATGTACCCAATATTTCATCGCAAACTGACACATATCATGGAACGCCATTGCCTTGTCCACGTCCGAGAGAAAAGGGATGTTGGAATTATCCGAGTATAGGCGGTTCTAAATAATAGTTAAACGAAAATATTTGGTCAAAACTAATAATTTGAAGCTTGGGCAATGTGATGAATGCAAAAAAAGTCAACTGTGTCATTGCTTTTTTATTGTCACAGCTAATTTAAATATCCATGTCATAGATGTGTGTGCAATGCTTCAAGAGACTTACAAATACAGAGCAATACTAAATGCCCCCCAATGCCCCCCGGTATTTTTGGTGTTACCTTGCTCCCCAATACTTGCCTGACCAGAAACAAGGTCATTTAGCTGCGTCCACCTGCGACGAAGCAAGTTATGAAGCTTTTTTCAATGATGTCACTGCGCTTAGCTGCGGCTGTGACATACCGGCGAGCGCTGCGGCAGGGTCACAAAGGCAAAAAACAGGGTATTAGTGGATGCGACTAATGTTTTATAGACATGTATGACAGAAACTCATAACTGATGGCTTTGCAAAAAAAAATGGCAGTTCTTTCGGGTTAGCGGTCCGAATTCCGGACATTCCGGCACTAGTGTGGGGACGCCGGTGAAAACAGGGCGCCGGAGGGCACATTAGTAACGTGACATTTGGAGCTTCTCCCCCTTCGTGGGCCTTCTACATGCTAAACGTCACGTGTGAATTTCACGAACCTTGATTACCCGTTTTCACCGTCGTCCTAGTCTGGCGACCTGGCCCTCAGGCGGTTTGACCGCGTGCCCGGCCCACTGTACCCACGTGGCCGGGGTAGTCTGAGCTTGACGATTGTAGCGAGCGCACGTAGGTATATTCTTGTCGTTCCATCACTAGCAAAACAGGCAGATAAGCAATGTGTATTGCTTACAAAGCCATTCTTGACATCGTCTTGACCAGTCCAGATGGTGTAGGGCCGGCTCAAGTAGAGGATTTTTCAGCTAGCATTGCTCGTATTTTGAATGTTCAATTGACGACTGATGACATTCGAGCACTGGGAAAGCTGCTTAACAAGTTAAAGGAAAAATGGATAGCCGCTCATCGCAATGAAGATGGCTTTCTGTCAAGAAACCAAAATTGGACTCAGCTGACATTTTGTCTATCAGAGGCCAGAGCCTGCAACCTGAAAACGGTTGACATAAAAACGTCCAGCACTACTATATAGGTACACACGTCACATATCACATGTCATACGGTACCTACATGTTTAGAAATCACGCAAAATCCATTTCGGATGTTCTGGCTTTCATTTCTGGTGTAAAAGCAGCCATTAAAGGGCAGTTATCATTTTTGGCGTGCTAATTCCTGCATCGGACCCATAGTGCGACGGTACGGCGCGGTCCGAGTCCATGCTGTCTGTCAGGAGAGCCGGATGCCCCGGACTCCGGAGCGCGCGCGGCGCGGCCGCCGGGATCGCTGCACGACTGCGCTAAATAACCGGCCGACACGCGGCTGTAAATGAAAATTTGATGTATGCTTGGTAGAGCGAATGCCGGCGATCGGCCGGGCGGGGGTCCGCCGAGGTGTTATTTATAAAAGGCCGGCGCGGAGGGCCCGGGATTAGCGGCCGGCCGGCGCAGCGGGGTGCCGCCCGCTGGCCCACGGTCCCTGTCTCTATTTAATGAGCTGCGATTTCATATTGATTGGTTTTCGATCTGTTGATACTGACGCGCCTGGAATACGGGATGAAAGTCTCTCGGCTCTCGACTCTCGGCTCGGCGGAGGAGCGCACCTCACCGGGCCAGCCGAGCCGAGCGGACAGGCCATGTGACCGGCCGCGGCGCCGCGGCGGCTCGCTCGGGCCGCACCTGTCGTGCCGAGGAGCCGCTGATAACACGGCGGATGGCGGAGCCCGCTGCGACCCCACGACACCCCGCCGCGCGCACCGCTCCGCCCTGCTCTGACGAGGACCGGAGAGCTGGGACACAGCCGGGCACCCCGGACCCGCAGCGACCGCGATCATGGGTGTCGCGGAATATTGGACGTCGAAGGACGTTGGCTGTGCATACAATATGGAAAGACATTTGTCGTCACAAAGTTGGCATCTCCTTAGAAAAGGGGAATTCATACCCCTTTAGATTGTCCGATAATTATTTTTTGCGAAGCATCTACAATCTACATACATAGCTGCCGTTCACGCATAAGGTGAATGCTGTCTCAAGCAGCTATGAAAGCACGTGTATAAACATAATGTGCTCTGGAGTATATTTCGCCACCCAGTTTTCAAATCCAAATTATTCATCACTCGTCCAAACTCCGTGGCACCATCCTCCAGCAGCCTCAACACACATACAGCGCTGTCAGGGGGTGCCCTGTAGAGGCCGCAGTCGGGTCGCAGTCTGACATTTTCTACACAGATCTGTAAAACCGGCGCCGCCGGAACCTGCGCGTTCGACCGGCAGCGGCCGATATGAGCGCTGACAAGCGTCACGGAGAGCAGCTCATACATTTTAAACATTTCTGACGCCGGTGTCGGCCGGGTCGCTGGCCCCATCTGATCAGCGCGTCATGCCTGGTCTCGGACGGACTGAGAGGGCGACTGGGGCGGACGGACGGTGCGCGGGGGACAGCCCAGTGGCTCGGGAAGTGTCACAGGGACGTATGAATCAGACTGCTAGAGGTGACAGATGTTGAGCTCTCTCGGGCTCAGAAGATGTTGGGCGCTCTCAGACTTTACATAGGATCCATAGTAGCTGGCTTCGTACGGTTTCGTGCTTATGGCGTGTAATTATGTATGCATGATCAAAAGTGTTTCAGAAATGCTTTGCGATGCACAGTGTGTTCCGACGAGTTCGTTCGCAGTCAGTTCCATGAAGGGAGTTCAGGAGGATCAGAGCATGTTTAATGAAGCGCAGAATAACGTCGTAGAGGATAACGTAAGCAAAATAAATCCGGGTAAGTAATCTCTGAGAACCTGTTCGAACTACGTAGCGGTGCATTGCGGCGGATCGGCCTTCTGACCGGTTCGTATGGGTTCGAGTGCGAGTCAGCCGGTCATGGCCGCGTCTCTATCTATCCTTCCTTCCCCCAGTGAGGTGGAGGGGCAGCCCGCACGGTCCCCTCGCCTGCTCACCAACCGATGCACAGAGTCGTAAACAGTAATCTACCCGCCATTCCGTCCGACCGGCCGAGGGGCCGGACAGACGCGAGGCAGGACGGCCGTCGGTTATACCCAGGTGTCTTCAGCTCGGACATGGGAACAGGTAAACTGTCGGCGCTACGCTTTAACTCGTTCTCCCCACGGAGAGCGGGGCTGATTGGTGTTCGCTAGGCTGTGGTGAGACTGGGGCACGGCGCGTGACCGCGCTGAGGTAAGGCTTTGGGCAATGCCGGATCTGGGCGACACGTCATCAGGTCACGGTGAGTGCCGCTGTGACGCGTCATCGGGTCACGGTGGCTGACGAGTTGCTACTAGAGTCAGCAGACGGGTAACTTCATGGCAGAATTCCAGTTTCGTAGCCGTGGCCGATCAATTGAAGCACGGGTATGACTTTTCGGGCATAAGTAAGTTGTTAAGTAAGTAAGTTTATTAAGTTCGGACATACGTTGGAAACGCTTTGTCGGTCCGGATTAGAAGATAGGCAAGACGACAGCAGCATGCAGGCTCAGTGGTCAGCATGGTCCCGAACATCGGACCGTTGGCGCCCCTCGCCCTCGGGACCTCCACTTCCCGTCCAGCCGCGACCCCCACCGGCCGCAGACTATCCGCAGAGGTTCGTGACAGCGCCGCGTTACCTCGGTACCGGGAAACGGCCGGGTGGTCAGACAAGGGTAATATTCTTCAGAGTGTGCAACTCAGCCAGTGACGGTCTTTCCGTCAGTGAAGTCTGTTACGCTTCACGAGGCTTGCTTTTTGGAAAGTCCCGGTGCCTTTCCAAATCCAAACACAAACATTGTCAGCGGCGTTGAAGTCGTTGAAGCGGCTTGGCTCCA
The DNA here is from genome assembly GCF_019059575.1 of Amphibalanus amphitrite. Lineage (NCBI taxonomy): Eukaryota > Metazoa > Arthropoda > Thecostraca > Balanomorpha > Balanidae > Amphibalanus > Amphibalanus amphitrite. Next base: position 1,519,936 of record NW_024881530.1, on the reverse strand, counting down.
GCAGACAGAAGGGCTTATCACCAGTTTTCAGTCACTAAGAGAGCATCATTATTTGTCATGGTAATTTCCTTTCGTGAAATAACAGCTCAGCCAGCCATGACTAGAGGGAAGGTGAACTGTTGCAACGGTTGCACGGGTGCATCCTTTCGAGACTTCATTGAAGATGCTGGTCGTCCCATCCGAGGCCATGGTTCATTTACCGTGTGCAGGCCATTTATATGTGCTCAATCATGTCAGTTATGACGCTTTCTATTGCGGTGAATGTCAACCTGAGCGCTGCTTAGGTCCATATCTGGCTTCAGCTCGACAGAAAACCTTGCCTCATTGCAGAATTATGCGCGTGCAAGCAATTTGGCGTGTAATAAAAGTAGCCAATATATTCCAGTAGGAGGAATGCTAGTGCAAGCCGTTGTCTCATTCATGCTTATATATCGGTCCAAATTGTACGACGTGAATTCGCGCACCAGCCACTATTCGCTCTAATTTATTCCGTTTTATAATGAGAATGACGCCATGCCTGGATATCTTGCAGCGCGGCTGGTCCTTTGGCGCCGAGCGCGGCTGTGTCACGGCGCCGGCCGGCCGGAGAGCAGGGCAGCTCTGCGGCACATTTGTAGAGCGGGGCAGTCGGCGGCCTGGTCGGACATTTCCCTCACGTGCCGGTCTTGCATGACGCGCCACTATCGTCGTCTATCTGCGGCGCTGATTACGGCGCGGCCAGTACCCGGAATGTGTCGGCGGCAGCACGTACCAATCTGCCGGCAGGGTGACCACTGACCGCCGTGCCGAGACCCGGCTTCGTGAACGTGTCGCCGCCCCGTCGGCCTTTCCCACGTCCACTCGATTCATTAGTTGAAACTTCAAAAGAAAACTACCGTGATCACGGTCAAAGCTGAACGCGCGATTTTTCCAACAGGTGACTACTTTGTCTTCATGACAAGCTCGTTGCCTGAAGTGTCCCGAGTATTTGTGCCTACGTGCTGCATTAGTCTGCTTCTGTGAAATGATGCAATGCGACATTGCTTTGTAGATATATCGAACAATGCATCATGTCTGCCAGTGACACGAGAACAAAGCACATGCCATGCTGCCTAAAGAACGTCATATCGGCCGATTATGCCCATGAAGTCGAGTAGCCTCTCAGCGCTCACTCTTCACGCTCTCATCTCATGCCCTTCAGCCGTCTAAGTCTCCCCGTCTGTGTGTTGCAGGAGCGCGTGGGGTCGCACCCGTCCGGCATGGGACCGATCACCTCCCTGGCCGGCTCGCCGACATTCAGCGGCACCGGACGGCTGAGTCACACACCATCGACGGACTTCCAGCCGCCCTACTTCCCACCGCCGTACAACCCGACCGCCAGCGACCAGTTTCAGCTGCACCATGTCAACCCCAGCGAGGTGGCCTATCAGCTGGGCAACAGTCTCCAACACCAGGGCTACCCGGCGGCCCTCGGACGCAGGACCGACCCCGACTCCGTCTCCGTTAGCGTGAGTACCTCGGGAGAGGCTAGGGAAGAGGTGTAGGGGACGGTGGGTGCATGAAGATATATGGAGATAAGGGATGTAGAACATACGGATGTAAGACTGGATGTAAGCGATAACAGTGGTCGGTGCACACGGTTATGATAAGAATGAAAAGAAACATGCATTGCATCTCTCCAAAATTGAGCTTGAGATGCTCATCTGCCAATAAATAAAAATTATAAATCAAGCCACCTGTTCTTTGTGCCCGGCCATTGTGTTAAGAGCAAGATCTGAGTGGCATAACGGACCTCCATTTGTTTGGGGTCGGTTCCTCGTGTGGCGTACACACCAAAGGCTATCCAAGCCATCTCTGGTTACAATGCAAACCTCGCCCAAACAGTTACAGCGCCCATCCATTGATACCGCGAGACGTCAGCGAACACAAGGTCTGTCAAATGCAAATCACTCTTTGCCGAGCGCGGGTCAAAAACGCTGCGGCAGACCTGTCCGGACATCACAAACATTGTTCTCTGCCATCTGTTCACTCGTCAGAAAGCACGTGCTGTTTACAAAAGCCGCTCGCCAGAAGCGGGATGCGAGTGTGAGCAGTTGCATCAGCTTGGGGACGTGACTCTGAACATGTTTCGGATGGAGGACATCCGTCTCTGGCCTTGACACGAGAAACGTGTCCTGATGCCACTAGGAGCTCCCAGGCTGACCGTTTTACAGAGCGCGTGAGGGAAGCGATCTTGCAAAAAGTCAGTTTGATAAGTGATGTTTTATCAGATCCGCGCTTCTTCTCGCAATAGATGCGATCATCCCGATCGAAATTACCGCTATGGAATTTTCGGATAGGTCAACTACCAATTGAACTATGAGCGATGTGACTAAATGAGATGGTACGAGGCGAAAGCACTCTTGTGACATTTTAATTGGGAAGATTACAAGTCTCGAGATGCGATCATGAATTGCGGAGAGTAAGAAACATTACTGAGACGACTAATATCGCAGCCTCTTCTGCTTACCTTATTCCCCCTGTCGAGTTGAGGCAAGGTATTGCCATTTGTTTTTAAGTACAGTAATGTTATTTTCATCGTTTTCCTCTCGAGCAATCCATTTATGTTTCTCGGGTTGATACTTTGTATTTCCTTAATTGCGTAACTTGTGAATGTGTTTCATATCTTATATCGCTTACCTGACGGCTTCCGTTTCCCTCAAAAGGCAGCCTAAGAAATAGGTTCTCGCGCATAGCTCATTTCCTACCTTTATTAACGGCCGACTAAATTGTCACAAAACTGACACGGTGGATATGGACGGAAATACCTCACCGCCGAGTTCCAGAGGAATGAATCGGCCCCTAATTTCTCCCTTTACCGGTAACCCAGCGCCCGAACGTCTGCCGTCGCTGTTCTGTCATACCTACATACCGCGAGCTCGGTATGACACATTTTACGAGCTCTTGATTGGCATGCCTCACGCAAAATGCACCACCAGCGGCTTCATTATCCTGAGTCAGAACACTTCTCGGAGCTGATAAACGACCGACCGCACCACGTGGTTATGCTATAATTATAAACCATTTGGTCATCCGGTCTCGGGTGGCCTGACCTTTCGTCCTGCCGTCCTGCCGCCCGATCGTCCATAGTTGTGTCGTCCTTGGTTCAACCCTGACCACCAACCACCCGATCCAACCCATCCAACCATTAACGACCACCCTGCCATCTGAGAGTCCAGCTTCTTGATGGTCCAGCCACCCACCGTCCAACTCTGAACCATCCAGCCCTTACCATCAAACTCTCGGCCGTTCCAGCCCATTTTACTGCCCAGCCTCCAGCCGTCTAACTCCCGTACCGTCCAACTCCCGTACCGTCCAACTCCAAGCCGTCCAGCGCCCAGCCCTCAAACTCCCAACCCTCAACCTCTCAACCATCCAACTCCCAACGACCGTTTGCCCATCGCACTGCACCGTTGCACTGTTTGAACGGGTGACTGGACGCTCGCAGGCGGTGGTCGTTGAACGCGCTCGACCCCGGAGTAGCACCGGAGAAATACTCGCGCAGCAATTGGACTATTTGCACAGCCGGCCAAATAACTACAATAGCATTGCGGTGGGCCGAGCGACACAAGCAAATATAGGCGAGTTGCAGAGCCCGATGTAAAGCCGGCAGACCGACGAATATGGTAGGAGGTGCGGCGTTAGTGGGGTGTTCGGAGACAGTGGAAAGACGCCGAGTCGATCGGACAGGACCAGGCCGACACAAAAACGCGGCCAATTAGTCCTCTGGGATGGGAGGCTAGGATAAGAGCTGTTACACTGGAGGCCGTGCTCGGCGGTGTTCGGAGATGGTAGGAGCAGGACCAGATCCCATATCAGGTCCGGAGACTGATGGCGACTTCCGTTCAACGTGGAAAAACATGAATTGGAGATAAGAAATACTCCAGCTGAGATACTTTTATTGTTTAAATCAATAGTGCGGAGTAGTTTTTACAAACTGAAAACGAGTTCGTTTGTCACCTTGATATCGCTGGCTAAAAACACGTCAGTTCACTCTCATTCGTCTGCGGTTGGATGTATCGCTGTTGTCAACGGACAGCCTCGCCGGCGGCGCCCGCCTCACTGGCCCCGTTCGGCGGGCTCGTGGGTGCCTCCGGGGCCGGCCCTCGGCAGCCGCTGACATTATGTAAGCCGACTGGGTAAAAAGCGCCGCCGCCCGGCCGACAGGGCAGAGGTCAGCCGTCGGGTCACCGTCACAACAGCTGAATGGGCTGCCGGAGACGGCCGTCAGAGCGACCCCGACAGCCGACCCGGGCCGCCTGTCAGCGCGGCCTCACAGCGGCGACAGACGAGCTCGGCCGAAAATGAACTCGAGAGCCGAGCTGTTTGGAAACGTCTGAATGACTATTGTGAAAATAACAGGAACCATGAATCGGAAGGCTTGAATGTTTGACAATCATTCTTCACAGACGTTCGATTATAGATTATGGGAAAATGATAAATCCATGGTTCCTCATGAGCTGCAAGTCAGAGAACGACGCTGACCGGTTTGGTTTGAGCCGGAGTGGGCACCGTTCTGGAAAGTTCGTCTGGTGGCGTACCATCTCGGAGCGGTGCGGCGGCTGTCAATGTCACGAGGTACCATGTAGTGGCGCCCGCCCGCCGTCACCTGTCTGTCTCCTATGCGCATGTCATTACCGCTGCCGAGTCTGAGCCGTCTCCATGGGGACAATGGCCCCTCGAGGGCGCCGCAGTCACCGGCAGTGCGCCCGGCGTGTTTACCGACGTGCCGTCACCGGCTGACGGATGGCCAGGCGGCGATCACGATTGGCAGTCGCTGCCGTTCGTGAGCAGCGTGAGCCGATGTTAAACATGACTCCGGCTCAGCAGCGAGACACTTGGGAGTACTGAACATGGTGTAATCCTAAGTGCGGCGCGCGCGCGCGCGCGCTTCCTAATGGCTGGATCCGACTTTTCGAGGAATAAGGCTGCCAAACGGGTTGTGCGAGGAGCGCCTGTCGTCACGGAATTCCCGTGTTGGCTAACCGGCCCGCAGGAATGGCGCAGGCACGGTGGCGTCGTGTCCGAGCATATGTCCAGTAAAACATGCAGGCGGAACTCGGGGATTTCGATGCATAAAATACGGCCGGGATGTCCGTCGCATCTGGGACAGGAGCTCTGCTGATCACGAGTGGGGATGTTCAGGTCATTTGTAACCGGATCTGAGTAGCTGGGTGCATTGAAATGGAGCGACGTGGGATGAACTGTGAATGGGATTACATCTGTAACTCGTGCAAAGAGGAAACGCTCGGACCACAAACCTCAGACATGAGCTTTTTAGTGAAATCGCTGCTTATCGGCCTATCTAAAGTCGCAACAGTGCATCCTTAAACAGTGCATTAGCCAAGACAACAAGTTAATCTCAAGCGCGCGACTAGCAAACCCAAACAGCCGCCGGTCTGTCTGGGCCTGCGAGCAGCCAGCACCTCCTCCCCGGGGGCGCGGCCGGCCACCTGTCGACGACCGGCTGTGTCGGAGCCGACGGCGGCCCCGGCGGCCGACTGTCTGCACGTGCCGCCGTCGCGCCGCGGGGGACAGCTCGGACGACTGGGCCGCGTCGAGTGCCGGCCCGGGGCGGCGGTGGATAGCGTACTACGGACTCGTGTCCCTGCCGCCGGCAGTTGGATGGAAGGAATGGATGGGACGGGCTCGACGGGACGGGCTAGACGGGGCGGAATGGGGGAGCAGGTGGGATTAAAGGGACGGATGGGATGGGAGGCATGGTGGGACGGACAGGGGACAGGAAAGACGTGGAATGAAGTAGCCACGGGTGCTTGATGTCGATGAAACAAGCTGAAGACCCTGGAGAGGGTCGGGAAGTGCCATGGCGAAGATAGTGGGACGAGAAGAACGCTGATGATGTGAAGCATGCAACTGTAATGCCTAGTACACTGTTGTGATGGCAGCGATAACATTTTGGGTCTTACATTACACGTGGAATTTAAATGGTGGTTAGAGTTCTCGTTTACCGTTAAATAGCTAATTTGAAAGACAAAAATGCTCGATGTGACCGTCGTAAACGCGGATTCCGTCTCCAAGCCTCCAGGGAACAGACGCTCGATCACTTCCCAGAGAATTAATGTCCACATAATCCCGTGTTCGTCTCGTCCTTTCGGGTCCATCAAATGTCCAATGCATGTCTTGCTGCTCCGTACAGGGGAACTCATGCATCGGACCTAATGGCTGATGATTTGCTATGCTTGACGCGTAGTCAGAACATGGTTCGTGTGTCAATCGAAATTCGAAACACGATTGTGGTGGCCGGAGATGTCTGTCAGAAGCTCTGTGACATATAGCACTCTCACCGCTATGGCCTACGGGCCGTACCCGCGTTTATCCGTCCCCTGATTCTCACATCTTCAATTTTTGCACATTCTTTGTATGTTACACGCGTACCCAACACCTTCACCTCTTCATTTTTGCTCTGTCTTGTGTTGTTCTCTTCTCTAGACAGATTGCCATGATCGTCCCACTGACCCCATGTCACTGTGTCTGTACCCTCAGGCGGCCAACGCTCATATGTACGACACGTCTCGCTACATGTCCCGGCCCGAGACAGTACTGATGCGTGCCGGACACATGCTAGCGGACGCCCAGGAAGCGATCGTCATCCCCAACCCGATCCACACCATGGACGACGGACAGGTGAGCGCTCAGTACCCCCCGTGACGTCAGCGCGGGCGTGACGTCAGCACGGGGCCGAGAGGAACGGAGTTTACATGCACGGGACATGTGATATAAGCGTTAGGTCATGCAGATGCTGCGATTGCGTGGTCGGAGCAATGTTTCCAGTGGCTTCCTCATGTTGATCGGCGCTAATGATTACGAGCTTTATATGTTCTTTTAGAGTAAGCTGCAGATAAATTGGCTCATGACTTAGCGTGTTGAAATGATGACTTCAGATACGTGTCACGACTAATCTTATTGAATCCTACTTGAGGTCATTTACATTAGAAATGAATACAGTAGCTGTCTATGGTGGCGGCAATGTTGTCGAACACAGTTGTATGTGTGGGCTTATCAGGCGGTATGAGTCAAAGGCAATTGGATTTGGGGTCTTTATCTCGCCATCTCTCCGCTGGAGAGAGATGCACGTCATCTGATTTGCAACTGATGAATCGATAGTGCACGAGGCAGCCTTTTGTGATTATGTCCGATTGGCTTAGCTTATCGGGCCGCGCCGGCCGGGCGATATCTCTGAGGATTAGGGCCTCTAAAGACGGGCCGAAATTCTCTCTATCGACTGCCGGACGTGGCCGCAGAGATGGAGTGTGGCCACCGGGTATGGACGGCCGAAATAGCCGCTCGGATGCGCCCGTATATTCTATCGGCACAATTCCCGTGTGCCAATGGAACCAGCGGGAGCTGGGAGGACCGGATGGTTCCCATGGCAGAGAGGGTGAGTTGCGCGCGCCGGCGCCGGTGCCGCCCGCTGCGCCGCCGTCTCTGGCGCGCCACCAGCGCCGCGCCGCGCTGCAAACACCAACTGTAAATGTAATTGATGCCGGCAAGGCGGCATGAAAATTAAAACCATTTTGTTCGCGTCGCTCCTCAATAGATAATGGCGCCCGATTATATTGAGCCCGTTTGATTGTTGTCATCGGGTCGCCGTTAGAGCTGCAGATTTTATCGCCGTGCACGGCGTAAAGCCTGAGTTACGGTGCACTGCGGCCAACGCGACGCTGGTGTGGCGACTGCGGCGGCGGCACAATGGCCGCCCCTGCGCCGCCACCGCCGAGGCTACTGGGGCAGTTCGGGGCTGGTCACCCCCCGTCGCTGCGACAGCGCAAAGAGGCCGTAAAGGGCGCCTCAGCTGCCCCCGCTCAACACAGAGGTGACATCCGTCCTCTGCCGCAGCTGCCGTACGTACACTGTTCCATAACCCGAAACAGACCAAACTCCAAATCGGAATGCACATCCGATGCAAAGCAGCCGGCCGCGCAATTTCATGAAGAGCGAGCACGGACCCGGTACACTCGGATGTCTGCAAAAGTCGCGTTTATCTGAGCGGCGGCTGCTGCACTCTCGGTTCACGGGTCCGTGCGCTCACCCCGGCCGGCCTGTCGTGTTTTATGAGACGACCTGGCTGAGCGGGGTCGCCGGCTGTAAAGCAGGCGACATCTGTCCACGCTGGCGGCCGGCGGGGCCCGCTACGGTCATCGGGACCGTCCAGCGCCGATCTTATCCCGGTGCGCCGGAACAGGGGCGGTATCTCAGCGGCGCGGCCGGCGCTGCACAGTGCCGACAGCGCGAGCCGCTTTAGCACCCCGCCAGCCACCGCTCATGGGTGGAGCTGAGAGTGGCCGGGTCTGACCGGCCCGCAGGACCCGGCCGCGTGTTCCACATGCCCATGTCGGCTCTATAATTGTGTTTTAGAGCGAAAATGAGTAACGGTTGAGCATAAAGTGCAGTTAGGAAGGTGCGATGAGTTTCAAGCAGCCAATGCGATGAATAAAACTCGATTATATGGCTTCTGCGATCGTTATCGAAAGGTAACGATCTTGTTGAAACCATGTCCAGGATGGTTTTAACATTTTCAAAGCGCACTTGCGTCGTTCTCTGCATCGTAAAACGAAAACACGGAAAAGCAAAGATGCTCTTGCCCATAAAACGGTCCGAAACTTAGAACTGCGTTTTCTCTAATGAATCTCATTATTCAAGGACTTCGAAATGTTGAAGTTTCGACAAGCTCCAGCGCACTGCCCGATAGCTGGTTTCACCGCATAGACTGGTAGCCGTACGCTCGTCGCGGTTTACTTCGCCTATTTAAACCGAACACTGCATTCAGTTGGCGAACCGTTATCGAGTGAAGCTGTATCTATAGGATCATCACCAGGATGCCGGGTCCGATCTCGGTCTGGACAGAGCTCCGTCCCAAACCGATCATTCCGCCACATTAGACGGTCGGCCATCCGGATCGACAGGTGCGCTGGGTCGCGGTTTCTCCTCTCATGCGAACCCACGGGTGTCGCCCAGTGTCGCTGGTCCTGTGGACCCCTGTGTCAGCCGCGACTGGTAGACCCGAGTGACTGCTCTCCGTGGCTCCAGGTGTCGCCCGTCGCGGGTCGTTGCGCAGAGAGACGCCAGTCCGCTCCATGGGAGTCCGCCGTCACCGTGCCACGCGATGATGGCCGGCTCTGTCCGCGGAAAACGCCATTTTCTGCTCTGCATATGCGCACAGGTGTAATTTATTGGAGCAACGGGCCGTCCCGAACTGTGAGAACGGACGCAGAGCGCCTGGCCGGCCCCGTACGATGACGTCACCCTCTGCGGCGACTTCTCACGTGATTACCGCTTTTCGGTGCATCAACCTCGGTGCCATGCGGCGGGACCGCCGCAGACGCACCCGTCATTAGGCGTATTTGCATGGGAAAGTGTAACTGTTTGCGTATTTGGTCGAGGCCAAATGGAGCGCTGCGCCCTCTTTCGGCACGATTAGTGGTCTGGGGCGATTTAATTACGTGCACGCCCGCCTCGCGCGGTTCCCAGGCTTTCGGCCGGCGCGAATTTTAATCGATTTCGGATCGACGCCGGTGCGGTGGCTTCACGCGCTGCGCGGGTGCGCGCGGGGAGGGGAGGGGAAGGGGACACGAGGGCTGACGTCACCGGCAGTCGGGTCACGCCGGAGCGCGGGGTCACGGCGGAAATTGTCTACCTGACCTCGGCTGATGACGCGCGGTGTGCCGCGAACACAGCGCGCGCACCATTACGGGCGTAACGGCCTTCCGCGAAGCACCGGGGTCCGACGCGGGGCAGGCCGGCTTGATTCATCGGCCGGTATTTATGTTTTCGTCGGGTGGTCGCGGCGGCGGCGGCAGCGGCGGCGGCGCAGGGGATAACAACTCGTCCGCTAATGATTGTGGCTCTGAGGGTCGGCCACCGCTGGTCACGTCAAAAACAACGCCGCCGCGCGAGCAAGCCGGGTAACACGCGGCCGGCGAGTCAGAGTGGAACTGCGAGCAAACTACGGAAATTCCAGGCCGGTTTTTACGGACTAAATATGGGAGGCGGGGCCCACGGACAGCCTCAAGGATTTTTATGATCGATGAGCGCATCTCGGTGCAGCGACTGCAGATTAGTCGAGCTGCTGCGTGGTAACGCGCTGGCTCTCCTCGCCATTTCGGCCGGGGAGCATTCATTCTGGCCAGGGTTCATAATGTCCAGGGTACGCTATGCCCAGTGTCAAAATGGCCAGTGCCTTGAATGGGCCAGAGTTCATAATGTCCAGGGATTGCATGGTCCAAATGTGGCCAACTGGCTGCAGATAGGGTATATTCAAAGAGGCCAGGGTTCATAATGTCCAGGGCACGATGTGTCCAGTGTTCAAAATGGCCAGGGTTCATAATGTCCAGGGCACGATGTGTCCAGTATTCGAAATGGCCAGGGTTCATAATGTCCAGGGCACGATGTGTCCAGTGTTCAAAATGGCCAGTGCCTTGAATGGGCCAGAGTTCATAATGTCCAGGGATTACATAGTCACTGAAAGTGACGTCATTATGTAAAAAACACGGAATCAGCTCAATGCAAAGCAGTGCAGTGCCGAAGGCAATGCCTTAGGAGAGATTACAGGCAATAGTAAATCAAATATTTTTAGGTTAAGTGGTTATGTATCTGGCAGGTTAGGTTAGGTTAGGTTAGGTTAGGTTAGGTTAGGTTAGGTTAGGTTAGGTTAGGTTAGGTTAGGTTAGGTTAGGTTAGGTTAGGTTAGGTTAGGTTAGGTTAGGTTAGGTTAGGTTAGGTTTGGTTGGGTTGGGTTGGGTTGACTATGTAATCCCTGGACACTATGAACTCTGGCCCATTCAAGGCACTGGCCATTTTGAACACTGGACACATCGTGCCCTGGACATTATGAGCCCTGGCCATTTCGAACACTGGACACATCGTGCCCTGGACATTATGAACCCTGGCCATTTTGAACACTGGACACATCGTGCCTGGACATTATGAGCCCTGGCCTCTTTGAATTTACCCTATCTGCAGCCAGTTGGCCACTTTTGGACCATGTAATCCCTGGACAATGTGAACACTGGCCAATTCAAGGCACTGGCCAATTCGAGCATTGGACACATTGTGCCCTGGACATTATGAACCCTGGCCTAAATAATACGTACCCATTTCGGCCCGCGTTTCGCTCGATGCTCGCGCGCTCTCCAGCTGGCGGCACCGACCGTAATAGCCCTCATCTGCGCACAGATTGCCCGAGTCTGCGCTTATGACTGCCCCTCACACATCCAGCACAGTGTTGTGAGTCGCTCAATGACGCCATAAACTGGTATATCCCCGTGAGAACTCGGGGGAAGTGGCGACACCGTTCGGTCGCCGTCCCGACCTGAGTCGACCGCTCTGTCCGGCCGGCCGGCCATCTGGCCATCCGCCAGTGTATGCCGAGTTTATACGGCCGCTTTGAGATGGTAATCCGCCGTCTGTGCGACCGGCCTGTCGTCCATGGTACCTCTCGGACTAGCCGCCGCCCGCCTCTGCACGGCATTCACCGGCAATTATCGTAAACTGCAGCGGCCGCGGCCGGCTGCCACTGAGGCGCAGCTGCGGAGACCGGGAGGCTGTGGCTGAGGCTGTGGCTATGTGTAAGCGATTTTGAAGGCTGTTGATATGCCAGCGGTGGAGATTTTGTGGACATTGCAGGTGAAGATGGTGAAGCGTTTCTCGACTGGGAGGTTGCTTTGGTTGCACTTAAAACTCTTTTGCTAGTAACCGAAGATGTTGCCGAGGTGCGAGTCCACGGAGTCCTGCGCGGAGTCCGAGATGACCGCGGAGTCCTGCGGCGGAGCGCTGAGCAGCCTCAGAGGCCCGTGATGTATCTGCACGGGGCGCGGTCCATCGCGGCACCGCACCGGCGCGCCGACAGGGCCGCGAAATCGAGATGGACGGAGCGGGGCAAGGACAGGCCGGCCAGTCGGCCGGGCCAGTCGGACAGATGCGGTCTGAGATGGGGCCAGGGACGGAGGGGCCGGCCGCGACGCGCCGGAACGACGGGTGGTCGCCGTCGACAGACAATGCACCGTAAACATCAACGGTGACCTGGATGGTGGCTGGACTCTCGCCTCTATCGTGAAGCCTTCGCCACTAAGCTGCTAGCTGCTGCTTGGCAGTGCTGCTGGGGTGTAGAGGTGGCGACGGCCGATCAAACGATGTTCATGGGCGAATATTTCGTGATGGACTGACTATAGATGGGGACACAAATATGACCCTGACTCTTTCGCTGTCAGGTTGTGGCATTTCTCAGCCTACGCTGGTCTCCAGAGCCATCTCAGAGTCCCTCCGACCCTCGATATCTGAAATCCGACACCACGGCCCTGCCTAGTTATCCGTCGGACGGTGCCGCTGCGGTCACTTGGAGGCGGGATACGATCAGAACAGGACCCACGAGAGGGACGATCTGGGATAGAGGACCGGCGCTGATGGCATCGGTCGTGTTTCGTCTCCTCCCTCCACTGTCCTCTCTCGCTTCTCTGGTAGCGCGAGGGCGACGTTTGACTCTGGCCACTCTTTTGTCACTGGCTTTGTGCCACTGCACCGTTGAGTCCTATTCCGACAAATTATTATCAGCAGTCTCAGTTCTCACCATATCGTCCCCATATCCGTCACCATGCCCATTTTCCTCTCAAGAATGCACTGTCGCCGCCGTCGTGGCCATCGCCAGCCACCACTATCAATACTACCATCATTATCACCAACTCTTACATCATCATCATCACCAGCCCCACCGCCACTACCACCGCCGCGGCCGCAGCCGAGCCGTTACGTTCCGCGCATCACTGGAGAAACTCTGGTGGTATGTCACACGGGCTTTGATACATGGGTGAAACTTGCGCCGCTTTATCGCCAGATGGACGGCGCACAGCGGACGATTGCGGCGCACCGAGTTCCCAGGGCTGTCGTGTAGGTACCGGACGTAGAGCGCTCGTAAGCACCCGTGCGATTCTGGACGCAGTGGGCCAGCTAACTGAAGCCGTAAATATGAGTCTGATGATGGATTGAAGGCTTGGCAGATGCTTGTCACAGCAGTGCTTATTGGCGAAATGTCGCCGGTGCTGCATAATTTGGTTATTCTGTCAGTGTGGGCCTCTTAGAGCCAAGAACGATATCAGCTGAGACCGATAAATTTAGAATCTCAGCAACAGCAAATACGGTGGCGATGCTTTGTCTCGTCACTAATGAGATCCCAAAGTGCGCTGGCTTGTGGAGCAAATAGCGTGTTCGGTCGTACCGGAACCTCTTGCGTGTGCGCTTCCATCTCCTCCTCCCATCCTGTCTCTATGTATCGGCTCTGGTGGGTGTGAGCGGGCGGGGAGAGAGCGCTGTAGCACCGGCCGGTGGCGGCGGCGGTGGGAGGAAGGCGGTGCCGGTGGGAGGAAGGCGGCGCTGATGCCCTGATTGACAGCGGCCCGGCCACGCCACGGTGGGTCCGCCCGGCGAGGCGCCGTACTTATACGGACCGGCGAATTAATGGGCCAACAGGCGAGGCGGGTCGCGCGGTTAGTGATCCGAGACGGGCTCGGAGAGGAGCCCCTCCTCCTCCTGGCCACTGTCGTGTTTGCTGATGAGACGCAGACCGCGGCCGGTCGGCGACCCGCAGCCGGTGGACAGGGGAGAATAGGGAGGTGACGCGGACTCTGGTGCCTCTTTGCTATCGAGGTGGAAAATCAGTACTCCGCTGAGTGCTTACTCCGACTGTTTTAAGCCAATGACTGCTCAAGCAAGGTCCGAAACCATCGGAACCGTCAGGGCGCTCCCAAATGCCTTCTTGACCCTGTCGAAAGTACCCGATGTCGCTGACAGAACAGCCTGACACCGCCCTGACATTTCCCGACACCGCCGACACCACGACGCGACGGGAGTCGTTTCGACCGGTCACGGAGCACTCATTAGGCGAGCTGTGTTGCCGAGGCAGGGAGTTTTCCGAGCTAATCGCTCCCCATCGGAGAGCTATCGCCGCCAGTCGCCGAGCTGGCGCCGAGGGACGACGGGTGCAGACTGTGACGATGGAGACGAGGATGGTGGGGAAAGTGACAAATTTCGTGGTGGAACTCTGGAAAAATACTTTAAAAAATCAGAGATATAAAACCAAGGCAGTAGTATGAATGGAAGAAGCGAGGGAGACTGGAACCGAGAGAGCGATTAGAATTTAAACGTTCATCGAAGTTTCAGATATTCAGGGAGAATGGATGAAATGTAAATGAGAGACGACACCGTAGGTATAGAGCTAGCTTAAATCTAATCGACCAGAAGTGAATGGATCTGTTGAAACATCCGGATTTAGAAGCTAGAGACATGGTTCGTTTCATCCGTTTCATCTAAGCCATGAAGTCACTGTGCTCAATCAATCCACTAATCCGCAACCTGTCATTACAGTCTACCAAGGAGAGCCTCGCCTCGGCTATGTATCTTGAATCGAACGGGCTGCTGCCAACCACCGGCACATATGTTATCAGTTGGACAGTGGCCGACGGGTAACGCCTCCTCTGCCCACGGTCAGCCCCGCTTGAGAGAGAGAGACCGGTCAGAAGAGTCATGCCGGTGACCGGCGTGTAGAACCCCGCAGCTCGTCAGTCTATTTTATACCTACGCGCTCTGCTGGCGCAGCTCGATCCGGCTCGGTGTGATTCTTGGTCGAGGGCTGTGTAAAGCCTAAGCTACACTAGCATGAATTCCGACGTTTTTTCGGTTTCTGCGGGATTTCGGTTCGCGTCGTCAAGTTCGCCTCATAGCGAATGCATTGCGCAAGCTACACTGCCAGTCTGGCGTCCCTGGAACGAAAACCCGCAAAAACCGACGAGTCGGAACCGAAAAAAAGTTCAGAGCTGTGAACTTTTTTTCGGTTTCTGCGGGATTTCGTTTTAGTGATTAATGATTAGAAGTGATTGTTACTAATGATATTGTGACGATGGAGCAGTTTCAAATGAAAATAATGAAAATGGTGTAATTCATGATTAAAGAAGACAAGATGTGTTTAAAAGCTCATCATTCTGCTTCAAATATGATAATTGTAACTAAGTTGACAAATGATTATGATCGAAAATATATTCTTGTTAGCTGTAAAATATTTATAACAATTATTTAATTATAATTTTGTTAAAACACGATAATATTTAACATGAATAATTAATTAATTTGATCACTTATCCATCACTATGCTATAAACAACGTCGTCCACGCGGCGGCCGCCCGGAACGAAAAAAACGCAGAAACCGTAAATACGCGGAAACCGAAATCACGCAGAAACCGAAAAAACGCTGATAGTGTAGCCTGAGCTTAAGTCGAAACGCTTGGCAGAGATCAGGGAAGGACACCAGAATAGCCCGCTCACCAGTGCGGAGCGTGAGTCGACGGTCCGGTTGTCCTCGAGATGATGATTGCTTTATGGGTTCGGCTGGGCAGCGCCACGCGGGCCGGTCCGCTCGGGTTGGCCCCAATCGGGTCGTTTTACGATCATGTGACCACAATTTTTGTGCGGCGAGGCGGCGCATCAAAGGGAGGGCGAGATAAGGTGGCCGAGATCGAACCGAGATGAGCGGTGAGATACCGACACGGGCTATCGTGACGGCCGGAGACGGACCAGAGATAGTTTGGAGACGGATTGGAGGCGGATTGGGGATGGGTCAGAGACGCATCAGAGACGAAGTATGGGCACTAAACAAACCATGAATTCGGTTGAAAAAGTAATACCTAAAAATGGTCTCCAAGCAGCTGAGATACCCACGCGAGACGGACGAGAGACAACTGACGACTGACGAGAGAGGTTTAGACGAGCAAGAGACGGACGAGAGACGGGCTGATCAGACTGGCCAAAGACGAACCGCGAGGATTGCTAACTAGCAGTGACTGTTAATTTCTGCCCCGAGATAAGTAGCTGGCATCCTGAAGAACATATGAGGGCCAGGCAAGGATCATTTGGCTCGGGAGGCCCGCTCCGTTCTGAGCTATGGTGGTCAGTCGAAGGCTGGTAGTTGATTGGTAACCAGATACGAGGTATGTGGTAACCTAACGACGCCAGCTCGGTAGCCAATTACGGCTCACCGTTTGGCAGCCGCTGTCCGATCAGTCAATAGAGACGGTCATCCACCGGGAAACCCGACTGTGATTAGCCGGTAACTAATCGGCTACTTGTTCATAAGCAAACCCACCGACTGACACGACTTCAGCCAAAATCAATCATCGTTAACCACCCACTTGTTGCACACCTCACAAAACACGCCATCGATTGAGTCACAGCACTTCAACACACGGTCGCGAAGGCGGCTCCGTAACAGCGAGCGCCGATGGGGATCGAACCGGAACCATCCCGATCGGGGAACCACAACCGGAACCGGCAGAGCGCTCAGGCGCGGCGCCGACCGGCCACACGGTCACGGTCGCCGCCTGCAAAGTGATTGTGACATTGAGCTGTACTGATGACCTACAGCTGTTGACGAAGGGACGACGACGGGACTGTAAAATCGAATGGCGGTTGTCAGCTGACGAAACTCGGGTCACGTGCCTGGAATGAGACTCGTGAGTAGATGAAAATGGGACGCACACCTGGCGCTCGTATTCGCGTTACTAATCATCTTAGCTGACTCGCTCGCCGTCCGCTGATTCCTATGAATCGGGACGAGTGATGTTTCCAGGGAAGATAAGTCACAGGGTGCCCGATTAAACTTTTCTCATAGGTATGAATAAATCATTTGTTAGTCGTTGTTTCAGCTGAAGACATTCCATTTCGTTTACTACGACCGTGACGTAAGACACGCCGTGCTGTCGTATCTCGCTGTAAATCGACCGAGTTTGTTACCACAGGTCGTTTTTTCTCGGCGCAGATTTACCAAGTCAGCTCGTGACGATGGAGATCGTTAATGCACCCGGCGCCGAGTCTGAGTCGATGTGAGACGCCGCCGCCGCGCCGAGCATTCTCGCTGTATACAGTGGAGTGGGGCGGCCGGTAAACGACACCAAATGTCAATACACCGCCGGACAAATAAACAGACAAAACGCAAAATGGACCTCTGTTAGACGCGGTGGCAAATAAACGGCGGGTCGCCGCCGCCGATGCTATTTGATACCCCTACTAACGGTTCACGGGGTCCAAACAGGTGAATATGGAGGCAAGGTTTACGAGGTGATTGATTCGAGTGATTCCAGTCAGTCAGGTAAACGGAGACGGTTTTGCATTAGCGGATGCCGTAATTAGAGCACTGTTCAGACTGACCCAGAAGGGGCAGGCGCTAGCTCGAATTAGAGCGGCTGGGACGGACAGGTGGGCGCCACCTCCGCGTGCGCCGCGGCCACCGCCACCTCTCCGGGCTCGTCACCGACACCGGCCGTGTGGTGGGCGGCTCCGGCCGCGTGTCGGGATGGTATCACCGGCAGCGAGCATTAATTACCGACATTCCTGACCCCGGCGCCTCCGCGGAGCTGACCGCGCGCGGGCCATGAGGCGGCCAGGCGAGCCCCGCGTGATTGACAGATCTATTTCCATGCGTCGGCCGCCGCTGCCGACGGTGCCAGTCGCGGACGGCGGCGGGGCGCGCCGGCTCCGCCCGAAAAACGCCTCCCGCTTCTTGTGGCGGGCTTCTTGTGCTGCTGCGGCGGCCCGTGCCGGATCGGTGCCCGTTTTTCGTCACCACTCCACACCGCTTTGGAGGTCGGCGGTGCGGTCGAGTTCGCCCATCACCGACCGAGCGCGCTCAAAATCCTCACCGATCGAGGAATCGTGATATATCTAGGAAGGTGAGCAATGGCATCGAAAATGCGGGATATGAAGAACGACAAGCCTGGCCCGGACTCCGACCTGCTTCGACCGGCTCTGACCGGACGAACTCGTCGGCAATAACCTGGCCGGGCCATCGAGCGGCCAGAGACAAACCTCGCCTGTCGGCCGATAATGGAGAGCGGGACGGAATAACAGGCGATTTCACGGCCGGTAATTGGTCTGCTGGCTACCCGGCGACCGTCCGCCGATCGGAGTGCCAGACGCCAAACAACAGCGGCTGCGCAGAACGGCCGCCACCTTTCTCAGGGGGTCCTGGGAGCGACGCACCGCACCGAGACGCACCGAGACGCACGGCGACGCGCTAGAATGTGCCGTGAGGTACTCTGAGGCAGTCTGTGCGGCCCTCTCTGACAGCCGTGAGCGTGTACGACTGTTGCCAAAAGTCGCGCAATTCGCGCCGGTGTCGCTCTGCGGCCCGTCCGATTTTCGTCGCGCTGTTGATGCTCTGTCTGGCTCAGACCTTGAAATGCTGAGGTCCAGCGGTTCGGGCGTCCGCGGGCTATTGGGCGCGAGCTGGACCTGTTGTATGACGCGGCGCCCGGGGCGGCGGGCGCGGCGGCGCGGTGTCCGGGCGCCCCCGGCCGGCGCGCGGCGCCCGGGGCGCCCAGCTGGTCGCCACCGCCCGGACCGTGCCGCCGGCGGTGCCACTACGTAGTAGATAGTGGCCGATAGAGTGCGACCCGCGGCGCCGGAGACCGCTTGCTCCAGTCAATGGGCCCTCAGCTGTGTGCCATCGCTGCTGGCGCTGTCTGTCTGTCTGCGGCTCGAGCCGGCGCGGCGCTCCGGCGACGGTGGTGCGGGGCAGTGGAGGGGAGGATTGTGGAATCGGGAAGACGGACATGGGAGACGTCAGACGGACATGGGGTTATTCAACCGAGATATAACTCGGCGCAAATGGTTGTATGTGATATTGCACTTGTTAATCTAATTGACTTCGACATACGGCTTTTCGATACTTATTGAGCCTCAGCTCCCATGTACCGTTTCGACGAGCCCCTTTTACGTTCCATTCGGTTATTTCCTCTCGACCAGCGTTTCTGTTATCAGCACTCCAACCTCTCCATCCAACCCTCCGTTCCCTCTCCCCCAGCTCTCCACTCTCTCCCCAGCCCTCCGTTCTCTCTCCGCTCGTCTCCGTGCTCTGCAGCACTGCACGGCGCCGTCAGCCTCCCCGCTCCGGTATTAGTCGATAGTAATGCTGCGATTACGCGCGCTCTAAGCGGCCGACGGCATACCGCGCCTCTATAATTAGCCTAATGTAACTGGCCGCGAACGTTTTCCAATACAATACTGTGGGCGAAATGCGGGCGCTGTTGCTGGCGGCGCCGTGGTGAGCTAGTGAGGTGAGACGGTGAGATGGCTGGTTCGCGGAACGGCGCTGACCGGCGAGAGGCTCCGTGGTGCCGAGATAGGGCGGCACAGGAGACTGACGGAGACAACAGCGCGTCTCCGGGGCTCGGAGAGGGCCAGCCAGCCCCGGCACCGCCGAGCGCGAGATGCCGCCGAGTTCCGTGCGAGGCGCCACTTTGCGGCACTGCTGTGTGCTCTTCGTTATGCTCGTGCTGGCCGGTCCGACAATTTATTGCTAATGACTCCTCGCCTCGGACTGCTACAAATATTTTTATTGCGTAATGGGCCAAAATTACGGTTGTTGATCTTTATGATGGGGGAGGACTGCCGGTTCGGTGCCGGTGCGGTGCTCGCCGACGACGCTGTTTTTGGGAGAGGGGAGATAAAGTCAAGGGCAGCTGAGTTCACGGATGGATGAGCAGGTGCAGGTACCGAGGCTGTCGGCGCTCAGGCGTCGCGAGATGGTTCTTCATTGGACCGATACGGGCTTGTCAAGGGTAGGAGCCAGGGACCAGCTGACTTGGAAACAGCGGCGGGAAAGATCCGTGCAAAAGGAGAATGCACCTTTCTAACCGAGCTCGCCGCTCGGTGGCTGCAGTGTTCCGAGGTCTCAGCCGGCCGACAGATGACCCGTTGGACGGCTCTCTGTCCGTCCCAGCCCCGCTCTGACGCGCTGCAGTGCCACTCTCAGTGACAGCTTCATACCCCCACGGACAGAGCGGGCAGTAACCGGGGACGGGCGGGCGGCCGGCGCGCTCCTCTGGGGCTGTTCGGGCCCGGTTTACGAGCGCTGGCAGCGCTCTGCGCCGCCGCTGATTGGCTGCCCACTGTATCGACTGGCAATCAGAGCTGGGCACTGGTTATGACGCCATGAATCGCCGTATTACAAGCGGCCCAGAGCTGACGTCTCAGAAGGCCGAGAGAGCGCGCGCCCGGCCCACTGCAGCTGGCTGTGTTCGCCCGCTCGCCAGAGAACACCATAAACTGCGACTTTCGCAATGGGAGATGATAGGCGAGCCTGTTGTGGTGCGCTGAGCCGCCTCGCCGACTCGTCCGCTCTGTTTATCAGCCGGAGAGCTGTATTTATCCGCGCGACGAGTGAGGACCTCCTTTGCGGAGCGATTATCAGACGGGCGCCAGCGAGGTGTTTAATATCCCAGATGGGTTTATGGCGTCGGGAATTTAGGTTATGGCGCACATGTAATTGTACACGTGCAGATGATGTCTATGTGCTATGCTGGTTACTGGACGTGCCTGATAAAGCAGACAGCCGGATAAGTTATGGAACTTTTAATTTATATGCTCGGTTTGGTCACCCTTATCAACTCGACACCGTTGAACTCTCGTACCCATCGACATCTCGCTGTTGCCATTCATGAGTAAATGAATGTGCGGCGTTCCGTAGCGATGTCCGATACATTGCGACAAACTTATCCACGATCACACCGGGGCATACCCTCATCCCCGGCTCCAAGACGCGAGTCTGTATTCATGGAAGCAGTACAGATCGATCTGTCACGAGACACATACGTTGTGTGATCAGAAAATCAATGACGATCGGCAGTGACGAGGACGGCAGTCATCCGTCAGCGGTTTCGTCATCGGTTTATGGGCGCCAGCGCCAGAGGCGAACGAACAGCTCACAGGACTGTTCCGAACCTGGGCCGGGCCAAGCCAAGATTCCTTTACTATTCGGCCAAGCTGCGCTGGGATACATACATACATACATACACATTTATTTTCAACATTACAAATGAGCAAAACATACACAAAAATATTATAAGATTGGTGCAAAAGAATAAAAATTCTTAAATTAAAGCACCTCTCTTAATCAATCAGTATAAAATAAACATGAGTATTACATAAAAAACACAACATAATATGAAAACAAGTCTGTTTGACCACCGCCAAGCCGCGCCACACCCACCGCTCGCTGGTTGAAATTAAAGTTGCTACCCCCAGGCGACACGACGAACCGTCCGGCCCGCCGTCCGCCGCTGGATGCTATTGGTTCTAGAATCTTTTAGTTTTGATAATATAATTTTGGAATAATTTCGCTACTTTGATCTGATCGTTTTTGTTGAGGCCTCTACCATACAGCAATAAGTTAAGTTTAGATACGCTGTTACAGTTGTTAAATATGGGTATAATTATTGAAACTTGTCCGAAAAGTTCAGAGCGTAGCACTTGGAAACGGGGACAATTTAGAACGAAATGTGCTACAGTCTCTTTTGGGCTCCCACACTCACAGCAGGGAGAAGAAGATTTTTGGATTTGGTAGAGATGAGCTTTTAGGACAGTTGCGTTCAACCTAAGTCTTGCATGCTGAATGTTTCCAAACTTTGATCCAGTATTATTATATGGTGGGACGGTCCCTGCACAAAGTCTGGTCTCTATCGCTCGTTGGAAGGATTTGAGGCTGGGATCGGTTCTGATGGATTCTGGTAAAATGTTCCAATCTCTGGTCGTCTTAGGAATAAAAGATTGTTTAAAAAGTGATGTTCTGTTGTTTGGGAGTGTGAGATTGGTGGCATTGCGAAGAGCACGACCCGTGTTGTCTTGTCTGGTTTGTGGTAGTATGTCCCTTATGTATTGCGGCAAGTCAGCGAAATGATTTATCAGCTTGTTGTAAAATATCAGTCGGTGTTTTTTTCGTCGTGTTTCTAAGGTGTCCCAGCCTAGGTCTAAAAGGAGCTTGTTATGAGATGTGTTAAATAACGCACCCGTCACTAGACGTGCTGCCCTTGCGTGTAGTCGTTCTAGTCGTAGTTTGTCTTTGGTCGTTATTAGTCCGTCGTATACAATGTCACTGTAGTCAAATATTGGAAGTATATAGGTGCTGTATATCTGGTTTAGGATGTCACGTGGTAAATATTTAGCGATTGGATATAGGGGACTTAGCGCAGTATTAACCTTTTTAATTATGATATTGATGTGGTTGTGAAATCTCAGATCCGTCGATAGTGTAAGACCGAGGTGAGTGTGACTACTTGACAGAGGTATGCAACTGTCATCGAATGACAACGATGGTGAGTGAGAAGACGTCACGTGACTAAAAATTACCTGTTTGGTTTTAGCCGCACTAAAACTGATGAGCCAATCTGTACCAAAGTTAGAAATTATATTAAGGTCAGTTTGTAAGGATTTAAAAACTTCGTCTCGGTTTGAGTCGGCTACGGGTCGCTGCCCGGGAAGCGCAATGAGCTGTGAGGGGTTTCGTGAGTATGATGCGTATAGTGATGTGTCATCTGCGTAAAATAGAGATTCGTTATGAGTGATGTCAGCGAGGTCATTAAGGTAAATGAGGGCAAGTAATGGACCCAGGACGCTACCTTGCGGGCATCCGGTATTAATAAGACGGGGCTGAGAAAAATTGTCATTAACACACACTCGGATACTTCGGTCAGCTAAATAAGACTTAAGCCATGCATGAAGTGTACCTGTAATTCCGAATAGTGTCTTGCATTTATATAAAAGACCTGCGTGCCAAATTTTGTCAAAATATTTACTTATATCTAAAAATATTGTTGTAAAATCGTTGCCAGTATCGAGTGCGCTGTACAGTTTGTGTGTGAGGTAAACAAGTTGAAGGTGAGTACTATGATGTGGCCTGTAGCCGCTTTGTTTGTCGGTAAGAAGATTATTTTCGGTTATGTGACTGTAAATGCGGTTAAAAATGATTTTTTCAAAGATTTTAGAAATGCAGGGTAAAAGACTGATGGGTCGATAGTTTGATGGATCTGATGCTGAGCCTTTTCTCTTAAAAATAGCGTGAACCTTTGCTTCTTTCCAAATTGACGGAAAATGACCTTGATTTATCGATTGATTAAAAAGTTTAGTTAGTGGTGTCACTATTAAAAGTGCTACTAGTTTTAAAATTTTTGGTGGGAGATTATCGGGACCACATGATTTGTTTACGTCAAGTGAGTTTAAAAGATTAAGTACTTCTCTCTCCGTAATAGTTATTGTATTTAAGATCGGAACCGGGGATTCTGGCGTTAAAACTGGTATTTGTTTGTCACTGGTCTCTAATATTGACTGATTAGCAAAGTAATTACAAAGTAAATTGGCTTTATCGTTATCATCAGTTGTTGTCTCACCGTCTGGTTTGATGAGTGGTGGTAATACGTGCGTTTTGGATCTTCCGGTCATTTGCCTTAAAATATTATGGTATTTGTGCGGATTGTTTTTCGTAGATAAAAGTTGCTGTACTTGATTTATCCTATACGCTTCTTTTAATTTTTTATTTAGTTCAGTAGCTACGTTTCTCTGCCGTCTCCATCTAGCCCAGCACTCGTCTGTCTGTAGTTTGAGCGCCTTTCTGAATAGTCTGTCTCGTTTTCGGGCTTCCCGTTTTAGTTCATTATTGTACCATGGCTTGCTATTTGGTCTAGTGCGTATTATTCTAGTCGGTATTGCTTTGTCTGCTGCGCTCAAAATTGCATGTGTAAAATCCACGGTGGCCTTGTCAGTGTTTTGATTAATAATATTATCCCAGTCAGTTTGTAAAAGTTCGTTTGTGAGCATATCTGCGTCGAGTAGGTGGAAATCTCGTACCGTCTTTGTAGTGCTCTCTGTAATTGGTTTTGTTATTTTCACTGTTACGTATACCGGAAAATGGTCAATCTGGGAGAATGGGGAAGCCACACCATGGTCGACCACCTGGTCTCTGTCAGATATAAAAATTAAATCTCTTAAATTTGCAGTGCTAGCGTTTGGCCTAGTTGGCTGGTCTATTAATTGAAAAAGATTCAGAGAGGACGCCATGCCTTCTAGCTGTCTTTCGAATGAAGTGATTTCGCTGTGATTTTGATGGCTTTTGTGTAGATAATTGTTACCGGCGTTAAAATCTCCTGCAATTAGAATCATGGTCGGATTGAGGGATTGAGCGAGTGCCACACTTTCGCCTAATGTCTCTAGAAATTCGTGCAACTTGTCTTGAGACATTTTTGGTGGGATGTAGACACAACATACTATTATTGTTTGTTTCTTTATTTTTATGAGCGTCCAGATCCACTCTGTGCTTCCAATTTCGAGTTCTGGTAAGCGTTTTGCTGCAAGTGAAGTCTTAAAATAAACAGCTACACCACCCCCGTGTCTAGAGCGATTTTTCAGATACGGTTCGTGATAATTATCGAGTTTATAAAGGCTAGGGTGTATCGTATTGTCTAACTTTGTTTCTGTCAACATGAGAATGTCGGTCCCAGAAGAGTCAGCAAAGTCAGATAGTTCGTCTAGTCGGTGTGGTGAGGTGATGCTATTGATGTTCACGTGGGATACTTTAATGCTCATGTTATCGCTACTGAAAGGACCAGGGTTCGACTCTATTCCAGATTTTAAGAGTAATGCGGGGGTGTCGTGATATATGTTCAGGATCCACCATGGGATATGAGGAGAGAGGGAAGTAGTAGGATGTGGGTGGTTATGAGAGCGATAGTTACCAGAGTCCGTGCAGGAGCCAGCAGAGAAGTAAAGTACCAAAGAAGATGGTGCCAAACAGGTGACCGGGTTGTAGGCTGGCGGAGTGGGGAGCCCAAGTTGTTGGTTAGCGTCAGGAGAGGTTGATGGTGCCCTCCAGCTGGCGGAGACGGGACGGGCGGCCGGCGGCGCACCTGGAGGCAGCGGGTAGCATGGAGTCAGTGAAAGCGGCGTTGGGTTAGGCACTGCATGCACGGTGACCGGAGCACAAACATTATTGTTTACGTTACAATACAGGCTAGGATAACTTATCTATACATAATATGATCGGTAGAATAAATAAAGTTAATTGAACAAAAATACCGTCGACAACCAAACAAAGGAAAACAACCAAAAATTTAAACACGTTATGCACATACTCTGGTGAAAACAAATGCACACAATGAGGACTGCTCCATCTAAACAACCCAGCAGAACCGGCAGCAAAGCAATCGCGTCGACGGCTCATCAGACCTAGCGGAGCGCCGCGACGCCTGCAGCTTAAACGTACGTACGTGACCGTCTGTCTCAACACTCATGTTCCACTACCACGTCATACAACCCCGACACGCCTCCCTCAGCGAAAAAAAATATCACTCTCACCCACGCTACCCCGCCCCCTCCCACCAGCTCCCCCGCCCCTCCCCGCTCTACCCCACCCCTCCAACCAGCTACCCCGACCCCTCCCGCTCCCCCACTCCCACCACAGAGCGAGTCAATAGTCTCGGAGTAATAAGAAGTTACAAACTGTGAGTATGAGCAGGACGTGGTCGTCGCTCTCTCGTCGCCGCGGTTGCCCGCAAACGCGGGACGCCAGGTCGTCACGAGTGCAGAAGGGCCGGCCAGCCGACCGCCTCAGCGACGGCGGTCAGCTGATCGCTGGGCGCCGCCGCGCCCTCCTCTCGCGTCACCGCGGCGGCCGGCGCGGACCGCGCCCAGCCTGCCGAGCCGGCGGCGTCGTCGATAGGCAGGATCACTCACTGACGGGTGAGTTTTTCCAGGTCGTCCTCGGTCTGGATCTTGTGCGATGGGTGTGGGTCTCGCTAGGTCGTGGTGAGCGGAAATGCCAGTCAAGCTCGGCTTCAAAACTTGGCCCTTGCGCTGACCCGCGGCACGGGTCAAACTCTTCCGTGCACCAGGTGACAGAGGCGCTGTGACACGTGTCATGCGTGTGACGCTCGCGCTGACATCCTCCCGTGATGGATCCGCTCGCACCTCCGCTCGATCGGCGCCGTTTTGCGGCAGCGTGAGAGCGCAGGGCAATCGCGGCGGGATCGCGACGAAGATGTATGGCCACTGGCCCAATATGGCGACGAGGCGGCGCCCGTACCCCACTGGACCGATAACGGCGGCCCGTACATCATTAGTTGTTTGATTTATTTCCCTGGACAGTCGATTCGGGTGCCGATAAAACGACGCGTTTTCGAGCGTGTTTCAGGCCGAGTGGCCGGATAAAGGTAGATGATGTTAGGCGGGACTGGAAACACCAAACATGATTGGGCGTCTGGTATTATCAGTCTGGACCCAGCCGCTCAAGCACAGAACGGGAAAGATGTGCTATGAGCCTTGTGAAGTGAACTGACACAACTTGTTCAGCGCGGGTGGGCCATGAGCCCTTAGCCATGTCCTGTAATATGTTGGCTTCCGGTTCTTTAATGCTTTGTGTGGCTCAAAGCTAGGCAACAAAATCATCACAATCACAACTTTGAGCAGGGAGGAAAAACGGAAAATACACTTGAAAGCAATGTAAATTACACTAAAATTATAATTTAGCATTGCTTTGTTTTATAAAAATATGATCGATGCTAAAATGCAGCAATCTTTCATGTAGAACCAAGAACGCGCATAAAAAAGCATTAATCTCTTCTCAAGTTCTTCTCAATGACCTGATTTAGTCCGTTAGATCAGCCAATGCGCCAGCTCATGATAATTTCTAGTCTACTTGCATCTGTTTGCAATGTCACATATTCGAGAATTCAATTGCAGCGGTTTGCTAGCATTTCCATGTATGGCGCAGCTGCTCCTAACATGGCGCGTACAAAAGTAAATATGTAAATAGCTTATCAATAGGTGTCGTGTTGTGTCGTTTGTGTTGAGGGGATTGGTTATCAATATTTGTTTAGCAGTATTTTGCATAAATATGGAGTCTGATGATGATAGTAACTTTATCCTGGTGAGTTACATGATTTTAGATAGTAGGAAAAATCAGGCGTTTTGTGCTGCACTCCTAAATTCCTTGCCATTTTTCGAGTATTAGTATCAGTATATAGGTATCAGTTCAGGTCCACATGCTGTTGAGAAAAAACTTGCTCTCAAGAAAACAACCCATGCATCTGACACGAATTAAGAATTATTATATTTCATTGCACAGCTCAAAACTGGATGCTCATGCATGATGCAAGGCTCTATGAATGCATCACATAAGTTTTTGATTGTGAAGTAGGTCAGACTGTGAAGTGTGGCAAAGCAGTAGTCGTAAAGCAGGCATCACACTTGTTTTTGCAACCAAGGAGTGAAGCTTTACCATTACCCAGAGGCTAGAGATGCTTTCTAATCAAACCAAACCAAACCAAACCTGATCTAACCTTACCTACAACCTTAAACTAAAACCTACCACCTAAAACCTACCACCTAACCTTGACCTACATTTCCTAACCTAACCTACATCATCTTCATCTAACCTACATCTTGGTTACAAAAAAAAAACAAGTATGACAGACACCTGGTTTACTACTACTGACGAAGCCACACCAGCCCACACCAAGCTGGCTGAAAATATGTCTTGAATAAAACCACAATGGACTACGTATCACCTGTTATTTAAAGGAACCCATCTGATTGATTTTTCCTTTTGTTTCAGGGAATCGGCATCGACAGCGATTCATTCCCAGGTGAAGTAACTGAAATAACTATAGTAAACCGCGAGCCTGGTAAGTCTCCATGCTTGTTGGCTGGGAAGTTAGTATGGGGCTCAAAGTCTGTACCATATTGTTCAGAATTTGGTCTCCGTGTTTATTTGGATCAAACTGCAAGTGGTATTGTACTTTTTTGCTGTTTACTGGTTGCCATTAGAATAAGCAAAAGGATTTAGCAATACAGAAGTGTTTTGGTGTTAGTGGCTACCTATTAATGCATTTATTTCAGTGCTATACTTTGTAGCATTTTTGTTTGTGCATTTTTGAGCCATGCCTTGTATTTTATTTAATAAAAATGCATTTCTCAATTATATTTACTCAATCCAATAAGTGGTTAATCAGCATTCATTGTGCTTTGTTAGCATTACATACATGTCTCATTGTGGTGAACAGATGTGATGTTTAGGATATTGATGTGATTGCTCTACACAGCACAGTAGCAGCCCGTACATTGAGCGCATGGCATGCCTGTTGTAATTGCTCGTCGCTTGGTGTCTCTGCTGTGCCTGTACCCATTGCCCTCTCTTCCCCCCCCCCTACTCCACCACTGGCCTTTGACCCATGGTGGGGCACCAGAGCCCTCCATATTTCACCTGCCTAGTACCACCTATTACCACACTCGCAGCAGCACATTGTCACATGGTCGTTTCTCCATGTCAGCACTCAACAGAATCGCATACATCTTAGATAAATGTGGCCAGTTGTGCCTTTGTTTGGCTAATCATTTTAAATTCAATCTACAGCATTTTAGGCGCAATTTCAAAAAGTTAAAGGAAATAGTTCACATTTTAACATGGGTTTTTAACTGGAATAGCAGTTCCGTAGCTTGGGCTGAGACGAGCATAAATCAGGAGCTTTTACAGCCCAACGATCACCCTAGGCAAAGATATTCTATTTCTCGTCCCGAAAAAGGTGCCTTGCGTTGAGGTTGTGTGCCTTGCATATATTTGCATCCAGTATGAAACGAGCATGGGTCCTGAAAATTCTTCAGAAACGCTCCAGTAACAAAAGAAAATTATTCAGAAAATTCTTCAGAGGCGCTCCAGTAACAAAAGCATGAGCAGATCGCCCAAATGCCGGTGGCCGCGATAATTTCTCTATAGCTTCTGAAGAATTTTCGGGACCCATGCTCTTTTCATACTGAATCGCGTGTGCCTTACAGAAACTGAAAAGTTCTTCCTATATCAAAAATATAGAAAATAATATTTTGTTATAAAAAGGTTTTATTTTCTTTGCTGATCATTTTGAACATAAAAAATCATAAATCCATTGCAAAAAATATAATTTCGTGAAAGTGAACTATTTCCTTTAAAGACCAAATTCAAAACGTTCACGTGCATTTTGAATGTAAACTTTTTGAATTTGGTCTTTAAATTTTTGAAATTGCGCCTAAAAAGGTGAAGCATTTAATGGGGTGATATGGCCATTGGCCATGATTGTAGTAGCTCATTTGAAGCGAAACTACTTTTCATAGTTTTCATAGTTTTTCATAGTCTTTAGCAAGGGGCTCGATATATTTTGCAAGAAAAAGATCAATTATTTGCGTACATCATTTATTGGATTTTTTGTTTTGTTTAATTACTAAATATTCAACCACCCATCTTGCCTTTTTTCTCCGAAAATACCACATTGTCGAGTGAGGTTTTCATGTCTCATCTTCATTCCAATCATCTTATCACGCGGCCTTTTGTGTCGGCACAGCCATTGAAGCCCCCTAAAAAGCTTTCTAAATCACTAGCTCATCTCACAGCGCACAGACTACCCAGCACCCCTGAGCCGATCAGAGGCCGCATAGAGAGGGTGTCGCCTGCGACAGATGCGACCAAAATCGACGATCTACACAATCAACTTGCTGCTTTAGCGGGCAAATTGGTTCCGATCCAAAGTAGCGAGCTGTCGCGAGTGATTTTGCCGCCGCCGTCACCGCCGAGGGGGAGATCGATTTTCGTTTAGCGCCCGGCTGTATCGCAGCTCCACTTGTTGCCGCTGCGGTCGGTAAATCAGCTATCTGCCGGCGGCCGGGCGCGGGCCGCTCCGTCGACCGACGAGATCACCTCCAATCGGACCGGATCGCCGCGGATCTCAACGATCCGCCGATCCGCGCCGCGGTAAACTCACCAGCTCGTTTTGCCGCTGTCGCCGATGGGATCTGGCGGCAGGCTGTGCGGCTCGACGCATTTCCATCCATCGGGAACTCATTTCCGGAAAAACGTCATGCCTCGCGGCGTCTGGAAACGTCTTTGATGTACCGGGAGAATATTTGGACGAAAATGCACCTCTAACTCGCGAATCCGTTGATGTGTGGTCGTTTTTTTTTTTTTGCGACGCCGCTCGTGCCTCCCCTCGGCGCACCTGTTTGTGGTGGTGGCCGTTTATCCCAGCCGCAATTACCCTAAAAGCGGTCTTTGTGCCCGGAGTGGGGGCTGGCGTTGAGAGGGATAGAGCAAAAACTGAGCTGGGAGCGCCAGTAATGACTGCTGTCTTCAGCTGAAGCCCGCAGGATAGCAACCGCTCGATGTGGCAAGTCCAGACGGCTTTTGTCTCCTCATTGCTCTTTGAAGATTCTGACCACATCATAGAATGACTGCACGGGTCTATGATTTCTTCTGAGGAGCCACTGAGTAAACATCGTGACCAGGCGGCCGAACATCTGCCATCACCTGTCCAGCACCGGTCGGTTGCCGGGCGGTAAATCGCCGCGGTCGTCTGTCTGCCCTCTGTGACGTCACCGGTTCTTCTCGGTGTCATGACGGCGCAGCGGGGCGCGGCGACGAAGTGGGCGTCGGTGACAGGCGACCGAGCTGAGCGCGCGCGACTTGCACCCTAGCACTAATGGGGATTGATTGCGGCGCACCTGACGTCAGTGCTGTCTGCGCTTGTCCGCTCGGGTCGCGGGGACCGACCGACGGTGGAAGGCTGAGGTCGGAGAGCTGCTGACTGGACGAGAGGCTGGCTGGGGTCCCCAGCTAGCTAGGAGTCGACTATTGTGTGGATGGTGGCAAGCTAGAGGTCCACAGAAGTAAGGTTGCAATGTGATGGAGCAAGCAAATCGTGGAGAGATCACGGCTCGAATCTCGATAGAGCGGCTTTGGTCGGTTGGCTGGATTTTGGAATCATCCTGGAGCTGTGAAGTCGACTGACTTGCTTGACTGTGGTAACTGCTGACTGGACACGGACAGTGGACCGGCTAGAATCTAAAACGACACTTTACAGTGTGACTAGGTCTGACTCAAGCTCTCAGTGTGTTGACTGACCAATAACAATGACCCAACCTGACCCCACCTGACTTCTTCACCGCATCCTGTCATTGTAACCACACGATAGAGCCTGTCCTGACCTGACCTAAGCTAGTACGACCCGACCAGACCTGACCTTACCTGACTGGACCTGTCCTGTCTGACGCAAACCATCCAGAGCTGACGTGACTGAACTACCGCTGCCTTGCTCGCTTTGGACATGCTCATTAGACTTTGACATTTGACGAACTAACATGCACTGGTGTTGGTACAATCACCTGACTTCTATTCAAATAGTGCTATACGAATATTCAGAACGTGTTCGTCAAACAGATTTCCCCGCTTTGACTGAGCTATTCGGACATCCTTTACACTGGATACGGACATTAGTGGTTACGGTGGATTCGGACATCAGGCATTAGACGCACTTACACGGACCCCAGACTTACCGATCAAGAGTTGGATCTTGTCATCAACTGAGGTGGCTCCTGATTGGCATACACCACCCATAGAGAGCACCCGGTATCATCACCCCACACCGGTGATGCGCCCTGCATGTGCACGAGTCGATGTCGCTTGGCTACCTCCAGTTTGGTTCGCTCAGCACCAGACCACACATTTTGCTTTGCTTCGATGTTGGTGTAGCACTGGTCGTTTTCTGTTGGTTTTGCTGTTTTAGATAGAATTATATTAAATTTAGGACGAAAGAAATGTGATGTTCTGTGCGCTTTGGCTGGTTCTAGTTAGTCCTGCCATAAAGTGAATTAGGACTTAATTTTCTTTTCACTGTTTGCTATGGAAAATTTCGGTGCCTGTTGAAAAATACATTCCCTAAACTGTTTTCAATTTGCATAAAATTGCTGGCAATCGGAAATTTAGTCCGAAATCGCTTTGAAACTTTTGGTCGGACCACGACGTTGTTGATAAGCTCGAAAGAGCCTCCGAAATTTCGAGATTGGGTCCAGTGTTCGCCGCCGGTGCCGTGATCAGCTCCGGGCTGGAACTCTCCGTCGCCCGGCGGTGTCAGCGCGCTGACACCGGGGGCCGTCCGCAGGCCTCAAGTGTCAGGTGGACGACCTGCTGCTGCACGCGGGCACGCACCCCTCGGACGTATTCTGCAGCGTGCCCGGCCGGCTCAGTCTGCTCAGCTCCAACTCCAAGTACAAAGTGAACGTGGCAGAGGTGCGGCGCCGCCTCTCGCCACCCGAGTGCCTCAATGCCTCACTGATGGGTGGCATACTGCGCAGGTGGGTGTGACACGGCGACACTCACGATACCACGACACTCTAGACACTCATCGAATACTCGGAACACCCCCGAGTCCATACACAACCCAAAACACATACCCTTCTCCCACACACCGCTTCCATTCCAAACCCATCCTACCCCTCTGCCACCCCAGTCCTGGCGACTCGCCCGGGCGCCGGCGGCGGCGGCTGATTGCCGACTGGTCACAGGCCTGAAGCGGGAGATGGCGCCTACGGAGGTATTCTGTAGTGTGCCCGGCCGGCTCAGCCTGCTCAGTTCGACGTCCAAGTACAAGGTGACAGTGGGGGAGGTGCAGCGGCGGCTGGCGGCGCCGGAGTGTCTCAACGCCTCGCTGCTCGGCGGCGTCCTACGACGGTGAGTACCGAGAGGGGGAGGTCTACCACGGTGGAGGGTTCGTGCCGGGAGGATGGGGCTTATCGAGAGACGCACAAGGAAGTCTGACGGTGTGGTGTGGTGTGACCTGTGCGAAAGGTCATGCTGAAGATGGTTAGTGAGTGGAACGGTGTTCACAGTTACTGGACCTAAAAATTAAAGATGTTTGGGCTGATGAATTTAAGAGAAGTGACCAGGCTTCAGCAACCAGAGACCTTGTATTTTGAATATTCTTCAGTTGTGTACTTGCTAGCATGAAATTCATGCACATGCCGTTTCAGCCTGTTGCTATAGACCGACAGCTTACCCGTTTGCTCAGCGGCGGGTATTGCCTCCATTGCACACCGCGCACCGCCAGCCGGCTGTGTTTGTTGTCTGGTTAGCGGCGCGGCGCTGCGTCTGAACGGAGATCCCGGCGTGGTCTCCTGGCGGTGACGGTGACGCACCTCCTCTCCTAGCGCGACGTCAGCGTCGCGGGGCGCTGTTTGCCCGGCGGGCGGGGCCGGTGTGTGCCGTCGCCTCGTGCCGTGTTGAACGAACGTGCCTGGCGCAGCGGCCCGATGAGATCATGCGTTAGGTGACGCGGTAGGAGAGGATGATGGGTGGGTGGTGGGCCGCTGTGAGGGTCATTGTCCGAGACTTGAGAAGTGATGGTGGCCTATTAGGGTCGCCGTTGACTCTGCAAAGCGTGCATACAGTTGGGTCATGTTTGATTGTCAGGAACATACCTGCATGTAAACGTTATTCTATTGTTGAGTTAAACATGGATTTGACCCAGTAATGGCCCAGCGTGGGAGCCTTCTCCGCGGGTGGGCCAGATCCGTCGACATAAGTGGCTGACTGTCTGACACCGGCCAGGTAAAGCCGACGGGACACGTGAAAAGCTGCGCGTCTGTATGTCCGTGCTGGCGGCGGGTCGGGCGGGCTCAGCGGCGCCGCTAATCCGGCAGCTCTGACGGGCCGGGAGCAGCGCTAATCCGGCGGCTCTACCGACCAAACAGACCCATCGACTCGGCGGGACAGAGGGTCGGTCGTGTCCGCCGTATGGAGACGGTGTTCAGCTAGTGCCCTCCTACCAACGAGCGGCCTTTCAGGTGCCGCGGAGACGGACAGGCGACAAAGTTTGAATGTCGTCTATCCGTCTTCGTGCCGGTCTGAAAAACCAGCGGCGATACCTGTCTGTGAATTCGGATGGAGGAGCCCTCCACAGCGCCTGTCGTCTGTTTTGACTGGCCTGTTGTGCAGGCTTTGTCTCTGACAGCTCGTGCGGAGGTGTCTCGAGAGTCGCTCGTGCAGATGCGGTCTGCAACCGGACGGGACAGCCTGGGACTCCCAACTCGAGTGCCTGTCAGTGGCTGGCTGGACAAGATCGCCGCGCGGCCATCTCGCTGTTTGATCTGAATGACTTGTGCCGTGCACGGCTGCTGATTAGTTGGCTGCGCCGCCCCTGTATCTACAGACACGGCCTTGTTCGCGGTGTGTGCTCAGTCGGCGTCTGTACCGCCGCGGTCTGATCGGAGTCGGGTCTGACCCAGCAGACCGACCCTCCCGTACCGATCCAGTACCGGATAGCTGCCCGGAGAGCCTGTAAACAATAACTGACCCGGCCGCTCACCAGTCAAATGGCCTTGTTTTGCGCAGGTGAATGACGATGGTTCGGCCGCGTTCGCTCGAACAAAGCCGACTTCCTAGTGACGCGAACGGCAAATTATGCTTTTGAAACGCTCTGAACCGTGGGCTGTCTGCGGAGCTGTCGTGGACAAACAGCTGCGGGTGTGTTCATTTTGGCTGTTTGGGCGCGCACGGGTCATGATCGGTAACGGTGGTGAAATCGTGCAGTGGTGCCGAGTGGCGAATTTTCGATGTTGCGCGTGAGTCAGCGCGTCACCTCGGAACGACCTCCGGCCACGATTACCCCATCGACACAATCGGGAAAGTCACCGGTGGGGCGACCCGTTTGTCTCCAACCGCACCCGCCCACCGTTTGGCGATGGTCCGGCGTGGCGGGTGTCCGCAGCGCGACACAGCTTTGTCTCGGCGTGAAACGACGCGGCGCGGCGCGGCGATTGTCCTGTCGGGACGGCGATGAGCGGAGGCGCGGGGGCAGCCGCCCGGGTCGCCAGCGCCGCTACCGCGCCTACCGGACCCGTCTCGCACACCGGGAGGCAGCCTTTCCCTGTCGCCGTGTGATGGAGCGGCCGGCTCGCCTCTCAGGCCAGTGCGGTACCCCGAGCGGCCCGGGCGCTGGCCCACCGCCCTGCGCCACGTCGTGTGCGGCGGACGATACGACACCGCCGGCCCACCGCTCGGAAGTCATGATTCTTCGATTTTCATGACAGGCCGTGCCTTTGTCTCGTGGTCTCGGTCGGTTCGTTGCACCTGCGATGGCCGATGCCAGTGCGGCTCTCCGGCCCGGCGCCGTCCGAGTGGCTGGCTACATATGTATGGGCCGACCGCCGCGGCCGCCATTCGTTGTTGAATTTGCGCTGGCGGCCGTACTTTGTCCCTTTCATGTCGGGTGCAACGTCATGCCGGCTCGCTGGTGGCCGAGCCGACGTCTCACGTCATGCTCGGCTCGGCGCTGACCGGCGCCGTCCACTGCGGGACCCCGCGCGGCCGCCCCCGCCGACCGGCCACCTCCGTCCGCGTTCACCACCGGTGTCCAGCCGGGCTGGGATTCCGAAAATACTGCTTCCCTGCGTGCCGACCGCCAACCACAATGGACGACGCCGTCGGACGCACAACGCGATCGGACGCGGCGGCCGAATCGTATCTGGCGTCGATCGGGGAGCCTGGCAGCTGAGCGCACTCTCCAGCCCGCCTGGAAATCTTAATTAGCGCCCTGGAAGTGGTCTGATGGATGGGCGAGCCGGGCGCCCTCGCTGGTCAGGTTGGATCTCCTGCCCTCCGCGGGACGGAGAGCCTTGGTCGGGAAGACCCGGATGGTGGTAGATATGGACTAAAACACGAGTGCTGATTGTGTTTGGAGAGCTGAAGTGACAGGATAGGTGAATGGTTAAGGCCTCTTAGCTCTAATTGCTATAGGCATAATCTCACAAAATCGACTGGAGCGATGACCTGCAAAATATGGACGCTGTACCTATAAGGACCGATCCGCTATGTCAATGCATGATTATGATTCAGGTCTCCCTTCATTGCACCGTAGTTTTCGTGCAGGTCCACTCACGAGTAACGTTACCTGAACGTAACCTCCACCCAACCACGTGAACTGTGTTTCAAGCTGTCCCATCAGCATTCTGCCTCTGCTGCGGCCGTCACCGCCACCTCCGCGCTCTCTCGCTGAGCCCGGCTCTGCACAGACAGACGAATGGACGCACGCCACTGCCGGTCCGCCGTCTATGGTTTGCCTGTCATAGCAGTCCCCCGGTGAAAAATGACGACCGATGTGTCTGCCCAGTGCGCCGGGGACTTCTGGGAACCTGGGGCTCGTCTGTGACCAGCAGAGGATGGTGACGAGTCGTCGGACTTGTGTGGTCAGGTGGGAGGGTAAGGGGCGGTGAAGTCGCTTGTTGGTGGTGCCAAATAGGTGCCAAACTGGTGGCGCAGCTGGGGAACGCAGCTGGGTTGTGCTGCTTCAATGTCGTTTTATTATTATCACCGTTTTGATGTAAAAAGTATAGGTTTATAAAGCGTAACTAAATCATCCTTCTCGGCTGCTCATTTCGATTTGCTGCTTTTTCAGTATACAGCTGTTTTATCACAAATTTTGCTGACTCCTGTTGCCATGACTTCGCGTCGCTCTCTGGGCAGAGTCAGAACAGTTCAGGGACAGTTCGAGTCCCTGCCGGGCGTCCGCAACGGTCGCCGACCTCACGTGGCCAGTTTTGGCGTTCTGGTCACGTTTCTAACCGACCTTTATGACATCACAATTACCTGTCAAAATTTACCTGACCGCGCTGGTAAAGCGATGGCACCGGTCCGCCTGGTGACTCGCCCGGTCTGCGCTCTCTCAGAGAGTCGCCGGGACCGTCCTCGTTTCGTCAGGAGGCAGTGAGTAGTAGGGCTGCAGATCTGCCCCATTCGCCACGCTCGGCCGGGAGCAGGGCGCTGCACGTCGCACGCGTTTCGAGCGCTAATGGAGCGCGCCGGGCGTCCCTCCCGCCCCTCGCGCGAGTCGGGGCGGCGCCGGGCACCAATGGCCACCTTATCCGGCCACGGGACCGGCCTCCGAGTCTCGATATGGCCAGCCCTCATCTCCGTGGAAGGGAGTGTGCGCCCAGCGAGTCTGCGAGGCCCATGCGTTATCGTCGGTGAGAGTGCATTTTTCACATAAACGTTCAAACGCACGCTATCGGTAATCGGTCGGATGATGTATGGTAGACGCCGCCAGAGAAATTGCCGGGTTCCTCTGCCCACACGCGAATATAAATAACGAAACACGGGTCGAGACATTGCCGTGATCCCGACAATGGCCACATTCAATTAAAATGGGGCGTTATTTATTGTTGCCACTCTGCGTTGCGGTTGGTCTGGTGCGGATGGAGCTTTTTGCGATGGCAAGATAGTGCGAGATGTCGGGCGGAGCGAGAGGTGGATATTTTCTCAGACTCCGCCTCTTCCTCTCTGTTTAATGAGACATGGAGCTGGAAATTCTTGGACTACGTGGGGTCAGTGTATCATTTATGAATACCTAGATGCAGCATTCATAAGCCTGTCTGTTTTCGATCGTATTTGATTTGCAACGTCCCGAATTGCCTGCGCCGCACAGTCTTACATGACCCCGAATCCCCGTCCTGCTTTTGTTCTCTGTCATTTCATTCTCCGATGCGCCACAGATTTACGACACACGTTTAACGGTTACCTCACAAAGTCAGGAGCATCCAAACATGGAGCTACGAAAAGGCCGAACGAAGCAGCGCTGAGATTGGCCCCGATTCCGTCGGCCGGAGTCTGTTCTCCGAGTCCATTTTTGTCTGACCGACGTGGAACCTGTTTGAATCACTTTACAACCTGGACTCAATTCATCCGATGATATTGGGATGCGCGTCTCTCTCTCTCTCTCTCTCTCTCTCTCTCTCTCTCTCTCTCTCTCTCTCTCTCTCTCTCTCTCTCTCCCCCGCATTCTCGGCCACTCCACGAATCGCACTTGTGTTTCCCGAATTTAGCGTCAGCTTTGTGTTCCTATTATCTCCAATGTTATCCAGGTAATAGTGTGATCTCAATTTATGGGTACCGCGCGTATGACTATGCATTGCCTTGAGCAGATTTTGCCCTAGGGTGACCTCTGTCACTGGTAGACCAGCGCTCTCTTTCAGCCCCGTGTCGCGGGCGGCAGATGCTGGGGTTTGGCCGCACCTGCCGGGTCATCTGAGGGCAGTCGGCGGCAGGTGCCGGGGACCCTGTTTGCCGGTGCAGCGTGGCGCTGTTTGTCCTCTCCCGACCGGCCGGCTGCGGTGTGTGTCTGCCTGTGTGTGTGTGTGTGTGTCGGGCAGCGGCGGACGGCAATCGCAGCGCGCATCTCGCAGGCCGGTCTCCATTAGCGCCGCTCGACGGCCGCGTTAAATGGCCTAAATGGGCCGATACACATCGGATTCGGGCCGACGCCGCCCCTCCTGCCCTGTTCACTGCCGGGTCGGCCGACCGGTCAGCTGGCGGTCCTGCCGCCGCTGCTGTCCAGACATCGTCCAGCCCCCATCGCTGTGCCACTAAAATCAACTAGACATATGAATGGACCGCCATCGATGGGTGGCATGAGCTCCGAAAAGACACCGAACCACCTGTGAAAAAAATCAATTGGCCATGATGCGGGCTGCAGCGGTGACTATCGAAGCAGCAGGACACTTTCTCCGATGTGACGTTGACTGGAGGCCTGTGAAGCGAGGACTGATGGGACGTGTGACTGCGGCGGCCGGTGCTGTCCTCGGCTGCGTGATCGGCTGCCGTGCCGCCGCCGACACCGGCTCGGCGCCGGGCGGACACACCATCCATCGCCGCGCCGCCGCCGATCCCCGGCCGCGTCCGTCTCCCCCATGGTCCCCTGGACTGGTGTCAGCTGCCGTCGGATCGGGTCTGACACCACTTCAGACAGTTCTGCAGAAAATGTCGCCTCTTCCCACCGCTTCAGACAGTTCTGCAGAGAGTGTCACCCCTTCTGTGGCGCCGGTAAGAGCGTGTGGATTCTGTTCAGCGCCGCGGCTTCTGTGCTTACATGAGCGCTGCACCTGAGCTCAGCACCGCTGCTGCAGACTGCTACGACCTCCACCGAGCGCAGCGCCGGCAGAGATTCTGCACAGAGTGACACCGCGTCCACGGCGCAACTGCAGGAGGCATCGGGCGATGCAGGGTGCAGTGCGATGTCATCTCTGTCCACAGCACTCGGGCCGTCCGTGCGGCCTGTTTATCAGACTGGAGAGGCGGACGGACGGCGGGAGATGAAGAGTGGATAGGAGCCTGAGAGGACGCCGGTCGGGGAGCACGCGGCGGCCGGCGGACTGACTCGCCAGCAGCGGGCCTGTCCAGTCGGCTTGTGTCCATGGCCGGCATTGACGCGGAAAGTCATAACTCGGCGCCGGCGGGGCGTAATTGGCGCGGCGCAGACGAGATGTGGCGCGGCGCGACGTGATACCGCGCCGTCCTAATGAGGCCGGCGGCTGCGGGCGCCATCCGTAGTGTTAGATGGACTGGCGGAGACTGGCGGGCCGACTTGGTTATTACCGAAGGTCTTGGTCGGTCTGTTGAGGAGGTAGAGGAGGGTACTTGGACAGTGGATAAGACGGCGCAGTCAGCCGGTCGGTAGGCGGTCGCGAAGTGGGCTGGTTTCGCGGCCCACGCGGGCGAAGTGAGGTGGTTTCGCAGCCCGCGGTGGCGAAGTGAGGTGGTTTCGCGGCCCGCGGTGGCGAAGTGAGGTGGTTTCGCGGCCCGCGGCGGACAGCTACCGGTCACGGGCCGGTCGGGATAGCCGCCGAGAGAGGCGTGGCTGGCCCCGGGGACGGCGGTAGCGGTGCCGACTGGCGTGCCGGCCCGCCATCGGACCGCTCCCCGGTCCGCGCACAAAGGCCCGCTGCTGCTGGCCCGCTCCTAATGGCCTACCGAGAACCGGCTGCAAGCCACCCGTCCGCCACAGACCCCCCCGGCAGAGGTGAACGCTGCTGCCACCGGTACTGATGGTGAGTTGGTGATGGTGCCAGCTGGTGCCAGCTGGTGCCAGTAACCACCACCAAGAACCAGCTGGGCTATAAGCAGTCCGCTCTTCTGTAAGAAAAATACGAAATAAGTACTGACGTCATCGGTCATACGTGCTCCATTTTCTCCTGATGGTTCTTCTCAACGATGTTTTTGATGCTCCTTATGACGGTGAATGAAGAAATGGAAACGTTTTAGTTCCTCCTGCTTGGTGTGGAAACAACCAAAGGTGAGGCAACAATCATTTACACCCGCTTTGGCGAGGAGTCGCCGCCCCACGAAAATCACACGACCGGGCTTCAATCGATCTCTGTCATAACGTTCGTTTCCAGGCAGGAATTAATGGGAAAAGATAAAAATCTAGATTAGAGTTGTGGCGCGGGCGCCGGACGCCGCGGCGGTTTTTATGTTGGAAGTGAGAGATGTGACTTGTAGATTTTCGCCGGCTTTCCACTGATCGACCTTCCATTATTCAGATGGGGATTATGTGATCCAGAAGCATAAGCGGCTCCTAGATTGACCTGGTTGGCCGGCCGCCCGGGTTTTTGTCCGTCAGAAAGGACAGGCTGTATGATACGTTGAGAGATTGTGGTAGCCGGTTCCCCGGGGGTCACGTGGGAGGCCGGTGTCGGGTGTTGGGCCGGGTCACCTTTTCACAGATTGGGCGATTCGACCAGTTTATCTGGCCGAGCCGACCGTCTCAACCTTCATTAACCATGGCTGGGAAATTTCAACCCAACTTCTTTATTCGACTCGATAATTGCCTGTCGGACGATTTGTGGCGGTGTTGTTGGCGGCAGGCGCTCCCCGGACTCGGATTGGGTGGTGGGCGTGTGAGCCCTCCTCGTAATCTCCCCGTCCGGGCCCCAGCACCCCGCCCTGTGCGCCGCACAACGCCGTGTGACCGCCCGGTGGCGCCGCCGCCCGCAATCACCCATTGTCCGTGCACGCTGTCACCTCACGCCGCGGATCAGACCGTCGGCGCCTTACGCGGAACCCTCAGCCGACGCTGATCACAGCAGGAACGCTCTCCCAATGAGTTCATTAGCGGCGTTGATGAGCGTCCGGCTGACGCGGCGCCGCTACTGAGCGTGCAGGCGGGCCGGTCGGCCGGCGCGGCGCTGGGTTCGTGCCGGTCGGCCGGCCTTGGCTGACCCCCGACCCCGGCAGCGCCCGGTGCTCAATGGAGCCGTACTCGGCGCACGTGGTGGCGGCGCCGACTGCCGCGCCGTGTCCTTGTGCACAGTAGTGGTGGTCGTCGGGCCAGTTTTTCTGCGCCCGTATCGTGCGGTGTGATCGCACGCCCGCTGGCGGTCAGAGCAGACGCCGAGTCTGGTTGGACCGGTGGACGTGTAGACAGGACGGACGGAGGAATGGGCTCTCGCCGGCAGCCATTGCTGAGTGACCGGCGCGCGGCGACGGCGGCGACTTCAACGCTGACCAGCAAGTTAGCCGGAGACTGCAGCGGTGCATGAGGCGCTAGCAGTGCCATTATTTTTACGTGCGCTCGTAGGCGGCCGGAGAAAATCGGCGCGTGCATTCGCTGCGGCTCGTTGTTCTGCGGCGTTTTGCAGCACATTAGCGGTTGGCTGAACTCTTCTATTGCGAGAGCGTGCTGTTGTGAGGAGGAATCCTCTTGCCAATAGCATTCCTTTCAGAGAGGCGTGATGTATTTAAACTCGTCCCATTAGCTATGCCGGTCTCGTCGGTACCATTTATTGCGCGATTCTATCCCTGAAGCGTAATTTATTTCCATTTCCAGCGCAAGCAGCGCGCGTGGGCAGTGCACAGCCGCTGAAACGACCATGGATGTTATGCCATTACGGTATAATGGGCTGCACCTCATTTGGCGAATACAAATTAACAACAGAAGCCCTCTGCAGCGGCGGTGGAATCTCCGTTCGCGCTCCGCTTAATCAGCCGCCGCCGCCGCCCGACTGCGATTTGATTTGCGCGGTGTCTTGTTAGAACATTGCCTGTCGCGGTGCTGAATTGATCGCCGCTTACTCATTGGGTGCTGCCACAGCGCGGCGGCGCGCGGCCGGCCGCAAACCACAGCCGATATTGGCAGAGTTTTTGTCGTCGTGGACACCGCGGCGGCGGCAGACCGAGGCTTTGCAGCAGCAGCAGTGGTAGAGGATGACCCGTCGCTCCCAGAAGACGCCTGCCCGCAAAAAGACGACCTGGGTCGTGCCGAGGAGCGTGCTAGAATGTTTTAATTGGCGGCCCATGCAGCGTCAGTGATGACTGGACGACGGCGGCCTGCCGCGGCGAGGGCCATCGGCGCGGTGCCGTAAAAACGACCCTGTTTGGCGGCGACCGGGCGCTCCCCGAAGCCGGGAGGGCCGGTGGCGGGGAGGAGCGATACTATCGATACGATACTGCCGCGGACGGCGCAATCCCAGCGGCCCGAGCACGGCCGCACGCCGGTGTACGTGGCCGCTTTATGGCTAAATTGTTACAGCGCCGTTTGGACGGCGTGTTTTTGTAGCCGGCGGCTTTTTACCGGGACCATTTTTCTCGGCTGATCACCAATTGGCCGGCTCCCCCGCCTTGCCCTGATTACCTGTGCCCGCTCCCATTTGTCGCCGCTGGACGGTCGGCCGGGGAGCTCCGGCCTCCTCTCCCTCCCGGACCGGCGCAGCCCCTCGCGTGACGGGCGCTCACTACCGCGGCGCCGAGTCGCCGGCCAGCGCCGAACCCCGTGTGCACTCCAATTTGCCGGAGTAAAAATGGTAATGTCCGGCTGCGTGAGCGCCGCCGCTCCAGGGGTCAAGGTGAGGGGCGGCTCGGGGGCGGGCCGCGGTCGCCGGGTCACGGGCGCTTCCGGTGCGTCCCGGCGCCGCAGCCGCCGCGGCGCCGGTGCGGCTGACTCTTCACCAGCCGGCCGCATTAAAACAGCTCGCCGCCATTACCGACTGACCTCCAGAGAGACATTTTCATTTATATTGGCTCCTTTGTGTTGTTTCGGGGCGGTGAATTGCGCGCGGGTCGCGCTGACCGCCACCGCGGCCGGCGCTTTGTTAGCGGGCGTTTTTCGTGTCGGCGCCGACCGATCGGCGGGCCATGCATGAAATTAATGATGTATCGGCGCCGGACACCGGCGAAATAAAGGCGGCCGCAATGTCCTCAGCTCCGGTTGCATACCAAGCAGGCGGCACTGGGTGTGGGCGATAATCGGTTGAGGCCTCCCGAGCTGCAGCAGCTCTAACGGCTTCGGTGGCCCGCAGGAGTGGGTCTGGAGTCGGGTTTACTGCGAATAGCTTCCGGCGGCGGTTATGGCTGCGGACTGGGCTTCCTTAATGGTGCACGGTACGCGAACACTTGCATAGTGCTGACTTGCAAGTTCTCATTGTAAATTAACTGCGTAGGATAACGAAAGCCGACATTTAGGAGATAACCGTGGACGGCCGCTTTACGTTGCCGTCAGGAAAAGCTCGTCGTCCCATCGTCTACGCTGTGAGGAATTCTCACACGAATTTTCCCACCGGGCGATTTCATCTCCCGATGTGGCAACCGGGAATACAAACACCGACCGAGAATCAGAGGATGGCAGCTCAATCAGCTCGAGCTCCAAGTTCAACCTGCTGAAGCTGCGAATCTCCATGTCCCGGCAGCTAGGGCGGTCTGATCGAGTTGTGTCGGCCGGTGGGGCGGCCGCGCCGCAGCCGACCGCGCCGTCGCACACTGGTCGGAAACGCCCTCACGAGAGGCCACAGGCGATTCCGGAGTTTCGGATTATTTTTTATATAGATCGATTTGAAATTGATCAAATTATTATACTTAGGCCAAAAAAA
The DNA here is from genome assembly GCF_019059575.1 of Amphibalanus amphitrite. Lineage (NCBI taxonomy): Eukaryota > Metazoa > Arthropoda > Thecostraca > Balanomorpha > Balanidae > Amphibalanus > Amphibalanus amphitrite. The sequence continues at coordinate 1,476,609 of NW_024881530.1, read as the reverse complement.
CTAATCCGGGTGACCAAAAATAACTGTAATCAGCCCCCGAAGGTGGGGTATCCCAGAACTCGGAAACTGACGCGAAGCAAGAGGTTTCTTGAGCCGGATATTCAGAGTCTTATTGCTGATAGACACCAAATTGAAATCCCACATATTATGCATCAAAATGTTCGTTATGAAGTTGCCGACTGGCCAGTGCAAAATTTTTGGTAAACTTTTTCCCTAACTAAGATGTACTGTAGCGTTTTTATGAAGGCTCTCCTACAGTGATTCTGGAATATAACTGCAAAGTTTAGGTAAGGAAACAACAGGTAGTCCCATCTAGTTCCACTCTGATTTTTTGTGAGATGAAGCAGGATTTAAATTTACACCAGGGCAACATAAAAGCTAACTGCGCATATTTGCGCAAAATTTGCAGGAGCCGCTCTTCCTACCCAACTACCGCCCGTCCCGCCCCAGTTTCGGCTCGGCCGCCGCGCCCGGCTTACGCTGACCTGTGTGGCCTGCACGCATCCATGCGTAGTTGACTGGTCATTAAAAACAGATGCGCTTGAGTTTATGAATTTTGTGAAAAGCGCGTTTTATGTATGCATCTATGTATGTATTTATATCAAAAGCCTTCCACATATTGCGTGGCGATTACGGCTTGCATTTAGAGAGCCTTGCTATTGACAACCATCACTCGGCTGAAGAAAGTGGAAATTGAAACCTTCGTGAATATAAGACGCTGCAAATATAGGACACCTGTAACTGACGTCGGGTTACCTTGGGCCGTCTTTTTACATTAGATCACAATTCCGGTGTTTAACCCTGGCCGGACCGATTGGTTTTCTATATTGACCGGGGAGGGTTGGTACAACTCCCTCGCCGTTTCGCCTCTAATTGAGCTAGAGCCTCGCGGAAAAAACAAGCTTGTGTGCCGTTATAAGACGCAACAATTAGGTACTACCCGATTTTAAGGTCTTAGGTCAGCCAGTGACCTCATAGGTCAGGTAAGTGCCACAAGGCACGGGCTCGGTTTTAGGTTAATTACTTTGCCAAAAATGGTCGCACTGCCACGATTTTGACATCATTGTGTTTGTCTGGCTCAGGCGCGTTGAATACTATGTATACTTGGTGCTCGGGTGAAGTCAACTTATGGTGTTCAGGTCAAGGTCGGTCGGGTCAGGTCAAGGTCAAGGTCGGGTCAAGGTCAGGTCGGAGCCCCTCAGGTCACGAAAATGGTTGAAGGAGGTCATATCGCATATCATTCGATTCGGCAGGTCTTCCTGAGTCCAATGGTGGCTTTCCCGACTCTCTAGCTCCATCTGATCAGGAGTTATTGACGAAAAACTTATATGGCCTTAGTGACGTCATAAATGACGTCACGCAAAGTCAACAATGCTAAAGTGAAGCACTGGACCTTGCAAGGAGTACATGAAACCATTCCCGGTGCCCGAATAGCAGCTCCCAATTTCCCTTGTTGACTTAAAGTGGTGCTACATCCTGTAATATACTCAATTATGACGTCATAACTTAACAGATTCACGTCATCTATTTAGTGTTTGACATCCAAATGATAGCTTACCTATGACAGAGAAGGTATGCAAATTTTTATGAAGTTTGCCTCACTAGTTGTGGAATAACAAGCAAAAAACTTTTGCGGAAAGGCCGCTGGCCTCTCGCTGGAGCGTTTCCGACCAGTGTGCGTCGGTCTCCGCGCCATTGTTGTCGCCGGGATGAGCGCCATTGTGACCGGACAACGTTGCGCCATTGTCGGTGGCTGGCCGCGATTGATGATAGAGGAGCACGGCAGGCCGGGCGCCCGCTGACTTCCAAATTGACCGCGGCAATTCGGTGGCACAAAGGCAGCGAGGCCGCGAGCGTGGCGCGCCGACGGTGGCCGCGGGTCGAGACGGGAGGGGACGGAGAGGTGGGAAGGGGGACGGGATTGGTAAGGGCTGCGGATGGAAGATTGGGAAGGGCTTCGAACGGGAATTAAGTATGGGAGATGAGGTGGCCTTCAATTGGAGATATAGGTTTTGGCGAAAGTTGTAAACTCTTTCGATCTGATTTCACTTCTGGTATTACTGTTGCGTGACGGCAATCGCCTTCTCAAAAAAAAAAGATTCACACCTTCCCTAGTCATACCCCAATAATTTAAACATTTGCCTTGTCGGGTCCTTATTTGTCGACTCTGTTCGGTCCCAAGGGCACGGGACCAATTGCGAACTGATGAGTCCCGAGCCTCTCGACCGAATCCCACCCACTCTCCCCTAGCCGACCCGGGTCGCCAACCAATGTTTTCCTTCTTCCATGTCCTCCGTCCTTCCCTCGCCGCTGCCTTTCTGCCTTCTTCAGAGGGCCGCCGCGGCTGCGGCATATTCATGAGAAGGCCTGCGCTGTCCGCTTAGCCATTTATCAGCCGGAATTGAAAACGCGGCGGCGGCGGCGCGGCGCCGGTGCAGTGTGCTGGTACCGGGGGGCGGTCGGCGCGCGCAGTCGTTATCGGCGAAACAGGTGTGTGAGGTCGGCTCCGATTGGATGGCCGGACAGGATTTCAATCACCCGGCTCCTGCTCTAATCATACGAGCTTCAGTCGTGACTGTAGAATTTGTCCGGGTGGCCGTCTCGGTGATTTGGGGGAGTGTCTGATTCATGCGAGAGCTGCTGGCATTTGTCGGATACTTACGGAAGTTCTCAGACCGCACGGGAATGCTCTCATAGGCTGGCTTCCCTTCCAGCTGTTGTTTGTGTTGTCCATGTCTGTGTTGTCCTGTAACACTGCGCGGTACATTGTCCGCAGTGCGGCGCTACCGTGGCGGTATTTGGGTTTATGGCTGGTCGCGGTAGTTTTCGGCCAGGTATTTGTCCATACGGACGGTCTGTGCGTGCCTGCCGTCCGCCCTGTCCCGCCCCGTCCTAATTCCTGAACCTAGGCTGAGGTCCATCTGATCTCCATTCCGGATTTTGTCTATTTTTATTCCCTCGGCCTCAGTCTTTTGCCAGGTGCAAAACCCTAGTCCATTGATCCACTCCTCCATCCGTTGTCATGGTCCATTTTCAAAGCGACAAACCCAGGCCATTAACAGCCTAACCACACCCCCAGTGATGCCTGTTGTAGTAGTTCTATCCTCATCCCATTTTAATCTTTGCACTTCCCCTTCTGGCCAGTGTTGGAATTCTCATTTTCAGTCCTGGTCCCGGAGAATAAAATCTGGCCGGAGAACAGCAGCCCCGAAATTGGATATGCGGCCGTGACACTGGCGGATTCGGGGGGGGGGGGTGCATTCGAAACATTTTCCCCTCCCACAGTATCCGAAATTAACGAAATTTCCCTGTTTTCCTCTCAAGAAATAATTCATGTGAATTGTGAAAGCAAACGGCAGACCCCTCTCGGCACGGGCCGGCAGAGGTCATAAAAAACTTGATAACCTACTGTCAGTATGATTTCGACAGGAAATGTGTTGTTTATAGAGCACATCTTCCCTTGTTGAGCTCTGAAGCTCGACGTTTCTTTAACTTTGAACTTGAGTTGCTTATTAACCAGCTGACTGGCCTTCCGACAGGGACCTACAAATGGGTGTCTCCTAGTCCTGCCTCGCCTGATCTTCCCGGCTGTTCCTGATCCAGAGCCCACAAGGCTCACCCAGCTGACGTGGACCACCAGAAGACGCCTGTGATCCTGTTTGTGCATTCCCATGTCAATCCATATTTATTGGAACGCGTTAAAATGAAACATCTTTTTCTGACACATTGTGTGTAGAAGCTCGTTACAGTGCAGCGATGCAAATTAACTTAAATCGTTTTTGTTTTTATTGGAAGGACTGATGGCCATGCAAAGATAAGTGTTTTGATTTGTTAAGGGCAATCTCTTTCGGCTTGAAAATGTCATTGCGGAGCTGTGGGATGACGACATGATAGCTGGTGGAGCGGAGCCATTGGACCGTACGTACCATCGATGGTGCGCCACAGCGGCAGAGACCGTCAAGAGGACGAAAGTGGCTACGGTGAGCCGTATCAGGAAAGACCTTTCAGGTGGGACGGGAGTTCCCGTTTGGACAGCCCACTCTATCGCTCATAGGGCCATCCCGAAGAGGATTTAGATCGGTCGAGATCTTGTCCTCGCCACCGCGACGGTTATCTGGTGGGGGTTGAGTACCAGCCCGGAATAGATTGTGAGCGAGGGTGCGAATGAGTTGGTCTGAGGATGGGAACGATAATTTCAAAAATAATTTGAAGCTGTTCTCATAAAAATGCGAGAACCTCACCGTTGCCAACGAGACTGTTAACTTACTAGCCCTAGCGAGTGAATATGCATGTACCTACTTAGTATCTTATATCTAGGCATATTTAGGCGTGCACGGTGCAACACAAGCGATATGGCGTCAATATATCATCTACTATGGGTGATGAATGATGATATATATGACCAATATATACGACTACTGTGGGTAACTATGCCTCTGACTGACAACAAGATAAGCGAAGAGTCGGGGAGAGACTGTGATCTGAGGAAAGAGAGGGTGACACGACGCTCTTATGACACGAGAAAGGATTGAAAATTGTGCTGTGTGTTCGGTGCAGTCGAGAGTCGGAAATTAAGGGAAATATACCACTTTTCTCAAATTAGTTGTTACTACAGTTTCGCGATTTTTTAGGCTTATAATGATCAAAAAAGAAAATATTTCATATGTACAAAGTTTTTTTTAATATTTTCATATAGGATGAACTATATTCCATCTTTGGTAGAGGCTATAAAATAGTGTTCCACGCGGAAGCTTATTACGCGTTGACCAATCATATTGCGTAGTTTAAAACCAACTGTACGCTGATTGGCTGAGCTTGGCCTCTGCGACAAGTGGCTACAATTTCCGCATTCTTACGTAAGACACCACATTCCTGCGTAAGACACTATTTTCGGAAAGATAAATGGAATATCTTTGTCTGGGGTGATCGCTCGGCTGTAAAAGCTCCTGATTTGTGCTAGTCTCAACTCAAGCTGCAAAACTGCTATTCCAGTTCAAAACCCCAAGTTAAAAGTGGTACATTTCCTCCGGCGTTTCGTTGTGTCGATGGCTGATCCCAGTCAGCATTATTACCAAGGCCCCACATGGAGCCAAGGTGGGCCACTTGGTGGGGCCCACATTAATTTGTCCCTGGGCAAATGGTGGGGCCCACCAGGGCTGGCCCACATGGACTCAAGGTGGGTACTGGGTACCATGTGGGGCACACGTGGGCCCCATATGGCTGCCCACATCCAGCCCACCTACACCCCATTACATGGGCTGCCCAACCAGTGCCCATGTTTAGTCCACCATACAGGAACACCGCGTTTATGGCTGCAAAAAATATATGTTCACCAAAATTCCTGGATACGCCCTCCTAGGGGAAAGTGGGTGTATTGCGCCCTCCTAACCAATGGCGCCCACCAACATTCCCACGAATTCAATGGCATGTTTATAATTTTGTGTTCGAAAACAATATTTTCACCACCTGATAGTTCATTTTATGGCCCAAGCTCTCCGACGAAGCCAATCAGCAGGGCTCAGTTACGCCATCAAAGATATTACGGCGTTTTCTTAACTTTTTTGCAGTATTTTGAACCGTTGGCTATAAAAATCTGTGATACGTGTGTGATTTTCAGAGTGATATTTAGAAAGAAAGCCCATTTTTTCATTATATTTCACTTAAACAGTAAACTTCCTTCAGCATATTTATGATAACTTCTACGCTTTTATTAAAAAGTACCTCAATTCCAATTGCGCCCATGGCAATTGCGCCATGGGGGCGCAAATAGAATAATGGTGTAGCTATTGTATCACGACAGTATGAATGCACCATTAACTGATTGCAATAAAGAAGGAGTTTAATGCCAGGCAGGGGAGCAGCCCGCTGTCGCCAGTCCGCAAATTATTTCTCTCGTCAAACTTATAATGTAGCTGCCATTTAGGCTGCCAACTTGTGGTGTAATTGACAAAATACGGCATTTTCAACATGGACTCGGGCGTGAGAGGTGACAGCTATGATCAAAAAGTAAAAACTGATGTCAACAAGTTGTCGAAACGATAAAAATTAATAATTTTGAGAGAAACGATTGAAAATTTAACCATACTTTCACATATATCTAGTCGGTTACATAAAACGTTTTCGTTGCACTTTTACAAACATACGGACACATGTAATGTTATTTACCTGGGCAAAAAACATCGCTGTTTATATCTACATTTATTATTTATCCAGCCTGATTAACATTATAAATGTTTAACCCGCGCACCGACGGGGGGGGGCGGATATCCGCCCCCCCCTGAGGTTTTTCGCGAATAGCGGGAAAACCGCGGCGCGTAGCGCCGCGAAATTTGGTATGACTATTTCCTTATCAATTTTACACATGGTGTGCAAGTTTAAACCTCCTACCTTTCAAGGTCAGGTCACCAGGTCACTTTGAATGACCCAACCTCAAGTCACTTTTTTGCAACTTTGTCACCGTGCCAGAGCTACAGTAGATGTCGGAGGCCTTTGAAAGTCGCAGGATGTTATTAGGTCATTAGTAGCTACAATTTGTATATCTCGGAATTTTGATATCGGTGACCTAAGGTCAGGTCAATTTCGCGACCTCCCCATTATAAGTCAATGGGGGAAAAATCAACTCCCTGTTTTTACCACTAAAACGGGTTGGAATGGCCCCATATACCATACATGACTTCATATACGATCAACCTTCACTACCTTGAGGTCTGTTTTGCTGTTGGGCAGCTGTGAGGTCATGTGACGTCATCAAAGGTCACCAAAGGTTTTTGGCCAATAACTCCGTACAGGAACAAGATACAGACGCGTGGATGGTCTCATTGTGTTCAGCTCGTCAAGACGCATCGAATGATATACATGATGACCTCGAGGTCACGTGACCTGAGGTCAACCTTTGACCTTGACCTTTCGAGGTCAACATATATATCATTCGATGCGGATTGACGAGAGGATCACGATGATGCCCTTAGTTTGTTCCTATCTTGACTAATTCGAAAGTTATTCGAGAAAAACTCTCTCCATATTTAGCGCCGCCATTTTGACTTTTTCGACCCCTGTGACGTCATCTTTGACCTGACCTGAAAATGACCTTAGTAAAAATTGTAGATCTTGACCGTGCGTATCCGATGCCGTTTACCGCTTGTCGCTATCTTGCTTCGTTCTCGAGATCTCAGGGGGGGGCGGTCATCCGCCCCCCCCCCCGTCGGTACTAAGTTGGCGCAGACCCCCGTCGGTGCGCGGGTTAAGTAAGCCGCAATGACATTACACTGCCGGGGTGTATGCATTCCGTCTCATTCGCTTAGCCATGTTTAAGTATAGGGCGCAATTTGATTCTAATTGCGCCATCCCCCTGGCGCAATTTACAGCAGTTGTCGGTAAATGCGCCCTTTTGCATGTTTCTGAAAAGCAGCTGTCGGAAGCAAACGAAACATTCTTAATTGATCGGGATGCTCTTAAATCGTAGCTAATGAGTTCCTCTTTGAAGTGGTTACCAGTGCATGCTTATATCTCCAGCGGTTTTCTTACAATTAGCGTTTTTCCTTAACCCTCGCCGGCCGAGGGGGGGGGCGGGTGCCGCCCCCCCCCCCCATAGGGTTTTTTCGCGATAGCTCCGAACACGCTGGCGATAGAGAGCTGGAACTTGGCATACCTGACCTTTGATCCAAGCCGGATCTTTTGACACCAACCGCATTTTTAGGTCAGGTCAGGTCACTGACCTATGACGTCATAAGTGAACCTCTGCACGGTCTTCAGATGTCGCAACTTCGCAACGCCCTCACTGCCAGAGGAGATGTCACAGGGAAATGAAACTTGCAGGATCTAGTATCCATTATGAGTCCCACAACTTGTATATCTCGGATTTTCCCTAAACGTCATATGAGGTCAGGTCATTTTCGTGACCTCACCATTATAAGTCAATGGGGAAAAATTCAAACTGCTATTCTGGCGCCGGGAACGATCTCCAACTATCTCAAGCACACGGAATCGTGATTTGATGCACTCCTTGCAAGGTTAGATGCGTCACTTTTGCAATGTTGACCTTGCGTGACGTCATTTATGACGTCATCAAGGTCAAATTAGTTTTTCGTCAATAACTCTTGATCAAATTGAGCTAGCGAGTCAGGAAAGGCACCAATGGACTCAGGAAGGCCTGCCGAAGCGAATGATATGCGACTTGACCTCTTTCGACCAACTTCGTGACCTGGGGGTGCTGACCTGACCTTGACCTGAGGTCAACACCCCAAGTTGACCTGACCCGGACAAAAAGTATATCATTCGACGCGCCTGAGCGAGGCGAACACGATGCTGCCAAAATCGGCGCTCTGCGGCCGTTTTTTGCGAAGTTATTCACCAAAAACTGAACCGTACCCTGGGGCACTTGACCTGACCTCAGAGGTCACCGGTTGACCTAGGACCTTAAAATCGGGTACCAATCTCTGCGTCTCGTAACGGCGCACACGCTCGTTTTTTCCGCGACGCGCTAGCTCCACCAGGGGCGAAACGGCGAGGGGGGGGTCGTACCCGCCCCCCCCCCCTCGGCCGGCGCGTATGTAGAAAACCAATAGGTCCGGCGAGGGTTAAGGTGGCGCAATTCACCCTCCTTCCCCTACATGGTGCAGACAATCTTATTTCCAAGCACCATGCATATCAAAAAATAGGTCAGGATCGTGCAATTTTCAGAGTAGGTGTAAAATTGATCAAATCGAGTGTACAGAAAGTTTCGTCGCGATCGAACAAGTTTTGCGCGAGTTATTCGCGAAAAAAAACGAAAGGGGGTCCATCCGACCACTCCACCCTCTACAAGTGCGAGGGTTAAGGGCGTTCAAAAATGAAAGATGATGCTCATAGGCAGGGCTGCGGAGTCGGAGTCGGAGTCGGTCGGAGTCGACAGTTGTGACCGGAGTCGGAGTCGGAGTCGGAGTCGATTTTAGAAACCCGAGCCGGAGTCGGAGTCGGAGTCACCGAAAATCTGTCGACTCCGCAGCCCTGCTAGGTCTGCGGAGTCGGAGTCGGGAATTGGAGTCGGTCGGAGTCGACAATTCTGCCCGGAGTCGGAGTCGGAGCTGGTTTTTGAAAGCCGGAGTCGGAGTCGCCGAAAATCCATCGACTCCACAGCCCTGCTCATAGGTACTCAAATGGTGATATCTCCATTCACAAATAATAAGACTATTGATGCATCAATTTGTAAATCCAGAGGCCCAGTTTCCCACTGTCATCTAATCCCACAGATAGTAAACGGAACATTTGGTCCATTTTCACATTTTCAACCCGCGCCCGGCTGGGGGTCCTGGATTTCCACGCCCTGCTGGGGGGGGGGGGGTGTTTGAACACACCCCCCCCCTTGTAACTCGGCTCCTGGGCCACGTAGCGATACGCGGAAGGCGGCGTTCGAAAGAGCGTCAAAAATAATGACGAAATCACTTCGGTCAATTTTTTGGTCAGGTCAGAGGTCAGGTCACCAGAGGTCATTGAAGGCAAAATTTCGCCGATTTCCAGGTCAAATGTCGAAAAGTTCCAAGAAGCCAACGCATAACTCGGGAACCAATAGAGCTACAGCGCCGCGGAAAAGCGCATTCGATAGCCCTATTAACGCCCTTTCTGAGTAATTCTCTCAGATTTGACCTAACGTCAACGGTTTTGCCTGCAGGGGGCAAAAACTGCAAAAATAGACGATTTTTTCGGAAACAGTTTTTCTGCAATAACTTTTGACCCAAGCCTTGTACGAGCTTACTTTTACCGGCATCGTGTTCCTCTCGTCAAGACGCATCGAATGAACTATAACTTGACCTTGAAAGGTCAACTTGAAAATTTGACCTCAGGTCAAGGTCATGACCTGACCGGAAAGGGTCATGTTGCATATCAGTCGATCCGTATCGTCGAGCTGAACACATATAAGGCGTTTTCATCGCTCTAGCATGCCTCTATCAAAAGTTATTTGCGAAAAACTGTAAGATACCATTCGTGACCTATGATGACCTCAGGGCATAAACAAGGGTCACGGACACTATTTTCATGTTCAGTGTGTCTAAACCACTTGTAATTCGGTGTTTAGGAGTGTTTATAATGCCTTTCGTCCAAAAGAGACGCATTTCAATTTTCTCCCATTGACTTATAATGGGGAGGTCGCAAAATTGACCTGACCTTAGGTCATCGATATCAAAATACTGAGATATACATTTTGTACATGTTATTGCTCTTAGCAATCGCTGAAAGTTTCAAAGCGATCGGTCACTCGGTGTAGCTATGACAGACATTGAAACTTTTTATGAGGTGAGGTCACTTCAAGTGACCTGGTGACCTGACCTTGAATGACCTTGGTCTGAAATTTTCACAACATGTGTCGAATTGATGTATGATAAAGTGTACCAAAAACGCGCGGGTTAACATATTTGGGCTAAAGATGTACCTACCTAGATTTTTTTTTTTTTTTGAGAATTCCAGTGAGATCATCCAATAATTGAGATTGTGACATGGGATTCCTTGCAATCACTAATCAGAGAACCTGTGGTTTTCCCAATGACCCAAATTCAACGTTTAGATGCGCGTGCACATCTGACATTAAGTATCAATTAACCCGCGCCCCGTAGGGCTATCGACAGACCCTACCACCCGTAAAGGGGGGGGGGCCATTTCGACCCCCCTCCTCTAGGATCTCGAAAATTTACCGCCTGATTTTCAAAATTCAAACGGCGTTCGATAGCCCCAACGGGGAACTACCTTGTGACCCAATTTCATTGACCTCGGTCCAACCGATGACGTCACAGTTCAGGTCAAAGGTCGCAATTTCACCGTTTACGGGCATTTCAAGAAATGTGTTGTGAAATCGAGTAAATTGGTATGTTATTGTAAATCATCGGTGGATAATTGTTCGTCAAACACATATTTTGCTATCTTAGGTCACTGATACCAGGTCAGGTCACAGAGGTCAGGTCACTGAGGGTCACAATATGAAAAATGAAAATGTCGTGTGATACTTGTTTTATGGTCCATTTTACATGACAAATGCGATTATGTGGGTAAGACAACCTTTGGGGTCAGTTTAGGTTATGTTCTGGTGAAGGTCAGGTCAAGGTCAGGTCAAATAAGGTCAAATTTCAAAGTTGATATTTTTGCATAAAATTGGTATCGATCCGAAGCAGCTCGTCACGGGGAGTCTACTGGTGGTCTTTGTTTTGCGCTACGTGGTCTAGAATGGCTAAAAGTTGAGTTTGAAAATTTGACGTCATCATTTTTCAACAGTTTTCTCGATATAACCTGGCCACAAAGAGGCAACGATCTGAAATTTGGTATGTGGATAGAAGACGGTAGGTTCTATTATATATATTTCGTTTTTTCGAAATTCGAAAAACTTTTGGGATTTTTTGGCTATTATATCCAAAAATTACTTTTTATTTTGGGGGTCAAAATTTAAAAATTTCAAAAATCGGAGATAGCAGTTTTATAGCCCTGTTAATTCTTCACCTTTTATGTCAGGAACATTTTTCTGTGTTTTGAAAGCTGTAGGCCTGACAGATCTTCTCGCGAAACCTTTTTTGTGGAAAATGACAGAACATGACATCATTCTGACGCCATTTGTGGCCAACCCATCATAGCCTCTGGAAAAATTTTTGGTCACAATGTGTAAAATAGATGTCCGGAGGGGTCCTGAAAGTTTGGTGGCGATATCTGCAGCCGTTTAGGAGATATCTACGGAAAAGGACGGGGAGGGGGGCGTTTCGTTCCTCCCTACGGGGCGCGGGTTAATCATCCAACCCAGATCCGACAATGCATAGGTACCTACTCCGGATGCAACTATTGTACTTAACTTACCTTTCAATTTTGACGATCGCGCCGGTTCTCACCGAAACTATAACTCAAACTTCTGACAAGTTGGGCAGCTCACTCCAACCGCTTTCATCTTGTGCTTTGCTTAAAGGGACCCTCCCACCTTCATAAAAGTTAATGAATTGGCATGAAAGTGATGTCGCTCGGTTCAGAAAGAGCAAAAACGAATATCTACCAAATTTCATCGAAAAATATTCACCGGTTTTCAAGATATTAGACTTTTACTTTTGTTTACTTTTTGGGATCTCCGCGGTTCCTAGCGACTTTATTTGAAAGTGCGGCATTTGTTGCGCGCAAAGCAGCATATACCACCGCGTGCTACAAAACGTTTTAGTCAAACATTAAACGGACATTCGAAAGCCTGATGACGTCATCAGATTCCCGTAATGGTTAAGAGATAGGGACCACGCTGGTCCCACCCTGCAAGTAAAGGGAAGAGATTTCTTGAACACCATAAAGCTGCGGGGGTTGCGACCAGGATAAATGGTGGTTTCTGAGCCTGGCCGCAAACTTGGCTATCTCAACTCAAAACTAATGTTAAGGTGGGAGGGTCCCTTTAAATATTTAATTATTATGCAGTCATGTGCACTGATCAATGTTCTGTTTACCATGAGTCCGGGCAAAAAAGGGCAACCATGAATCAGATATAAACTACAACCCAACCAACCAATAGCAGACAACACCAATTGATGCACTGCCGCGTCCCGCGACCACATGGTTCGATCTGGCTCAGTCTATGATTGATCAGCTGACGCCACAGCAGAAGAAACATGGCGATGTCAGCTTCGATGGACGGACCAAAATATCGTAAAATCTTATTTATATGCAACGAAATAGCCTATAACTGATACCCAAGGTAAATAAAGCAAATTTGTGGCAAAAACTAAGTTCTGGGGGTGCTAAGTGCAATAGTTTTAAGGAGAATATAAGAGAAGTGACCACGAAATAAACAATTTTTATTCTCCGGTTGAGAAACAGGAAATTCAATATAATTTTGAACCAAGCCATGAAAGTTGCATTATTGAGCTATAAAAGTAAGCAGCATGAACTTATCTTCTTGTAGAATGCAAAAAAGTGGGAGGAAACCGTTTTGGTATCAGAAATTTTTCTGGTCCCCCAATACCTATTTTGCGGAGAATCCTAATAATGATGTAGCCGTGTTTGGAACAAATTTGTGCGCTATTGGGATAATATCTTCTTGTGCTCTTTTAATAGAACTATGAAGGAGGTTCAGGGGAAGGTATTGATGCCCTTTATATTTATTACTTTAATTTCTAAAGCCCTTTTCTAGACGCCTCCGTGGCACCGAACAACGGCAAAATTTAAGGTTTTTGAAATAAACCGTACAGAAAAACCGAGGTTACAGAGTTCCCCATAGATGCCGTCACCGGTTTGATAGAATAGAAATAGAATCATAGGGTTAGAGCTGACAGTTTTACCGCTTTGTGATGCATGCATTTTGTGGGACCGTAATATTAGGCTTTATCACAGCCTTATTTTGTCTTTTTTGTTGTTGCTGACAATGAAACAATTTATACTTACTCGTGACTTGTTGACTAGAAGTAGCTCATAATTCTGGAGAGAAAACCTGCAGAGTTTGCCTGGCGGCAGCCGCTGAATGGGGAGGAGCAAGGGAGGAGGGGCCGGAACGGATTCCAGCCAAGCAGCACAGCGGCACAGCTCAGCACAGCTGCCCGTAGGTATGCAAGGACCGTGTGAGCCGGAGCGGAGTTTCGGAGACTGACGGTATCAGGACGGTTCGGTTGCGGTTGGTGTGTGTTTGTGGGGGGGGGGGGGGAGCAAATTCAGTCTCGACTCGTTCGTATAGCATACATTTCTGCTGCTTGTGAGAGCGTCTATCCGGCACTTGCAGGGGGCGGGGTCAAAATAGCTCCTCAGTTTTTCATTAATAACCATCGTGAGGGCGGCAGACCTCGCTGAAAATTGTCACACTATCGTATTGATCAATTGTACATGTTCACTTAAATTTTCATAACCCTGACCCAAAATGACCTTTGTCCTGTGGCCTATTCTTCTCGCCCTTCTCGCAAACATGTCGAGAAAGACGATTTAACGAACATAAGCGCATCTTGCATTTCGTTTCCGGACTTGTTCGTGATAAGAAACGTGCCAACGCGTTGGCACGTTTCTGTGAAAACGTGTGAAAACGTGTGAAATGCTGCCCGTTCCATGCATTATGGTGGGTGTCATGTCAAGATGACGTGACGGCCAGTAACCTGCATGCTAGTAGGCGGACACCGATTCACAGCTATGTTCACACCCTGTTCACTTCATTTCGGTCTACTTCGTTCACTCTTACAGAAAATAACTGAGACCAAAATTTGTCACTGCTGGTGATAGGCGATAGCATAAAAAGTGCACATTTATTAGGCACGAAGAGCATACACAACACAATATGAAGCATTGATGATGCATTCACGTCACAATTCGTGTGATGCATGGCATGTGTAAAAAATGCTGGTTTTGACATTTACAATCATAGTTTGTTCGATTTTAGGTACGTATCATAAGAATTTTGGGCGAGGCACCCACGAGGCACGCAAGTTGGATGTGCGGTGAGTCATTCAATGTAACGAATGTCTTAGTTCTGTGCACGATTTGACCAGCTAGAACACAAATTGTACATTTGAATGTGCTACAATGGATAATATGGATTGACATGAGGAGATTCACGAACAGGATCAAAGCGTCTTCGAATAGTCCACAAAGTCCGTTGGGCGCAGTGCGTAGACCGTTAAGGAGCAGGAACAGCCGGGAAGAGCAGGCCAGGGACCGGTTCCACGTAGGACTGGTCTGGGAGACTTCATTTATGGAGGATCCTGTGGGAAGACCAGTCAGTTGGTTACCATACAGCACAACAAAGGATAACTTTTAGGGATCCACCTTATCCCAAATTTGCGGATTGTGCATGAATCTCGCGGGCCCAATGACTTGATAAATCAATGAGTTATTAATTGAACAAAGCATAAAAACTCCAGAATCGGTTAACGTTCCTTAATTTGCTAGTTCGTTGATGTCTGGGCGACTTTGCGCCAGTCGCTGTTCTTTTGCTAGTCACATTTTGACACAGAGGTGCCGGAGTATAAAATTGGTAAGGAGAATAAAATCTTTTGGACCCGCCCGGGACCAGAAAAGGGGCTCATTTCCAACACTGCTTCTGGCGCAACCAATCATCCAGCCCAGCCCGACTGACCTTCGAGTCTCTGACCCGGAGCGTCGGTGCGGGCCGGACGGCGGCGAATGGCAGCGCGGTCGGCCGACTGTTTGTATCCCGTTCCGTACCCACTCATTTGCCTGTCACAACCCGGCGACGGATATGGATACGTTCCGAGTTGTATTCTGTCCGCGCTGCCGCCGCCGCCGCTCGAGTGGGCGCCGGAGAGAGCGATGGGGAGAGAGGGAGAGGGATGAGTGGAGGATGAGAGGGTTGAAGTAGTGTCGGTGACGACTGACGGATTATGGAGAGAACCTATGTGATTGCGTATGTGTGTGATTGTGTGGGGTGAATGGATGGGTTTTGACGGCGGGGAGCTGTAAGATAGGACTCTGGGGTTGATGCCGAATTCTGGCCTTGATTTTGTTTCGTACAATGTTTTGTGTTTGAGATGCTTTGGATAGGAGGTTTAGTATACGCCGCCGTCAATCCCGTCATTTTTACCGCCGCATCCTTACATATACACAAATGCCACTTTACCACCGTCCCTGCCATCTCAAGCGACGCCGCCGGTGTCTCGCCAGCTCGTTTGACACGTGACCTGTTTACTCTGGCACTTACCTCGAGTGTCGCGTCCGACTAATACATTTCACACTGTGACCCAACGTGTCACCGAGGCCGGTCGCCGCGCCGTTTCTCCGTGTGTCTCGGCGGCGTCCCACGGCGAGGCTGGCCGACGTCCGTTGAACACGTGTCATTCGTCAGCGCTTTTCGGTTTGCACGCGCCGCGCGCATGACGTCACCGTCTGATGAGCGCCGTCCGTCTTCTTTACAGAGCCAAGTCAAAGAACGGCGGCCGAATACTGAGGGAAAAACTAGAGAAGATTGGCCTCAACCTGCCGGCCGGCAGGAGAAAAGCAGCAAACGTCACACTCCTCACCTCGTTGGTCGAAGGTAAGTCACGGACGAGGCTCTAAGGAGAGTTAGGGGTATGTGAGGTGGGTATTCAAACACCAACAGCATGGAAGTCTGGAAGGAAACGTCTGGGAATCATCGAACCGGGTGGTCTTTTGTGAACGGTATGCCAGCATCGTCTCAGGCGAAAGCAAATGGTCCGTGTAGCTGATTGGGCCCCTTCAGCTGCCATGGAGGCCGGACCGTTGCACCTAGCTGATTGCACCCACCATGCCGATCGCCCTGCCTTGCGCGGAAGTGCCAGGAGGTCGTTAGCGTGCGAGCGGGCGCAGCATGCGGCCCAGCACCCGTGGGCGGCCGTTACACGTTGTTGAGGGGCCCCGAGACGTGCGGGGCCGGCTAGGCCGCACACACACACCGTCTGATGGTCCAACGGCGCGCCGAAATTACATGCGGACGCGTAATCGGCATAAAGCCGTCTCACCAAAGGGGAGCCGGCGCGGATTTATCACCGTGATTAGTCGTCATAAATAACGG
Source organism: Amphibalanus amphitrite (assembly GCF_019059575.1). Classification (NCBI taxonomy): domain Eukaryota; kingdom Metazoa; phylum Arthropoda; class Thecostraca; order Balanomorpha; family Balanidae; genus Amphibalanus; species Amphibalanus amphitrite. The sequence continues at coordinate 1,460,159 of NW_024881530.1, read as the reverse complement.
CGCCGCGCCTCTTCATCAAATTAAAAGGCGAAAGAGTGCGATTCATCAGTGCGCAGGAATCTGCGCAGTGCTCGGCCGCTGACTGGGCGCCACGACCGGCGCGCCCATCTGCGGCGCGCTGCGAACGCCGCGCGCGCGTGGCACCGCCTGATTGCGGCGCGCCGAAAACCCACAGATGGGCGCCGATACCGGGCGGGGCGCGCGCTTTTTGCTGTCGGTCTGGCGCGCGTTCGACACGCAACCTTCTCGGCGGCGCGCCGTCCGGCGCCCGGGGGAGCGTCTGTGGAGCAGCGGGACGTCGGCCGCGCCCCAGCGCCAGGCCCACTCGGCCGAGCCGCCGTCAATGCACCGCGCAACCGAGCGGCCCAGACGTCCTTATGGGGAAACTGGTCGGACCTGAATGTCAAGGCTGCATTTTATGTCTTGTCTGGCGCAGGGACGATGCATTACGTCTTGTCAAGCAAGATAGCATCAAGCCTTACTGGCGATAGGATAATATCATAGACTTATAAAGACTTATATGCACTTATAAGCTGAATGCAATGTTTCTGGGTTCGCGGTATATGATTAGAGTGACAGACGCAGTCCGGCTGCCGACTTTGATTCATGCGATTCTCGACATTCACTTCGATAGTCATTCGTCAACAAACCGACAGCACTGAACTACCTAGCTGCAATGGTATGTCTTATACGCTTTATAGGGTGGGCCCATCCCATCCACGTCCGAGCTTTGCATGTGTTGTTCAGTTGCAGAGTGGCTGCATGAATCAGGTATTTGCGCAACAAATCGCTTATCTTTGAACTGTTGCGACTTTTAGGCTTGTTTTCCTTATCGTTTGTGGTAGTGTAGCGAGATTTCGCGGCGTTGCGGGGCTAACCGGGCGGTCGCTTCTCAGCAGGTGGGCTGGCTCGAGTGGGGGTGTTAAAATCGGCCTAATGGGTGCGCTTCTACTCGTAAAAGCCCTTCTCGGTTCAGCCCCTCGCGAACTCGTCCCGACTCTGTCTTTGCATTCTCCGGGGCGATCAATCATCGGAAACACATAGGCCAGGGTTAGGGAATGGGAGATAATGATAAATGATAATCAATTACCCTCGATCATATTGGTATAGAAAATCAACTCTATTTAACAAAAAGTCCCACTCTCAAACAACAGCGCCTTTCCTAGCTGAGGGCTATCTCCCACCGGATATACACAACAATCATACTTCCACTCGTGCATCCCTTCTCACTTCTGTCATACGTCCAGTTATACCTCATAATTATCAGAGTTAGCCGTCTCCGATCCCTCCCTCTTTGCCTAACTTCCCCCGGTGGTGCTAAGGCGTGCGCAAGTCATTATTGAGTCATTGGCCTTAAATTTCATTAACCGTTATCCCTTCATAACCACAATGCTCCGTACATCAGACAAACGCTTCATAATGCTCACGCTACACGAATAGAATATACGAACCACCACAGATTTCGGCACTCCGCCCTTGAATTACGCGACTTATAGCGGGTCCAAGACCATGCCGAACTACCTACACACAAATAATAAACACACACGCACGCAGGTTGTTGAGCGAACAATGGACTTACAGCATGGGCCGGTAAACCTTTGCAACAACGTACGCAGCCCTTGTCTTACTGCCACTCACGCGTGGACCTACCTTCTGCTGCCAGTGGTCAGTCAGCATCTCTAACACACTCCAGCCCACGGTTCCGGAGCTAGAGCTCGCAGGGCACTCAGTAGCCCGGGCTTTCCGCGGCGGACGTATCTAAAATTTGAAAGCCGGGTTGGGTAACTAAAGTCCGTCCGTGATACTAATGACCGCATCTCGCACCAGCCATAGTTCAGGGTTTCCGGGCCAACCCGGCGACCTAAAAAAAGGTTAGCTCTCGTCGGCTAACTACAAAGACGACACGCGTCTTCCACGCACGCAGGTCCACTCGGGGATATCCTGCACTCAACACACATCGTCGACTACCAGCACATAGGCGTCCAAAGCCCTATCTATCCGTGGCTGGTAGTTAAGCTGTCGTCACAGACCTATTCGAAAGGACCAGAGCATGGCCGGAGCTACTCGACTGACTGCGGGTGGCCAGCACCGTCTGACTGCGATCACCCGACTCGAATGCTCGGTATCTAATGTTCACCCCCGTCTTGCGGCATTATACGTTCCTTCGCGGGGCATTACTCTTCCGGCGGCATACGATTCCCTCGCTAAGACGCCCGGGGTCCTAACCACCTCCGAAACTATCTATGTCGCTCTTCAAATGACGTCCCGCGCCGACCACTTGAGGGACCGATAGCGGGCCTACCTATCTTTTTGAAACCGGGCTGGGTAACTAAGGTCCATCCGTGATACTGATGACCGCATCTCGCTCCAGTCATAGTTCAGGGCTTCCGGGCCAGCCCGGCAGCCTAAAATCTGCCCAGCCTCCGAGGCTGTTAATCCGAGACGGAACACCGTCATCTCGCGGCGGCCCACCCGCCGATACACATCCCAGGCGACGGCCCACGTGACCTTAATTATCACACAGGCCTACCCTGGGCCGGAACAATCGGGCCACTGGTCCCGTGTCCCGCTAGCCAGAGGTTAGACAGACTACAGCCCGTCGTCCCCTCCGAGCCAGGACACGAGGCTGACCGGGTAACATTTCTTGAAACCCTCCTCGGCGGTCTGTGCCCGACTCGCCTTCATCCTCACGTTTAATTTCGCGACTTATTGCACGCATCCAGGGCTTACTCAATCGAGGCCTTATATCTAGTGGGGTCTGTCCGAGTTTAGCGCCATTCGGGAAACCCGATTTTTCTATTTGTACAGTCCGCGTCTCTACTCGCGTCTCATCTCCCTCCTAACCCATGGCCGCGTCGGTGGATTCTCCACGCACAGGGGCGTGACGTGCATCATCTATCTCCCCGGTTCCATCCCTTGCAGTGTCCATGTAGAATAAAATTACATATATTTCGTGTGCAACAAGGTCTAGTGTGTTGCTTGTGTGCGGACCGTTGGTAAATTGATTAGTGGAGTGCCAGGAAATCCGCTGGCGAGGGCATTTGGGAGTCAACCGGAGGAGCTCCAGTATCGGTTGGGCTAGGGAGGTCCTGTGTATGTTGTGTGTAATCGCTATTGTTTGGACCGTGGGATAATTTGGGGAGGATGGAGTGCCAGGAAATCCACTGGCAAGGGCACTTAGGAGTCAACCGGAGAAGCTCCAGTATCGGTTAGGCTAGGGAGGTCGTGTGTGTGTTGTGTGTAATCGCTATTGTTTGGACCGTGGGATAATTTGGGGAGGATGGAGTGCCAGGAAATCCACTGGCAAGGGCACTTAGGAGTCAACCGGAGAAGCTCCAGTATCGGTTAGGTCAGGGAGGTCCTGTGTGTATTGTGTGTAATCGCTATTGTTTGGACTGTGGGATAATTTGGGGAGGATGGAGTGCCAGGAAATCCACTGGCAAGGGCACTTAGGAGTCAACCGGAGAAGCTCCAGTATCGGTTAGGCTAGGGAGGTCCTGTGTATGTTGTGTGTAATCGCTATTGTTTGGACCGTGGGATAATTTGGGGAGGATGGAGTGCCAGGAAATCCACTGGCAAGGGCACTTAGGAGTCAACCGGAGAAGCTCCAGTATCGGCTAGGCTAGGGAGGTCCTGTGTGTGTTCTGTGCTCCCCGTATAATCCCTGTGTGCACTGTGTAAAATCAAACAGATAAAGAAAACTGATCGTTGTAAATTGCTCTGGCCAGACACCTTGGAAATGACCTCTTTCCCGACTGTGGGTTGGCATATGGCCTTTTATGCTCCATCCTCCGATCCCTGCCCTTCAGCACTATACTCACACTCGTATTTCAATATTTACAAGTCCCATTTATTTACATACTCCGACGCAACACCTTAAATTCCCTTACACGTCAAATTTAAAAGAAACATTCTGGGCCCAGGCCGCCCATCAACTGAGCCCCACAAGCCGCGCGGTGCGGTACACAGTCGCCCGTCCCTTTCCAGACTCCCCACGGTGTATAATCCCCTCCGTCCGCCTTAATCACCACGGGGCGCCGGACGAGGGTCCACGTCGGCACGCGTCTCGCGCCACGCGCACAGTTACATAGTTTACCGAAATCGAATTGTGAACTTAAGCTACCTAGACTGAAAGTCCCAAGAATAAATTTAACTACCTAAACTGAATGGCCTAAAACATTGCAGACGACACCTAAAAAGGGGAATATAATGTGGCTCACATAGCAGTAACGAGGGGGGGGGGTTACTTGAAGGATTTTAGGGACTAGGTGCGCACCCGTGTTCACCGCGTGACCTTACTTGAGATGGAGTCGCTGACATGATGGTCGTGTCCGTCCAGCGCCCGGCCCGGCGGCCAGAGCCGCGCCGCCGGCGCCGTGATGCCAGCCGCTGGTGTCTCGTGGGCTGTCCGCGATGTCAGACGAGAGACGTGGGCCGAGAGTGCCACCGGCGCGGGATGCGTCGTCCGAGAGAGCGAGGACCAGAGAGCGTTCCAGTTCCGTTTCATCAACTTATACTTTTGATGACGTCATACTTCAGAGGGCCGGGCAGCATCTCCTTGTCCAATCTTCGTCCTCCATTCTCAGAAAGTGCGTTTGGCTCCGCCTTCAAACGTTCGTGATTTGCTGAAGTTCGGCACCCCCGGCCATGCAGTCGCACCCTTTCACGTGGCGATCGGGTGGAATTCGCCGCCGGCGCTCACGGCGCCTGAGGTGCCAGGTGGCGGGCCTGGCCCTCCGCTCCCCCTTGTTTTGAAGTCAGCTCCGGCCAGATGTCCTATATTTTGTCGTTGGCGACCGAGTTCCATTTCATCCTGTTTTCGTACAAACCGGGTCGGTCCCCGCTCCCCTTTCTTGTTTTGGTTCAAATCAGGGCCGGTCTGCACTCCCCTCTCCTTGTTCTCTGGCGGGGTGCCGAGCGTGGGACAGAGTCTTGTTTTCCAAAGGCTAAACTGATTAATGGCTCGAGGCTGGCAGAATGGCGCGTTTCGGTATGCTATTTGTTGGCTTCAGATCCGGGTTCTCATGAAGTGGGGTGGTCATCTATAGAGGACCCCTGTTTGTCAGAGCCTACTGCGCCGTCTGTGTGGACGGCAGCTGGGACGGAGAGAGGGTATCACAGCCGATTTAGCCGGCTGACCGTGTCTGTGCGGCGCTCGCAGATGGCCGTGTTTCAGCTTGTGGCACAGCTTGCAGTTCAGCATGAAAGATGAAAAAAATGTAACGCATCTGCGTTACATTTTCAGACCTCTTTTTATAGTCGCGCCCCGCGACTAAACGTTTGAGAGCCCGCTTCTGCCGTGCTATTTGGTGCCGTTTCGTCGTGTTTCTTGGTGACTTCTGTGACGAGGGCGGGTGGCCGTCTTCTAAAGGATTGGTAGCTAATTCAACAGGAGTGTTCGGTTGGGGAGGATGGCATAATACGAGCTTGGATGATTGGGACAAAAGGAGTGCGGGTTTTTGTGTCATTGCACAGTATTTCAGGCCATCCTTACATTTCCAGAATTAAAAACATTCACGTACTATCCCGTAATACACCACCAACTACACATCAAATTATTTGCGCGCAAAACAATGGAAATTGAATGAAACCATTGAAATAATTAACACATGACAATACAAAAAAATAACATTGGTACATTTGGTCACTATAATTCGATCAAATTAGCGATAACATACCGGTGCAGATTGTGGTATGCCAAAGAAGTGAGCCCGGCACCTGATGGTGGCTCCATGAGCCACGACAGCTCCGGTCCGGGATGGCCGCGATGACGGACTGGCGGTCGTCCGCGATTTGGTCTCGAACCGGCCGGCTGCTGCTGTAGTCGTGTCCCAGTTCCGGATTTCCCCAGTCTCGTAGTTGTAGTCGTAGTCCTCGCCGACCATCGATGTCGTACGCAGCTGCCCTGGTGAGCTGTCAGGGCTGGCTATGATCGGCCCAGAACTCGTCGTCTGTGGCTGAGCCTGGGTTGAACGTGGCTTCCAAGCTGTTTCTGCTGGTCTGGTGGCCGCAGAGGCTGCGCTCTGGTGTAGACTGCCGATGATGGTTTGGCTGTCACATCTGGCGGCAGGTGTGGTTCCACTGCAGCCTGCTCCATGATTACTTGGCTGTGACGTTGAGAACATCGCTCCGGCCTGCTGCAGATCACATGATCGGTCTCGAAGTTTGGGAAATGGGAGCCACCTGCAATTGATGAACGGCGGATCACCGCCTGCCAGTGCGGCGGGCGGTCCAGAAATCGGCCCGCAGACTGACCCGGTCCATTACAGCTGTCCATTTTGGTTGAAACAGGCAGCATTGAAGTGTCCCTGAATGGTCGTGTCTAATGATGCTTCATGGTTGTAGTTGTCGTCACCATTACTCCGGTTGCCGTCTGATTTTGTCGTCACAGACGTGCGATGTAACTGCTGACAACATTGTAGTTTTGGTTCTATTCGTGTCTCCTTCTCCTTCTTCCGGTCTTCTGTTGTTATTTATTTCCGGCGTTGCCTTCATTTTGAGTTCCATTGGGCACTGGCTGTCAGGCAGTCGCTGTTGATGACTACCTTTTTTCTGTTCTTTTGTCGGCGTCTCTTCTTCTCTGTGCTGCACGTTTGCTCTTCCAAATGGCTTCGTGATGTTACAGTTCTTCAATCATTTGCATTTTACTCTTCTCAGCTGTCGTTTCCTTTCTGTGATTGCATGTATCCATTGCCATTTAGTATCAACGTCGTTTCCATCGGTATACTACTTCAATGTCTTCTTTCTCGCCGTCACTCGGCTGTGTGTTGTCCTTCTTGTTCTTATCGCAATTCAGCTTCCCATACTGCTTCTAAAACGTGCCTCAATCATTTACAATCTGCGCTGTCACCTTCATTTCAGTATGCTGCGTCCTATTGGTGACTTTTGCCTTCTTCAATCCTGATTTTCATTTCAGCACATTCAATTTCTTCATAGCGTCGTGCTCAGTCGTATTTTTAGTACGTTCATTGGGTTCGGCAACATACATGACTGCCTGTTCTGTAACGGGGGTTTCCGTCACGGAGAACGGCTCGTGGACGGTTGCCGGTCTCCTGTCAGTTCTCTCCAGAGGCGGGTCAGTCCACGGGTCACACATAGGTCACTGCACCTTTTTGGTATAGGATGGGTACAATCTCTTAAAAATTGGGTTAAAAATGGCATCCTCGGTGTGATTACTCTAACTTTGGATCACGGGATTTCACTCAAGGTTAGGGTTCGCTAGATGTGAGCCACATAATTTTAGTTAGCGATACCTGTAGCCGAAAAAAATATACCAAGCCCGCTCGCCCGTCACTTAAAATTGATCCTCGATTTACCCTTATCACTTCATGATATATACACCCTCCAGCAATCCACGCTTTCTGATTTCAATCAAATCAATTTAACCCGAGTAACGCTGCACTGAGTGACCAGCTCCCACTGCATCTAGCTCAGACATAATACGTTTTCTCACTCACGCTCGCATTTCCTCTGAAATTTTAGCTTTGGGTTCGGCAATGCACGTCCGTCCACCGACTTCATGATTCCTTTGATTGATCCTACCCCACGTTGGGCGCCAAATCTGTAGCGAGATTTCGCGGCGTTGCGGGGCTAACCGGGCGGTCGCTTCTCAGCAGGTGGGCTGGCTCGAGTGGGGGTGTTAAAATCGGCCTAATGGGTGCGCTTCTACTCGTAAAAGCCCTTCTCGGTTCAGCCCCTCGCGAACTCGTCCCGACTCTGTCTTTGCATTCTCCGGGGCGATCAATCATCGGAAACACATAGGCCAGGGTTAGGGAATGGGAGATAATGATAAATGATAATCAATTACCCTCGATCATATTGGTATAGAAAATCAACTCTATTCAACAAAAAGTCCCACTCTCAAACAACAGCGCCTTTCCTAGCTGAGGGCTATCTCCCACCGGATATACACAACAATCATACTTCCACTCGTGCATCCCTTCTCACTTCTGTCATACGTCCAGTTATACCTCATAATTATCAGAGTTAGCCGTCTCCGATCCCTCCCTCTTTGCCTAACTTCCCCCGGTGGTGCTAAGGCGTGCGCAAGTCATTATTGAGTCATTGGCCTTAAATTTCATTAACCGTTATCCCTTCATAACCACAATGCTCCGTACATCAGACAAACGCTTCATAATGCTCACGCTACACGAATAGAATATACGAACCACCACAGATTTCGGCACTCCGCCCTTGAATTACGCGACTTATAGCGGGTCCAAGACCATGCCGAACTACCTACACACAAATAATAAACACACACGCACGCAGGTTGTTGAGCGAACAATGGACTTACAGCATGGGCCGGTAAACCTTTGCAACAACGTACGCAGCCCTTGTCTTACTGCCACTCACGCGTGGACCTACCTTCTGCTGCCAGTGGTCAGTCAGCATCTCTAACACACTCCAGCCCACGGTTCCGGAGCTAGAGCTCGCAGGGCACTCAGTAGCCCGGGCTTTCCGCGGCGGACGTATCTAAAATTTGAAAGCCGGGTTGGGTAACTAAAGTCCGTCCGTGATACTAATGACCGCATCTCGCACCAGCCATAGTTCAGGGTTTCCGGGCCAACCCGGCGACCAAAAAAAAGGTTAGCTCTCGTCGGCTAACTACAAAGACGACACGCGTCTTCCACGCACGCAGGTCCACTCGGGGATATCCTGCACTCAACACACATCGTCGACTACCAGCACATAGGCGTCCAAAGCCCTATCTATCCGTGGCTGGTAGTTAAGCTGTCGTCACAGACCTATTCGAAAGGACCAGAGCATGGCCGGAGCTACTCGACTGACTGCGGGTGGCCAGCACCGTCTGACTGCGATCACCCGACTCGAATGCTCGGTATCTAATGTTCACCCCCGTCTTGCGGCATTATACGTTCCTTCGCGGGGCATTACTCTTCCGGCGGCATACGATTCCCTCGCTAAGACGCCCGGGGTCCTAACCACCTCCGAAACTATCTATGTCGCTCTTCAAATGACGTCCCGCGCCGACCACTTGAGGGACCGATAGCGGGCCTACCTATCTTTTTGAAACCGGGCTGGGTAACTAAGGTCCATCCGTGATACTGATGACCGCATCTCGCTCCAGTCATAGTTCAGGGCTTCCGGGCCAGCCCGGCAGCCTAAAATCTGCCCAGCCTCCGAGGCTGTTAATCCGAGACGGAACACCGTCATCTCGCGGCGGCCCACCCGCCGATACACATCCCAGGCGACGGCCCACGTGACCTTAATTATCACCCAGGCCTACCCTGGGCCGGAACAATCGGGCCACTGGTCCCGTGTCCCGCTAGCCAGAGGTTAGACAGACTACAGCCCGTCGTCCCCTCCGAGCCAGGACACGAGGCTGACCGGGTAACATTTCTTGAAACCCTCCTCGGCGGTCTGTGCCCGACTCGCCTTCATCCTCACGTTTAATTTCGCGACTTATTGCACGCATCCAGGGCTTACTCAATCGAGGCCTTATATCTAGTGGGGTCTGTCCGAGTTTAGCGCCATTCGGGAAACCCGATTTTTCTATTTGTACAGTCCGCGTCTCTACTCGCGTCTCATCTCCCTCCTAACCCATGGCCGCGTCGGTGGATTCTCCACGCACAGGGGCGTGACGTGCATCATCTATCTCCCCGGTTCCATCCCTTGCAGTGTCCATGTAGAATAAAATTACATATATTTCGTGTGCAACAAGGTCTAGTGTGTTGCTTGTGTGCGGACCGTTGGTAAATTGATTAGTGGAGTGCCAGGAAATCCGCTGGCGAGGGCATTTGGGAGTCAACCGGAGGAGCTCCAGTATCGGTTGGGCTAGGGAGGTCCTGTGTATGTTGTGTGTAATCGCTATTGTTTGGACCGTGGGATAATTTGGGGAGGATGGAGTGCCAGGAAATCCACTGGCAAGGGCACTTAGGAGTCAACCGGAGAAGCTCCAGTATCGGTTAGGCTAGGGAGGTCGTGTGTGTGTTGTGTGTAATCGCTATTGTTTGGACCGTGGGATAATTTGGGGAGGATGGAGTGCCAGGAAATCCACTGGCAAGGGCACTTAGGAGTCAACCGGAGAAGCTCCAGTATCGGTTAGGTCAGGGAGGTCCTGTGTGTATTGTGTGTAATCGCTATTGTTTGGACTGTGGGATAATTTGGGGAGGATGGAGTGCCAGGAAATCCACTGGCAAGGGCACTTAGGAGTCAACCGGAGAAGCTCCAGTATCGGTTAGGCTAGGGAGGTCCTGTGTATGTTGTGTGTAATCGCTATTGTTTGGACCGTGGGATAATTTGGGGAGGATGGAGTGCCAGGAAATCCACTGGCAAGGGCACTTAGGAGTCAACCGGAGAAGCTCCAGTATCGGCTAGGCTAGGGAGGTCCTGTGTGTGTTCTGTGCTCCCCGTATAATCCCTGTGTGCACTGTGTAAAATCAAACAGATAAAGAAAACTGATCGTTGTAAATTGCTCTGGCCAGACACCTTGGAAATGACCTCTTTCCCGACTGTGGGTTGGCATATGGCCTTTTATGCTCCATCCTCCGATCCCTGCCCTTCAGCACTATACTCACACTCGTATTTCAATATTTACAAGTCCCATTTATTTACATACTCCGACGCAACACCTTAAATTCCCTTACACGTCAAATTTAAAAGAAACATTCTGGGCCCAGGCCGCCCATCAACTGAGCCCCACAAGCCGCGCGGTGCGGTACACAGTCGCCCGTCCCTTTCCAGACTCCCCACGGTGTATAATCCCCTCCGTCCGCCTTAATCACCACGGGGCGCCGGACGAGGGTCCACGTCGGCACGCGTCTCGCGCCACGCGCACAGTTACATAGTTTACCGAAATCGAATTGTGAACTTAAGCTACCTAGACTGAAAGTCCCAAGAATAAATTTAACTACCTAAACTGAATGGCCTAAAACATTGCAGACGACACCTAAAAAGGGGAATATAATGTGGCTCACATAGCAGTAACGAGGGGGGGGGGTTACTTGAAGGATTTTAGGGACTAGGTGCGCACCCGTGTTCACCGCGTGACCTTACTTGAGATGGAGTCGCTGACATGATGGTCGTGTCCGTCCAGCGCCCGGCCCGGCGGCCAGAGCCGCGCCGCCGGCGCCGTGATGCCAGCCGCTGGTGTCTCGTGGGCTGTCCGCGATGTCAGACGAGAGACGTGGGCCGAGAGTGCCACCGGCGCGGGATGCGTCGTCCGAGAGAGCGAGGACCAGAGAGCGTTCCAGTTCCGTTTCATCAACTTATACTTTTGATGACGTCATACTTCAGAGGGCCGGGCAGCATCTCCTTGTCCAATCTTCGTCCTCCATTCTCAGAAAGTGCGTTTGGCTCCGCCTTCAAACGTTCGTGATTTGCTGAAGTTCGGCACCCCCGGCCATGCAGTCGCACCCTTTCACGTGGCGATCGGGTGGAATTCGCCGCCGGCGCTCACGGCGCCTGAGGTGCCAGGTGGCGGGCCTGGCCCTCCGCTCCCCCTTGTTTTGAAGTCAGCTCCGGCCAGATGTCCTATATTTTGTCGTTGGCGACCGAGTTCCATTTCATCCTGTTTTCGTACAAACCGGGTCGGTCCCCGCTCCCCTTTCTTGTTTTGGTTCAAATCAGGGCCGGTCTGCACTCCCCTCTCCTTGTTCTCTGGCGGGGTGCCGAGCGTGGGACAGAGTCTTGTTTTCCAAAGGCTAAACTGATTAATGGCTCGAGGCTGGCAGAATGGCGCGTTTCGGTATGCTATTTGTTGGCTTCAGATCCGGGTTCTCATGAAGTGGGGTGGTCATCTATAGAGGACCCCTGTTTGTCAGAGCCTACTGCGCCGTCTGTGTGGACGGCAGCTGGGACGGAGAGAGGGTATCACAGCCGATTTAGCCGGCTGACCGTGTCTGTGCGGCGCTCGCAGATGGCCGTGTTTCAGCTTGTGGCACAGCTTGCAGTTCAGCATGAAAGATGAAAAAAATGTAACGCATCTGCGTTACAGTAGCTGATCCTGCATTTTGCCACCTGTGTTTGGCTGGACCCCTGCCATGCAAGTCTCGCCCCTCACGACCCACACCTTACTGCAGCAGCCCCGTTCGGAATTCGTCCGATCCAGAAAGGCGGCAGGCCCGGAGACGGAGCATAATTGTGCGCGGGGTAATCAAAAAGCCATCAGCGACTGCGGGGGGCGGGCGCCCGGTCCTCGCTCCAACACTGAACCAGCACTTAATCGCGCCGTAATGGCGATATAACAAGCATTGTGTCGCTGATTAAAATTCATACGGCGCCTCGTCCAAGGGGTCGCGTCTCTCGCCGATGAAGGGGATCACGGGGGCGGGGCCTCAGACTAGCTCACTATGCAATGCGCGGTCGGTCTTTCCGAGATGACTGGGTAGCCAATGCGAACCGCAGTGCCACTCTCCGGCCGGACCCCGCTCGCTAGACGTGGCCTCTACTCTCTAATGACCCGTGGTCTGCACTGAACACCCTCTGAGTTGGCCTGGCGCCGGACCGCGCCTGACCGCGCCGCCCCGGTCGGACTGGGCGTCGCCGGTCGGTTGAGCTGTTGCTAGCTGAGTGGAATGATCAGCGCGGCGCGGACTGATGATACAGCGGAGGCTGGAACGGCTTGTGAACCGCTGCAGGAGCTGGGCCGGTGTGGGCGGTGGTCGCGGAATAGCGGAGCCCTGAGCCAGGGGCATGAGAGGCCGAGAAAATGGAGCCTGGCGAATTATATAAACTAACAAAGCTTGCTATAATTATATCCTTTTGGGACCCGATCAAGTTACCTTTTCGGGTTATGAAGGGTTATTACCAAACTCGCTGCATGGCATGTCTAGTCTACCGTCCAACTAGGCTAAGATTTGATCGTAGCCCACAGTTGAGGCGTGTCCGGCCACTCATCATTCGCTGGCCTACCGGCGTGGACAGAGCTGTCGGTACACGGGTGTGACCGGTGTCCGCCGACACGGCCGCTGAGTTATAGGGTCGCACTCAGCGGGGGTCGATACTCAAAGAGTGGAGGCCTGGTTCAGTTAGTAGAGGTCCTACGGGGGCCCACTGGCTGTCCCAGATCGGTCAGAGTCGGTTTATCCTATCTACATACCTAACCAATTGTGGCTTAAACTGGCCAGATGCCTTACGTCGTATATCGACGCCTACCAACATGACTCGCGATGTGAAACGCCCACTGGCGTTTGCCGTCTGCTGGTCCGCGGTTATCCCACCCTAGTTGTGTAGGGGAGAGTGGGGTAATTTGGCCGGTGGTGTAAATTGGCCGCCCCCACCTGTACGATGTCTAATAAAAGTGAGTGAAATAACTCTAGTCTCTATTCATTTGTCATGGGTAGAAATAACTGGAGGACAAATGTCAAAACTTTGCCCCTCGTAGTTTTATTCAAAATTAATAAAACGTTAATTTCATTAGAAAATGGTAAATTGTACTTCTGTTTACAAAGTTGTATAACATGTAGTATTTGGGCTAAAAACGAATTCAGACATTATAGCGCCACTCTTGGGGGTGTTCAGCGGTTCCAAGAGCAATTTCATCTAATTCTGTACAGCCGTGATGACTTTATACACAAAAATTTTCAGAATGGCAATATGTGTAACGTTTCTTCTGTATTTTCACTTTCACACAATACTATGTACACACACATCGGCAGCCCCGCGTCCCCGTCCTCTCGGCTCGCGGCCCGCCAGCCGACTGCCTGCCGCGCCGGCCGCGCCGGCGCGCGCCGACAACTTCCGGGCCGTGCCGCTAGGTGGCAGCAGCTGCCGGCCGCTACAAACCTCTACACCCTTCCCCCCTTGACAGGGAAAATACCTACATCTGTACGTAACGGCAACCCGGGTGACACCACTCAACCGTTCCCCTGCGGCACACTATCACATGAATGACGAACAGATCTACGCCACGGTAAGCACTCGACAAACCAACCTCATACCCTGCTCACCCGCCCCGGCCTCAGCCTCACGCGCAGACCTACAATCGCGCACACATCTACGAATAAATCATAGCGAAAATGGCAGCACGGGTGCCTGGCGCCACGCCCGGCTGAGCGTCACGATGATACGCAAACCAAGTCCGCACTCCGGTGCCCCTCGGGTCAGCGGCGAGCAATCACGATACACAACACAATACAATACAATTTGTGTTCGTCGAACACAAATTCACACCGCGCCGGGGCGAATCTCCAGCGAATTCGCCACAGACCGGGACAGCCAGAGCCTAATATATACACAGTGCCGCCCTTGGGCGTCCGCCCGCTCAGGTAATTAGTCGCATATCACCACGCAGCCGCGCGACACGCCCTCAGGTCCGTGTTACCAAGTGTGCTCGTTGCAGCGGTGGAGCAGCGCCACCACTCCGCTATCCAGCACACATATCCCTCCCGCTCACTGCCGCGGGGCCATCCACGGCGGCAGCCGTGCGGCTATCTTCCGATATCCGGCCGCGGTCAGGTGGATGCCGTCGGACTGGAAGTAGTTCGCGGCCGCGGCCGCTGTCAGGAGGTACTCTGACTCTCTCCCGCGGCGACGACGCTCGGTCAGGCATCGCCCAACACACGTCACCGACACGTTGCCGTTCAACTCCCGGGTCCAGCGTACCATTTTTCTCTCCAGGTCGAACGCAGCCGTGGTTTCCCACTTGGCCGCCCCGCACTCGGCAGTCAACCCATCCCGCGAGGGCCGCGGCGTCGGACCCACCAGAATGACGGGTGCAATGGTGGCCAGTTCTGACACCTGGGCGGTCACTGCCGACCACAGCTCCTGGCTCATTTCTCTGGGTGGTCCATTGCGGGGGTAAACATCGTTACCCCCGAGCCACAGTGCTATGGCTGCCGGGTACACTTCATTGGTATTAGCCCATGCACGAACCACGTCGATCAATGCCCCGCTGCTCAGGCATCCTGCCCAATGCTTGCCGATGTTAGCGGGCGGCACCCATACTGCCACTCGCCAGTTACGGGCATTAGTGGCAAATTCGGCATGCCGCACAATAGAATCGCCGATTATGAGACCGGAGGGCCGCCCCGTATCATCCAACGGTCTCATTGGGTGTTCCAGCGGAGAGGGGATCGGCGACCCGCCATTCCCCCTCGGCGGACCATCGCGGGCCGCGGTCCCGTCGGCGACCTTCCGCCTTGGAGGGCTCTCCGACCCTTCCTGTTCCACCGGAGAGGGGATTGGCGACCCGCCATTCCCCCTCGGCGGACCATCGCGGACCGCGGTCCCGTCGGCAACCTTCCGCCTTGGAGAGCTCTCCGACCCTTCTATTGCCTTCCTCTTGTGCGGCGGCGACGCCGGAGCATCGCCCTGATCTCCTGGGGCCATGTTGAAGGAAAAAAGGATGGTCTCCCACTCGTCCTCCCCCAAGATCTGCTGCAGGATGTCGTCCCCCTCGGCCATGGGATCAGGTTACGAGTACGGATGTTTCCCGCAGGTCTGAAATCAAACGACGCGTTATTGGCGAATATATACAAAATACACCGCGGACATTTAGGCGATACTGCACACCCCTTAGAAAGCGGAACCCGCCTGATATGGTACGACCGGCCGCGACATACGGCCAGCCCGCGTGAAACGCGGAGTGGGTGGGCCGTAGAAAGGAGGCTCGTCTGCTCTCCCCTCCCCCACTCCCCCAGGAGCTCCTGCCGCCGGAGGACGACACTGGAAGAGCAGCAGATGCTGAGGAATTCCACTCCGCTCGTCGTCCGCGAACCGACCTCCGCCCTGCTCATCTGCTGGTCGGGGCGTAGGGGCGGCCTGGCGGACTCTTGTCGCCTCTCTGTCTTGCCCGGTCCTCTCGCCGCCGGTCCGCTGCCGTTTCTCTTTAAACGGCTTCAGGTGGTTGTGGTGAAGCACCCGGGTCTTCCCATCGCTCCCCACAACCCTGTAGACCACCCCGCTGTTCCGCTCGTCGATGTGACCAACAACCGTCCACGGTCCCTTGTAAGGCAGGCCCAGCTTTGGCTTCCCGCCTGCTGAAGCTGTGAAGTCGCGCACCAGGACCTTGTCTCCCACCTGATAGGCATGTGCTCGCCCTTTCTGGTTGTACCTCTTGCAGGCTTCTTGTGACGCGCGTGCAGAGTTGCTCCGTACTCGCTCATACGCGGCGCGAATGACCCGCAGCCGATCTTCCAAGTAGCTCCGCACTGGCACCGCTTCAGGAGGTGGACCGTATGCTGCATCCAGGGGCATCCGGGGTTCAAACCCGTGCACTAGGAAGTACGGTGTGTAGCCCGTGGTGCTGTGCACCGAGGAGTTGTACGCCATCGCATACGCCTTTACTTCCTCGTCCCAGTGCAGCCCCTCTTTGTCGATGTACTTGCTGATCATATCCTTGAGTGTGCGGTTGAACCTCTCAACCATGCCGTCACTCTCGGGGTGGTACGGAGTAGTGCGTGTCTTTTTGATGCCCAGTCTCTCGCACATCGCTTGGAAAAGTCGGGACTCGAATTGGCTGCCTTGGTCGGAGTGGAGCCTTTCCGGGACACCGAAGTCGTGGACCCAGTCAAGGAGGCCCTCCAAGACGGTCTCTGTTTTCTGGTTGGCCATTGGGTAAATCCGAACGTACTTGGAAAAATAATCCATTATGACTAGGGCACACTTATTTCCTCTGAGTGACGTCGGCATCTCAGTGATATCCGCTGCGATTCTTTCGAATGGTTTGGAGGTCAACTCTGTCACCATCGGGGCCCGTTTGGCCGGGGCTGGCCGCTGCCTCCTCTGGCAGAGGGTACAGCCCTCACAGAACGCACGGATCTCTCCGTACATGCCGGGCCAGATAAACCGGCGTCTGACACGGAACGAGGTGCGTTGACGCCCCAAGTGCCCGCTCGTGACGTGGTCGTGTGCCATTGCCATGACATCATGCCGCAGCTTCTTTGGCACAGCCGCCCGAAACGTGTCCCCAGACGTGATTCCGACCACCCCATCGACGACCTTTACTTCGGCCCATCGGGAGTTGAGCACCTGCTTCCACTCTCCCATCTCGGCCGGCTTTGGTTGCTCGCCGCGACTCAACCAACCGCGTATCTTTTGCAGCACGCCGTCGTTTTCCTGTGCGCGACGAATGTCCTGTCCCGTGTCCATTCTGTCTCCGATGGGATCTGCTCCACCCTCGATCGTCTGCTCAACAGCATTGACCGCCCCTGTGCGTGACGCATCCCCGGTGCCACCGTCGGGACTGGGCGGCCCGCCCTCGACCCGACTGATGCCCGAGGAGCCGTCATCACGCGCGGTTCGCCGCATGACTGCTGCAGATCCGTCATCTTGCCTGTCCTCGGCCGGGGTGAGAGCGGCTTTCGCGATCACCATGGTGATGGCCATAACGAGGGCACAGAGCCACGACGCGACGGCCGTGTCAGCGGCTCGGGTGCTGTCCACGCCAGCATCTTCGCTTGAGATGAGGGCAGTTACCGCTGTTGCTGTGTCTGGAAGCGCCTCCTTGAGCCCCGTTGGGCGTCTCGACAGCGCGTCCGCGTTCCCGTGGTCGACTCCCGGTTTCAGGGCCACTTCGAAGTCGAATGTGCTCAATTCCACTGCCCATCTCCCCCGTCTGCCGGTCCCGTCCCTTTCCACTGCGATGGACTGTGGGATGTTTGCGAGGGGTTTGTGGTCTGTCACGATTAGGAATTTAGCACCCACGGTGTACTGTCGGAATCTCCGAATCGCGTGCACTATGGCCCACAGCTCCTTATCATAGGTCGGCCATTTCATTTGGGACTTCGTCAGCGCCTTGCTGTCGTACGCAACGACCCGTTCGGTCTCACCGACCCGCTCTGCCAGTACTGATCCCACAGAGCCATTGCAGGCATCGGTATACAGCACGAATGTCCCTTTGAACGACGGCAGCGACAGTACCGGAGGTGACGCCAGCACACTTTTGAGTTGGTTGAAGGCGTGAGTCATCTCGGCTGTCCAGTCCAATCGCCCCGGAGACAGTGCAGCGCTCCTCAGAGGCCGGCTGACCTCAGCGTAGTTTTCGATAAATTTTGCGTAATAACCGCACAAGCCGAGGAAACTTTTCATTTCATCATCGGTTACTGGGGCCGGCCATGTGAGCACTTTCTCGACGTTCCTTAGGTCGGGACGGATGCCCTCCTCCGACACCTGATGGCCGAGGAATGTCACCTCCTTCTTGGCTAGGTGACACTTGCTTGGCTTCAGCTTGAGGCCTGCACGCCGGATCCGCCCGAAGACCTCCTCCAGTGTATCCAGGTGTTCGCTCTCAGTTCTGTTGAATAGAACGACATCATCCAGGTAAACTAGACACGTTTTCGTATCTAGCCCTGCCAGCACCAGCTCCATTAGGCGCTGAAACGTCGCACTGGCGTTTTTTAGGCCGAACGGCATCACGCGGAACTGTTGCAGACCCCGTCCCGTCGTGAAGGCCGTCTTCTCTCTGTCTTCCGGGCTCATGCCAACCTGCCAATAACCAGCGGCCATATCCAGGGTGGTGAACCATTGCGCACCGGCCATTGAGTCCAACGCGTCATCAACTCGAGGGAGAGGGTATGCCACTCCTTTCGTGACTCCATTCACCGCCCTCATGTCTACACAGAAGCGAAAAGAGCCGTCCTTCTTCCGCACCAGGACGACGGGGGAACACCATGGACTGGTGCTCTCCTCTATCACCCCGTCCCTCAGCATCTGCTCCTTCTGCAGCTCCACTTGGTCTCGTATTGACGTCGGTATCCTGCGGGCCGGCTGCCGGATCGGAGTGGCATCGCCTGTGTCAATCCGATGCTGCACCAAGTGGGTGCGTCCAATGTCTCCTGGGTGCCGACTGAATATGTCCCGGTACTCCGACACCAGGCTTCTTAGCCGGGACTTGCCATCCTCAGACATGTCGGAGCCGTCCACGTCGACTGCTGTGACTGGTGCCGGAACATCATCATCATCGCCTTGGTCGCCGTCGCTGCCCCGCGGCGACCCGCCACCGGTGACAGCGCCGGCGTGAAGACCATCATCCTCACTCAGATCGAATTCGTTGTCACCTCCCGGCAGAATCGTGTACAGCGTCCCGATATCGCTGCCCTTAAGAAATCTGGCCTCGTGGGAACCGACATTAGTCAGCTGTATCGGAACAGTGCCATTACCATCCACAGTCACCACCTCCCTCGGAATCAGGAGGTCCTCCCTCAGCGCCGTGTGACTGGGCTCGATCACTCCCTGCAGCGCACACGGGTTACTCACCTTCCCGTTGACTGGTACCACAGAAGCTCTGACGACGATGACTGACCGCGCCGGCACCACCGTCGTGGCGGCCAACAGAACTCTCGCCCGACTGGGTCGAATGGCGCTGTACGGAGGCAGACGAATTGACATCCCGGCCAGTCTGATCACTCCCGCCTCGTCATCGATAACAGTGCCATGACGGCAGCAAAAATCACGCCCCAGGACCAGCTCGTACATCAGTCCCTTGACCACTGCCGCGCTGGGAGTAGCGAATGTCTTTCCCTGGATTTCGATTGTCAGGTCTTGAACAACCCCCGTGATGTGAAGCGGCTCACCGCCCGCCCCTCGTGCCGTCTGGGATGGCGTCGTTAGCCGACACCCCAGCTCCCGCTGGACATGCTCCTGCAGACCATCGCGAATCATCGTGAAGTCCGCCCCGGAATCCACCAGGGCCCAGACTCGCCGTGTTCCCAACTGCACCTCGACCACCGACGCCGTGATCTGGGACCCTGATGGACGCCGGGCCGATGCTTGTCCCTCAGCACCGGCCGCCATCAGTTTTCCTGACCGGTGTACTGGGGCTCGTGACGGCTGCTTTGGACTGGTCCGGTATGCGACCGCTGGTCCATCGGGACTGGGAGCATGCGGCAGTCCGCCAGCCAATGCCCGTCCCTACCGCAGCCGAGACAGAACGGAAGTCTCTGTGGTGTAGCAGACTGCCGAGCCGAGCGCGGGCAGTTACGCACCATGTGCCCAGCCTCACCGCATCCAAAGCAACGGCCTACGTTTTCGGTGGACTGGCGGCCTCTACCTGCGGTTCCCTGCACCGTACACGCGCGCCGCGTGTGACCGATCTGGCCGCAGTTATAACAGCGCAGGTTGACCGGGGTCGCGGCTGTCGTTAGAGCCACCGCTGACTGATCATAGGCGAGCTGACTAGACTGTCTGCCCCCCAGCTGCCCGCCGTGGTGGCCAGACGTGTCGAGCTCGTGCAGCATTTGCTGCATTTCCATCATGCGGCGCTCCAGCGCCCGCACCCGATCCGTCTCCGTCTCATCGCCGCCTCGTCCCGCGGCAGGTAAGTCACCGGCGACTGATACCACTTCCCGACCGCGCGGCAGCGCCGTCACGGGACCCGCGACTGCGCCCTCCTGTGAGTTAGCAGCAGGAGCCGCCACTGCAACGGCGCCAGCCGCCGCCGCAGCCGATTGCCGGACTGCCAGCATCGCATCGTGACGTGTCTGCAGCTCTCGGGCTGCAGAAATTGCAGCTGACAGCGTTTTCAGATTTTTGCTGCACAGCTGACTCTGAAGCTGCTCGTTACGCAGTCCGCACAGAAAACGGCTCGTCAAATGGAACTCGACCGGGGCGTCTCCCACGCCCTCGTCTGGATACGCGGCGCGTCCCAGATGACGGATACGATCGGCAAAATCGGCTACTGTCTCCCCAGGTGTCTGCATCGCGCGTGCCAGTTCCGCCTGTGCCTGCAGTGGACCAACCTCAGAGCCGTAACGCACACTCAGCGCCTCGACAACCTGTGCATAATCGGCCTGGGCAGCCGCCGACAACGACGCATATAGGTCCAGAGCCCCATCTTCCAGCAGGGCCGGCAAACACTGCAGACGTTCCGCGGCAGACCAGGTAACAGTTTGTGCCTCGAAACGGTTCAGCCAGCGGCGCCATTCCTGCCCATTTGCACCGGTAAAGGGTTTAGCCTTTGACATAAAAATCAACCTGGGATCCATTTCTCCCTCAAACTGACAAAAACCGACCGTAATATTTACACTACACGATATCCTATTCCGCCGAAAACATCGATCAAAATGCCGGTCGCAGCTACCTTACCGTGATTCTGGCTCACCAGCTCCGGTTTTTCGGTCGTGGCGTCCTACCGACCGCGCCAATTTGTAACGTTTCTTCTGTATTTTCACTTTCACACAATACTATGTACACACACATCGGCAGCCCCGCGTCCCCGTCCTCTCGGCTCGCGGCCCGCCAGCCGACTGCCTGCCGCGCCGGCCGCGCCGGCGCGCGCCGACAACTTCCGGGCCGTGCCGCTAGGTGGCAGCAGCTGCCGGCCGCTACAAACCTCTACATATGGGGTAATTTGGCCGGGACTAGCGGGGCAACTTGGCCGGTGCGCTCATGGTCACTATGCTGGGACGGCCGAGTTTTCATGGTCAATTGTACCATAAATGACATGATTCATGACCAACTTTGACTACTTTGATGCCTTACTTCCGATTGGTCAACTGCAAGAGCATATGACGTCATCAAAGGTTACCAAACGTTTTTTGCTAATAAATCCTTACATAAAAATGGTACAGCCGCACAAATGGTCTCATTCTGTTCAGCTCGCCAAGGCGCATCGAATGATATGCATGATGACCTTGAAATCACGTGACCTTGAGGTCAAGCGACCTGAGGTAACGTGACCTGAGGTCAACCTTTGACCTTGACTTCTCGAGGTCAACACATATATGTTTCGATGCGGAATGACGCGAGAATTACGATGGTACTCGAAGTTTTGGCCTAGCTTGATTACTTCAAAAGTTATTCGTAAAAAACTGTCTTCGCATCTAGAGCCGCTAATTTGGCTATTTTGACCCCTGTGACGGCTGAGTCAACCTCCAAAATGTGGTAAATGCGTCCTAGGACACGCGTCATTGCTGAATCTGAAGCTGACTCGCAATATAACAGAAAATCCCGACCGCAAACTAACACCGGCCAAATTGCCCCACACCCCCGGCCAAATAACCCTGCTAGTGGGGCAATTTGGCCGCCTTGCAGACCTTTGTAATGCGTCACAATTTCAGTATAAGTAATTACTCTATCATTTCAAGTTCACTGTACAGTAAAGTAAAATGAATGCGACACCTGCCAGCGTTGAGAAAATGCAGAAATGTGTCGTCAGTTTTAAGTTACATCGTTTTCTAAAAAAAGCGGCCAAATTACCCCACTCTCCCCTATCCGCCAACAGAACCAGACGACATCTTAATCTCGCTAATCAGCGTGCGCTAAAAGCGCAATAAACAAACAGCGTGGGCCGGCGCCGGCGGCGGCGGCGGCGGTGACCGCTGCCGGGCCGTGCGGAGGTGTGCACGGTGATGTGTGACACGGTGGCGAGCACGATACCGGGGCGCCGGGCCGGACACGGGGCAGGATACCGACCGGGACTACCAGACTCGCTAAGATAGTATCGCTGGAGTGACCGGCCCGGGTCGGACGGAGAGGGGAGGGCGGCGGCACGGCGACGGGTGCGGCGCGGTTGATTTACGCGCCGGGGCTGGGCGGCCGCGATGGTTTGTGGGTGTGCCCGGTGCAGCAGACAGCGCGGCGGCCGCACCGGTCCGCGCCGTGGGGCGGCGCCGGCTGAGCTGCGGGCTGCAGCCTTCACCGGCGACCTGTGCCGACCCGTTACCGCTCAGTAGAGAGGGTGCGGCTCCACGGGGCTGTGGATGGATTTGGTCAGCATTGATGTGTTCCCTGTATTTGGTTGAGTAGTTCCACAGAATCGTTCGTCAATAGTCCACGAGACTCGGATCTCTGACGATCAATCAACGGTATTTCGATCTGAGGCTTAACCAATCCGCCGTTATTGGCTGGCGCTGTAGGCGGATTTCCTTTCCATTTGACGATTGCCGTATCTTGCTCTCCGGCCGGACGGCGGGGTGAGTCGTCTGGCTCTCCTCGTTCTCTCTCTCTCTCTCTCCCCTCACTCCCGTTTAATCGTGCACCTGAGGAATGTGTGCAGGGGAGGAGTCCGAAGGGGGATCGCGAGGGGAGGCGGCGCGGTGGCAGGTGGCAGGCGGGTCCGCTCGCTCCCCTCCTCCCGTTCCCACGCACGGACGCACCGCCGCTCCGCCGCCGCCGCCGCCGCTCGGGCTGGGGCGGGGGCGGACGCGGAGCGACACCACGGCCACCGCACACCTGTAATTATGCTAATTTGATATTGTTCACGGCTGTATGTACGCTGGCCGATTTAGGTGGTCGGGCGGTGTGACAGTGTGGGCGAAATTGGCCGGCGAGTTTTACAGCGCCCACGAAAGCACGGTTCGTTATGAATAGACTCGTTTTATTCCATTGTTATACTGCGTTTGTTTGGCTAAGCAGCCTAATAACGTGCTTGTAGGCGCGCATCAATTTTGCCAACTTTTCCTCATATCTTCTTCCATACATCAGAGCACCTATTCTATTTCCAGAGCTGTCCGTCCCGTTTCGCGTCTGTTTGCTTGCCCTGATCAAACAGTGCGCCGTTCAAGCGCCACAGAATCGCCTGATCACCCACTTCTGGCTACATTACACCACTTTCGTGTTTCCGCTTTCCGCCGAATGGGCACTGTTGTCCGGGCAGCCCTGGTGGCCGGATGGCGACTCGCCGCCCACTGCTGCCTTGTGCGGCTGGCGGCCGCCCTGATGACGCCTGATGACGCCGGTGCCGACTATGATGACGGATGACGCGGTCGGTAATGACGGGGACCGTGACGCCATCGGCGCCGGACTGCGGTGGGCAGTCTGGCACCCGCTGTCGCAACGCAAACTGTCGAATCGAGTGGGTCCGACCGGTTCGTATACAGTGGGCGATGAGCACCTTTCTTTCCGAATCCCATATCATCGTCAATCGTCAGTCCGTATGCGACTATATGTAATTAGCGATCATCAGTTGAGTTGCGTCAGATAGACAACTGCGCCGTCGCCTGTACAACACGACGGTGCAGGTTTGCAGGAGACATTGTGCGAGCTCCTGCTGGTTCGGGGTCTGCTGTATGAAGGCTTGGAAGGTTGTTTCGTGTCCAAACCATGACGGGCAGGACGGCGCTGCCGCCGTCTCCTCATTGAGTGACCGGGTCAGATCTGACACGTGCACGCCCTATCGCGAGCAGCATGGGCGTCGATGGCGGCGCGATGTGCAGCCAACCGCACCGCCATCGACACCGCCCAATTAGATAACGAGCGACACGCGGTTACACCACGGGGGAGCGTGTCACGCACCGGTAGGCACGCTGTCCTCGACCCCCCCCCCCCCCTTCCGCAGCCGACGGTAGGGAGACGGAGGAC
Source organism: Amphibalanus amphitrite (assembly GCF_019059575.1). Lineage (NCBI taxonomy): Eukaryota > Metazoa > Arthropoda > Thecostraca > Balanomorpha > Balanidae > Amphibalanus > Amphibalanus amphitrite. The sequence goes on along the minus strand of NW_024881530.1, from coordinate 1,435,958 downwards.
TTTCTCCTGAGGGGGGGGGGGGTATTTATTATTCTAACGGTTGGCGAGCGAATGCCTTCTCATGTGGTCATCATTAGTTTGTGTGCGTCATTAGGTCTGATATGCGACCGCGCAGCCGGCGGCCGGCATCGGTGCTGGCTGGCCGTGCTGCGCAAGCGCCTACAATGGGAACACATCATACGCGACTGTCGAGGATGGGGTAGACTGGGAGAGGGGTCCACAAATTGATGATGATGCTAGTCATGCCGAGGACGGCTGACCTCGGCACCCGGCCCCGCACCCGTTGAGGTCAGACCAATGATCTGGTATTCCCTGGTCGCCCTAATCGACCGCTGACCTGGGCAGGTGCAACTGACGCGCGGGCCGGCACCGCCCAGCCGGGACCCTCCTCCCCGATATCACTTCAAACTCGGTCTGAGCACGCTGCGCGCGGCTCAGCGATACGATACAGGTGTCTGCTGCGTGTGATTGAGCACGTGCCAATGCTAGGTGTGGCACTGTGCTGCGTGGCAATCGAACAGAGATGATGTCGGGTTCGGTTCCATGCGCCCATCTTATCAGACTGACTGAGGTCACTGCTAGCCTGTGTGCTGCATTATTCATGTGTGCCTGCATCTTTATCGTGATGCCCGGCCTTATTGTGTGGCATAACCGGGCGGTCCGGCCGGGCGCCCGCGCGGCCTGCTGTGTGTGCATTAGTGACGCTGCGCCGACTGATTTCTGTCTGATCTCTGTCACTGTCGACGCCATGGCTATGTGTCTACGCTCGCCGCGTATTTTTGTAGATTTCAGCGTGTCATCATGTGCCATGATTGTCAAAGACTCCCCGGTCACTGTACTAATGTGTGTTTGTGTTTGTTTCCAGGCGAGGCGATCCACCTAGCGCGCGACTTTGGTTACGTGTGTGAGACAGAGTTCCCGTCACGCCAGATCGCAGAGTACCTGTGTCGGCAGCACACGAACCCCGCCGAACAATACCAGCGGAGGGAGCTCCTCAAAGCCACCAAGTGAGTACCGAATTCCAGCTGTCGCCAACGCCCACACTGACTGCTGATGCCAGGGTATGTAAAGGGGCGTAGCACGTCCCTCTATATACAAAGTTGTCGTTTTTTATTTACCCATTTACATTTCTGTATCGGAGTTATCCAGGTAAACGTCTCTTCCTTTTACCGTACGCTATAAAGTATAAGGTCTACCATATTCTCTCCTCCTATCGTTTCTTTGCCTCGCTTTCTTCGGTCCTATTCGTCTGAAGTGTCCGGCCGAGCCACCCTTGCGACATCACCTCCACCCCGACCCGACCGCCGTGGGTACGCGGTGATCGCGCGCCGTTCCGCATCTGCGCCGACTTCCGCCGCCAGTGCGCCGCTGCACGTCTCCGGCGGCGTCATTAGCGCACCGCGCGCCGTCTCGTCGTCCTAATGGCGGCGCGCTCTAACGGCACCTCCTCTCCGGAGAGCGCCGCGGTGGCCGCAGCGCGGCGAAAATGCCGCTCCCCGTGTCGTCGGGCCGGGGAAAATGACGAACATAAAAGGCCACAGACGCGCTCGGCCAGGCTATTTTGTCCGGTTTGATTAAAGCTGGCTTTTATGACGGGCATTGATACATGGACACGAGAGATGTCTGATAAATTGTCTGCCTTTTATTGACGGTGTGTCGGCGGCGTAGGTCCTGGCCGGAGAACCTATGGCAACCTTTTCACCGAGACCGACGATCACGGGCCGGCGACAAAGGAGCTCATTCCGCTTAATGACGCGAAAGAATGGTGACAACTCGCGCCGCCCTCGCGTCGCCGCCACCGCCGATGGTCGTGGTTGTGCTGTTGAGGATTGGAGGTGCACTCGGCTGGTGCGTGCGGATGGGCCAGGAAAGGACCCAGTCGAGAGCTCGAGTCACGCCTGCGGCTCGCTGCGCCGCCGTGCATTAGCTGTTTGTGTAATCCCTGTGCGGCGATCTATATGGATCGGTCGGCGTTATCACCCACCGCGGAGCAGAATGACAGCGCGCGCCGCGCCGCCGAGCCGAGCCGAGATGGTCTCGGCGGGGGCTCGGTGCCGCTCCGCTCGACCTCGGCGCCTGGGTGCTAATCGCGCCAACGTATGCCAGCTTCGAGCTCGTGTCGTAAAACGACGGCCGGGCCAGTTGGCGGCCTTCGCTCGTCCTCTGGCGGTGTTTGGCTGGCTTTACAACTCGGCGGGTAGTTCACAGGTAACTCTGCTAACCGAGCAATGGAGTGGTGGGAAACAGAATGTCGGTAGCCAACAAACAATACACCCGGGGCTTATAATCTGCATAGTTGGTAGCGAAACACGAAATCCTGATAACAAATCATAAGTCTACCAACTTTCGACAATCAGCCGAAGTTCTCTTGCCATCGGCGGTGACGGCGTCTGCCGAGATGGAGGCGCCGTCGGAGGCTGCGTCGGCGGCGTCGACGAGTCACGTGCACCGGCGCGTGCGGCTCTGTCCGTGGCCCAAGTGGCCGAGAGCCAGCGGCAGTGGCGGCGTCGCTCCGCTGCCGACGAAAGGGAAGCCGCAGAGGCCCAGATGGCGTGTCTGACGAGAGGTCTGCTTGCTCGAGTGGATAGCTCGCAGCTGAAGCTCGCCTAGGCTGTGAGCTGTAACAAGCTCTAAGGAGCGGCGGTTCCCAGTGGGTGTGGGATGTCACCTGGGAGTGGGGCGTGTCGAACGATCAATCGTGGATGAATGCGAGTAAAAAAGCACTAGCATTTCGTATCAGAAGATGTATCAATGGAACTAAGCGTGGGCCAAGTTAAGCCGATGCGGCACGCTGCAAGTGATCGGGAGAGGTCGATATGTGAGTTCCTCTGTCTGATAACGTTGAGCTGCTGGCGAGGCCCGATGTATGTACGGACCTACGATCGGCCGACGCCCGGTCACTTGATCCGGGCGTGGTCCAGTGCGCATCACGTCAGCTGTCGCCCGGCTAAGCGGCGCGCGTCGGACTAAGAGCCGGCATTAGAAGCGCCATCGATCACGAGCCGATGGCGGCATCCGACCACCGGCGTGGCGGCCCGAGTGCCGCTGTCGTCGAACCCGATGACGCCGCCGATGACGCCCCGGCCGGCGGCGGCTCGAATCGATGGTGGATGAGAGAGTGGCCCCGCGGCCGGCGGCGGACAAGAGAACGGACTTATCTCTGGTGTTGTCCGCTCCGTGTGAGTGATGGGGGCAGCAGTGTCGTCGGCGGCCGGTTAGACGAGCTCTGAGACGCTGTCACCTGTCTGGGCTGGTTCAGAGAACCACTGAGACGCAAGAAGAGAAGGAAAGGGGCGCGGGACGGCAGGTGTGCGTCTTTGAACGCCAGTCACATCTGACCGGGGCGGGCTGTCGTCAGGTGCCGCTCGACAAACCCGACGCTGCCGAATAGTAAAAGTCCAGAAAGGGCAAAAAACGTCCCGTCGCCGGTCGTTTTTTGCGCGTCCCGTGTCACACCTGCTCCCGAACCGCCGCCAGACCGTCCGATCGTCTGTGTCACACCACTCCCGTCCGTGTTGTGCTCCCAAGAACCTGCCACCCGAGTTCGAGAGGGACCGGCCGGGTTTTGATAAATCGATATCGAGAAAACGGCTCTCTGCGCCGGCCGGAGCGGGGTTTCCACGGCGCCGCGACCCGGGGCGCCCGTGATGGGGAACCTCTCAGAGCTGATATGAACGCGTGGCCGTGTTTTAAACGTGTCGATCTGAGTTTCTCCTGACTCGCGGGAGTGGCTGTGGCGGCCGAGAGGCGCGCGTCCAAATGGAACGACACGATCGCACGTGGAGGTGATTTGTCTCGAGAGTGGAGCGCTGTTGGTCGCTGGAACCGTGGAGGAATTTTGAAATTTGTGTCGGTGCCTTATCTAACCGGCAGCCGTCCGCCGTCGCGTTCCGCGCTGGCCGCCGCGATGCGGGGGGATACCGGACATGGACAGTCTGGTCCTCTACGTGAGGGAATCTCAGATGGCTCATGGGCAGGCTGCTTTCTCTTCTCCCAGCAATGAAGTACGCTATTGCTGGTCGGTATGAGTGACGAGCCCGGAGGATAGTGCGTCTCTCGCGTGCGCGGAGCACCTCTGCACCTGCCGCGGTGCAGGCCGTCTCTGGACGCGCCGCAGCCGCCGCCGCCGCTCTCCTGGACTGTGATTACCAGTTGTGTGCCGGTAATAGCCCATGTTACCGCCAGTCGGCACGTCATCCGTAACCCGTCCGCGGTCAAATGAGCCAACGTGCTAATTGGGTTTGTGCGCCGTCGATGGCTGCCCGGTGCCGGGGTTACGGCGCTCAGGGCCGCCGGGCCGCGTGGTGCCGGCTTTATTGGAAGGGTTATCGCCGCTTCGGAGAAAGTCATGAGGTGGTTATTGAAAAGTACCACGCTCGATCGCACCGGACCGCGATTGGTCTACAGCGGTCCTATCCTGTATCGTTTAAACTCCCAATGAGGGCTTTCAAAGCCTGCCCATCTACTCTCTTAGCAGCCGAAATGGCTGCCGTCTTCTCCTTTCTGGATTAAATTCTACATTATCGTGACTTGCCCTCTTTACTCGACATTCTTTGAATCTGCCCCGTTTAGTGAGTCAGTGCTATGTAAATTGGCATTACCTTGCACCACGGATCACCTTCGTCAGCGGGTGACTCACTAAACGATGGGAGTTCTGGCCATAATGATATGATCATGTAACTCGTGGATGACTCATTGTATCCGACGTCCTAACCACGGAGACGGAACTATGACGCTGTTCAGGATCTCTCGGGATTCAGATCTCAGCTCCTGAAGCATTCATTACATTTCCACAGAGTCTTTAAAACATTATGCAATTTACCTGAAAAGGATTGACATTTTTATTGAACCATGCAACAACGAATATTCCCTCACATGTTCCTACGGTCAGAGACTATCCTCTCCGCACACTTCATAAACATCTTCATAGCCGATTCAGCATTTGTCTTTCTGCCTTGCTGACACCACTGCCTTGCTAACACCTCAACCTCTTCTCGCCCTCAGAGAGATCACAAAGGAGCTGATGGACCTGCTGAACCAGGACCGGTCGCCGCTGTGTAACACGCGGCCGCAGATCATCCTGGACCCGCAGATCCAGCGGCACCTGACGCACTTCTCGCTGGTCACACACGGCTTCGGCAGTCCGGCCATCGTGGCGGCGCTCACCGCCATCCAGGTGAGAACTGGGGCTGAGCGGCGCGGAGAGGACAGAAGTGAACAGAAGGGAGGGATGTGCTGTTGAGATACGAGCCTACGGTGGCTCGAGACTGTGTTTTGAGGAAGGGTCGGTGGTAGTGGAAGAGCTCATGGTTCTGTAGACTGGTCGGACTTGTTGGAAGAGGCAATGGTTGTGCGGATTGTCGGGTTCTGGGGTGATGGTCGGGAACTTTGCGGGCAGTCTTTGACTGAAAACACTGCCGTGCGGAAGAGCAAGGGAGCTAAGGATATGAACGCAAAGTTTGAGGCAACTGGCTGTGGTCTGCTCGTGGCAGGAACCAGTAGCTGTAGTCTAGCTGAGCATGCGTGACTGTGGACAAAGATATACTCGGCTTTGTTCTGATGAAGATAGGATCTGTTCTAGCCCCTTGGCTATGCTAACTCAGATATGCGTGATGGCGCTGTTTGCTGAGGATTAGTGTGAGTAGCGTTATTGTCGTCATCAATAAGTACTTCAGTATGATCTACAAGATGGCCTGGGCCGTGTTACGCCAGCATTTATGCTCAAGGGAACAATTTGGTTGAACGCATTGTGAATTGCGACATGGTTGCAGTGCATTGCTTACATTAGGTATTTCATCGTTGTCGACATCATTATGCTAACGTGTTTGTGTCTGTCCCCACAGAACTACCTGAATGAGTCTCTGAAGTACCTGGACAAGACGTTCCCGTCGGGTGCTCACATCCACCTCGGTTCACCCGGGCTGGACGCCAAACACAAGGAGCTGGACAAAAAGTAGCGGCCTGCGCCCGTCTCTGCCGCGCGCAGAGCGCCAGTCTGACCTGACCTGAGCCGAGCCAGGAGGCCGCGCGTGCCGCCTGCCCCGTGTGCCATCGGCGCCTGCCGCCGCCCGCCACTGTACAGTCTCATCGCAGTATGATATTATGTCGACCGCGCCGCCGGGATCCGCCCGGCCAGCTCGGCTATTTTTGGTAGATTGTTGTTTGTGCTGCGGCGACGGCTCACAGTATTATTGTTACAGTTAAACCCTGTTTGAGTGCTCACTAATTCTGCTCAATGACCCCGGCGTGCGCGCCGACGGCGTTGGGTGGTTAGTTTCGCCGGACGCCGCTGCGCGGCGCTGTGGTCGCCAGGCATTGTGAGGGACAAAGTTTCCGATTGTGTTTAGCTAGGCCGCGGCGAGCCGGTGTGACAAGCAGGGGTGTGGGGCGGTCGGGCCGCGCGGGGCTCGTTTCAGTCGAGTCCGTCCCGCAGAGCGGTGGCCGTCTCCTGTTGTGTTGCGTCGTCCGTATCGATGTGCCCGCGCCGCCCGGTGCCCTGCCAGTCGTTACTGCATAATACTCAGCGGGCGCAGGCCGGCGGCCGGGCCGGGCCAGCCCCGCCCGGCCCGCGCCGCGACAACGAATCCGCGGGCATCTGAACCGTGCCAGTGCCGCGACCCGCGGGCGGCGCCAAATGGGTCGCCGGCCATGTACAGCTAGTAGTGTAAAGCGCGCCGGGATCGGGTGTGCTCGCGACGCCCCATGATGCGAGTGTGTGTCTGTAGATCGCGTGTGTTTGCCATGTTGTTACGGCGCCCGGGCTGCGGCCCGCTCGCCAATCCAGGAAGTGCCTGCTAAAGGCGATCGACGGAGGAGAGAAAGCAATTGGGTTGCTACGCTTCCTGATATTTATCACATCGACTGACTGATGGGACGCTGCATTAGTGAGGACATCAACGGTCGTTTATTATAATAAAACCATTCCATTGAGAGAGGAGAGAGTGCGTGGATGTGGTGCTGAGAGCGGCGAGTGTGTACGAGTTTGCTGTGGTGCGGAGTGCGAAGTGTGTGAGTGAGTTTGTGCCGCTACCGTTGTATGTGTTGGGATACCTTGTTCAACAGTGAAGTGCGTGTTCGAGGGCCGACGAAGCCTCAAGGCAAATACATCGACTGTGCTTTATCAGTCTTTTTTCGTATACATTGCATGGTATGGCAGTCCATGGCGACTCAGTTACTAAGTGTGAAAATCATATCCAATTGACTGATACTGCAAACGTCCAACTTAGACGGTAATTACGTTCGTCTGTTGAAAGTAGCAAAGTGCAGCATTTACTCGTATACTTCACACTCAGACGGCGCCGCCGTTACCAAGTCGCTGTATCGGCCGCGTGCGCCGCATGTCGACGCCGAGCATACGAATGTGCCATTACCGACCTCTCTCGTTGCTATCGGTACGCGTGCGGCACCACCCGACGTTCCCACGGCGTGCTGACCTCTGAGGCGGCAATGTCACACCAGCAGAGGGTGCCGTGCCGGTCACAGACTATCTCTCTCCGAGAGTCCAGACTCGGCCGGCTCCGGAGAGACGTACGATGCACACTGTGTTATCAAAGGCCATGAATAAGACGGCGGCCCGGCACCAATTTCACGGTGTCAATGGATCACCCGACACGCAATGGTGAAGTGGCATACGATGGCCAGAGAAACCTCGGGAGGTTGACACTGAGCTATGCATGTGGCGAGATCAAAGACACACGCCTGACATCAGCGCTGTTGTTAATCGGGTGTCATGTTTCAGCTTCGATGGAGCGTCGCGCTACCTCTTCATCAAGGGTGTCAAACCGTTGCATTTGTCGGTCCTATCGAGGGTCGCGGGGTTCCCACGCGGTGGTGTCAGGCCGACAGGCGCCGCTGCGACCTGACCGTGGCGCGCGTGGCCTAAGTCGATCACGGTATTGGAGGCTGCTGATGACTTGATCGGGTCATCAGCGTATCATGACATATCGGCCACATACCTGCAGATAAGTGGCAGTCGGCCAGCCCGAACCGTTACAGTTCTGGTGACAAAATAAGAAACGCAACGTGAGGCTTGTTATTTGGAGAGTAAAACGTTATTGTGGAGAATTCCGATTGACCAAGAAAGCGTCGGAAGGCTACATACACACTTTTCCTGGTGAACATTCTGCGATGGTTCGGTAAAGGGTCTTTACAGAATACTGACTGATGAGTCACATAAAGAAAGAGCGAGTGCAAGTTTGGCCTTAGCTGAATTCATTTGACAGACACTGTGGAGCTGAAGCTTGGTCGCACCATTTTGACTGACTGCGAAATCGTAAATTCGTATGCAACCGTGCAGACAAGGCGATTTAGTGCCACGGCCATACATAGCTCTCTGGAACATAGTCTTCATTAACCGAATAAGCGGATTAGAGCACAGAGTCGGCACTGTTCCGTCCTAAATCACAACTGCTCTGGCCGAGTTTGGAGCGGGCCAAGCCACGTCCGCCGCCACCCAGTTAGTTTATCTGTTTCGGCAATTCGATTTATCTGCAATGAAGCTGTGTTTCGCAGTTAGAGGTGGCCATTTTACTGAGTTAGTGCGCGATCTATAAGACACAGACGTCGCCGGTTATTGCAGAACAAGTCATGATTCAACGAAACGCGCTCCTCTCTCCACAGGATGTCCGCGGCCGCACAGCTCATTATTTCCAGTGACGCTTTTCAATGAACAGTCCAATTAAAACAACGAACACACGTGGGTATAATGCATTCTGACTAGAGATCCGACTACCGAACCAGACACCCCAGGCTTGCGTCTTGTTGAAAAGTTCGGGTAAACGAAAACTTATTGTAACAATGCTAGCGCGTGTGCTTTTCTTTCCTGGCTCCTCCGGAGCATCGGTACGAATTTCCATCATCCAACGCGCACAGTCGGCGGATCCTGAAGGGGCCGCCCTGACCCCGGGCAGCCAGTGCCGTGAGAGGCACCAGGTGACGCCAAAGGTCAGCAGAGGTCAGGACGGGCGCGCAGGCCAGGTCAAAGGGTCAGTGGACGAAGGCGGTAGGCCTCGACAGTACAGCGACAATAGGGAGACCCAGGATCCCAGGATCGTGCTTCTTCCATCGACCCTGTGAAGTCTGTTGAACAGGACTGTGTTACTATGTACACCGAGGTGTAGAGCACTCAATCAAGAAGGCAGGGTTGAGGAAACGTGTGGGACGTTTGGTGGACACCGATCCATCATTCATCAAGCCCCACCTCATCTCTGTTGGAACATGGTGGCCTGTCTGCGCCAGTTCATTTCAATTGCTCGGCTCATTTCCCTCCATTTCTTCATTTACCTTCACTTCCCATTACCTAAGCATCATATTTAAAGACAGCATGATTTGTCACTGTGCACAGTGCAGTGTGCAGTCCCATTTATTCTGAATTGAGTGACAACACACTGTTCCTCAGGCGTCAGAAAACATTTTCATTGTATAACGCACATTAGCATTGACGAAGTCCGCCCCTTCTGGCCTGCCTCAAAATAACACTCGCGCTAAGCTTATCACAGGCATAGCGCTACTCACTCATCACTCATCAGTTAGCTCACCTCATCAGGTTATCACTGGTGTGGATCAGGCAGCCACGAGTCCACGAGGTCCCCACGTCCTCAGGTCACGAAATCCTCATCAGGTGCACCCCATCCAGAGTGGGGTGCTGCGCCATCAGCTGCCTATACTGAGACGCCGCTGTGTTCCGCTCGGCTCGCTCGTCCAGCTCGTGGAAGGTGACCGCCCTCAGGTGGAACACGGTCTTCAGCAGCAGCCAGGCCTGCAGCCGCGTCAGCAGGTGCGCGGCTTCTTCTAGTAGAGGGAGTGCGTCTCGCCGGCGCGGCGGCTCCTCTGCCAACAGACAGCGGGCCCGCAGCAGGTAGAGCCGCGCCCGCTCGTGGAGAGAGCCGTGAGTGAGCAGCGGGAGGGCCAGCTTCTCTGCCAGCTGGGCGGCGGGCCCGCGGAGTCCCAGCTGCAGCTGAACGGCCGCCAGCCGCAGTAGCACCGAGCAGCGAGCGCCGCGCAGCCGCCGCCGCTGACACTCGGCCAGCGCCGCCAGCAGCGGCTCGGCAGCGCCCGCGTAGTCGGCGCTGGCGGCGCGCAGCTCGGCCCGCAGCAGCAGCAGCTGCACCAGCCGCTCCGGCACCGGCGGCGGCTGCGCGGCCAGCAGCTGGGCCAGCAGCTGCTCGCACTCGGCCGGCTCGCCGCGCAGTAGGTGGAGCTGGGCGCGCCGCAGCCGGCCACTGGCCGGGTCCAGCGCGGTCAGCGCGGTGGCCGCTTCCTGGGCCGACTCACATCGCCCGGCCAGCAGTGCGCGCTCGGCCTCCATCTCGAGCCATTGCTGTCGCACCAGCCGGGCCTCGGCGCCGGCCGGCGGGAACTGCTCGGCCGCCCAGGAGAGCACCTGCTCCGCCCTGGCGTACTCGCCCTGTCCGGCCAGGTGGCGCGCCACGGTACCGGCGGCCAATGCCACCGGCTCGCCACAGACGGGTGCGCCGTGCCGGCCCGAGCCGCTCGTATCGATACAGAGCAGAAGCTGGCTGCAGAGATGGGCCAGTCCGGGACGGCCGTACAGTGAGCACAGTGCCGAGCGCACAGAGTACGCTGACGCCAGAAGAGCCGGTAATGAGTGCTGGCAGTTGATCTGATCCGAAATGGCCAGCTGTTCGAACGCTTCTGTTGGCTTGGCACCGCGCCGTGCCATCATCTCTGTGTAGTTCTGCACTCCCAGCGAGGCCAACTCATGTAGATCCAGCTCACCACTCTTGGCTATGGCGTGTCTCATGAGTCTCTGCCTCGCCTCCTCGTCATCAGTGAGTTTGTAGAGCCAAGTGAGCGCCTGTTGTAGACACCGACTATCGTTACTGTCCTGAGACATTGTAACCGCCTCTCGAAGCGCCGCCAGCGCCGCACCGCGGTGTCCGAACCGCGCGTGTAGCGAGGCGAGGCTCAGCGCGGCGTACCGCAGGCCGCGGGACGGCTCGTCCCCGCCGGCACCCATCCTGTCAAAGCTGTGGTAGAGGCTATGCACGGCGCCGCACAGCTCACTGGAGCGCAGGCAGTTGAGGAAACTGAGGAAGTGCGCCTCGGCGAGGTCGGGGTTATCTCGCAGCAGCCGGGAGGTCACCTCCTGAAGCTGAGCCGGGGGTAGAGCTCGCCGCTCGTTGGTTTGAAGAAGTTCCATCTGCGTGGAGACGAGTAGTTCGGCTTGACGACGGGACGGACGCTGGCCGACCCAGGAGCAGCTGGGGAGAGGAGGCAGAGCGATCAGCGAAACTAAAACAGCGTCAATTTATTGTTTAAGCGGCCGGCAGCCGTATCATCAACGTGGCTTCACTTGAGATAGACCTAGAAATAGGAAGTCAAAGGTCACCTCCATCAGCATATCACAGAATAAATCAGTTCAACAATACCTACACTTGAAAAAGGTAGCAAACAAACCGGCCAAACATAGAGACTCTTATACTACATTGACCAAAGTTCCGTGAGCCACCCACCTGTCGTCGGCCTGCTCCTCGTCGTCTCCACCGATCGACACCACGGCGGCGTCCGACACATCTCCCAGGTCCATACAGTCGGCCGAGTCGGCCATCGTCGGCACCGGCGGCTCCTCGGCGCCGTCCGGGAACCGCCCGGCCGCGTGGTAGGCGGCGAACTCGGCGTACACCCTGGTCACCTCGTGGAACGGCAGGCGGGTGAAGGCCAGCACCATACGCCGCACGAAGAAACCGACTACACTGCTGCAGGAGACGGCCAGCCGGCGCGGCCCGGCCTCGGCGATCAGCTGCTTCACGCCAGCCACCAGCTCGGAGAGCCCCTCCACGCCGGCGTCCCTCAGCCTCTGCAGCCGCCGGCAGAGCCCGGACAGCTGCTCGGGTGGCAGCCGGCGGCGCAGCTGCACCAGCAGCCGGGCGCCGTCCAGCTCGGGGCCCTGCAGCAGCTGCAGCAGCAGCAGACACGTGTCCTTCCGCTGGCGGGCCGTCAGAGGGGCGTCCAGCTGCTGGCGGGACTCTGAGTACTGCTGGACCAGCGCCAGAAGGGACAGTTTGTGCGGCGTGACGGACTCGCGGTCCGGGCCGACCGGGCGCGGACCGCACTCCACCAGAGCGATGGGGTCCTGGGCAGGCAGCATGACGACCTGGGGATGGCATGATGATAGTAAGAGAACAAACAGAATTGATCATCACATGGAGAAACAACAAGCATGTCAATGATATATAAATCAATAACAAGGGAGTGATGAACTCCCAAACTGGGGTGGACCCTGAGGCCTGAAGATCAATCACTTCAATGGATGTTTCCCTTTCACCCTGCTCCACATAACACACAAAAGCAAATGCAATTCTGACAAAACAAATACCATTGTTGATCAAAACAAAATTTAAATGCACTCTGAATAACTTAAGTATTGAGCCTGTCCCGTAGCTCAGTTGGTAGAGCATTGGGCTCCCGGTAGTGAGAGCCCGGGTTCGAGACGCTCCGGTTCTGACGCTCGATATTTGAGACTCCTGACTCCTGGGGATGGTCAGCGGTTGGTGGGAGCAGCCGCAGCCAGTTGAAGTCAGTTGAGTGGAACAGGCCATGTCTGGCTTTGAAGGACATGTTAAACTTTGGCATCTAAATTCTCCTGTTGCCTGGAATTGCGTGATCAGACAGTAAGAGTTGGGGTCTATGCAACAAGCTCTGCTTAACATGGGCTCCAGCTCTGTCAATCCGTCTGCTCAAACATTACAGCTAAATTTATAATTTAAAAATTGCACACTGGTATAAATATGAAGAATAAGGAGTCACCATTGTCAACAACCAATCGGAGACAGGCTTGTTTAACTCTGAACCATGGCTTTTCACTTTTCAGAGGATTTTGTACTTGTCATTTACCATGAGCTGTACCTAGTAACTACTGACTAGCTCAGTTGGGCAAACTAGACCTTTGGAATCAAAATATGGAGGCATCAAAAGATTGATTCTTTATGACCATATTTTGGCAAAAATGCAGACCATTTCTAACTTACCAATCACATAAAAATAAGAGAGTGTTTCAAGAAGGAGCATGCCTGATCTTGAACAGAAATGCTGGAACTATCTCCTAAGCAAAATAATATTGCTCCTATCATAACAATTTGAATTCTATAGGTAGTGAAAGGCAATCAAGGAATTTATTCACTTTAAACAGATAATCATAATATTGATTCCCCATCAGCTGGCTAATCATTATTTTGATTCACAGGTAATGTTAACAGATAGGCAACAATAACTTGCAGGAATACAGCATTTATCTTGCTATTATTCTCATGTAGTGGTATCCTCAGCACCAGAACAGATACCTATAGCATTGTTGTACTTTATCTTCACTACATTTGATAACAATTCACATTTTTTACATGTCAAGAATGCAAAAACTAAACCAGCAGGTAAAAACCATATAATAAATATAAAAGCACTACAACAATGATAATTAGGGGTTTGAAAATTTCATTTTGCCATTTTACACAAACACTGATTGTTTAGTATGCGATTCATGATACAAAAATAACATACAGTGTGATTTCCCCAAAACAGCTTTTACGTGATGGACAGTGGCTCTGTCTTCTTCCCATTCACAAGGCCAAAGGGACAATTTCTTAGTTTTGAGGTAACACTTTTTGCAAATCTACCACATTTTTCTACCTTTTTAAAGAAAAATCTCACCGTCATGGGCCTTTTTTCAACCGTAACGATACATTTGAAGTCAAAAGTGTACCAAAATGAATCAAAAAATTGATTCCATGCCCATATTTGGTCATGGCTCCTCCCACCAGAATCAAAATATTGATGCCTCCATATTTTGATTCCAAAAGTCTAGTTTGCCCAACTGAGCTTGCATACACCTAGTGATGTCAATGTAGAACTAGTGATGTAGATGTAGACCTAGTGACCTGAAATCAAAATGATAGGATGCAGGGAAATTACTACTGGGGGAGGTAAGCAGGGACTAGGCCCCCGCTCACGATGGCGAATATTTGTGCAAAGAACTTGTGCCTACATAAATTTAATCAAAAGCAAAAAGGCATCTGGTAATAATTCCAAAACAATCGCATCATTAAAAAGTCCCAATTTCAATTTTTCAAAAAGTTCAAAAGCTAAAACAATCCATCGATCAACAAATACGACGCCGATTTTTATTTTGGATATGCTTACACATTGTGAGACAAAAACGGCGCGGTCAATCCCACGGTTTTTAGCATTCCAGGGCCTAGGAGAGAAGGACGACCATGCTCTTTGCCCGATAAAACGAAACTAAGTGACTGACTCAAAGTGAAGGAAGCATACCTTCAAGCCAGACTGAGCCTTATCCGATAAATAGTGCAAACTTTTCAACCACCCCGCGCCCGAAACTTTCTTGCGGTGTCCGGAATCAAGGATCATCAATTATTTGCAGTCGTCCGGTCAGTGGTTTATTACGTCATCAAGGCAAAGGTATTTTGCGTAGAGTAGTAAAGGAATCTTGGTGTTTTGGGCTAGCCAAGCGAACGGAAAGCCGGCTTATGCAATCTGCATATTTGCTGGCTCTGTTGAAGTTTTTCAGCTCTTCACAAATATTGCCCATTTTACTTGAGGCTGGAACATTGCCGAATGCCGGATCCAGAAAGCCCTACGGAAGTGGCAATGCCCCCTGGCCCCTCCGGCCTCCCCCTTTGGACCAGACAATGGGTTAGGAAAATAACAAGTCTCATGCCTTCTAGCAAAGCCCCTATATTGCACATAAACAAATAAATATCCAGGCCTACCAAAGAGCAAAAACTGAGCCAACTGAGTTCAGCTTTTCCTCGATTGCTTGCTTCGCACTAATTGCACCTAGCCGAGAGCTCTTCAGAAATTACGGTTTGATCAGATCTAGCTTGGCTTTCGTTTGTCATCCTATAGGATATGGTGCAGATGCCACAAACACGCTCATCACAAACAAATTAATATCCTCCGTGACCATTTATTTACATATTGCTTCAGCAGAAGCAGTCTGCCTCTTGACACAGCATGATTGTGAAATCGTTTATAGATCTTCAATGGAAACGATTCACAAGCATGATCCTAACGCCCACAGTATCCTGCCAAGAATGCTCCCAGCCAGCGCGACATATTCACATTATACATCACACAACGCCGTTCTCCCGACAAATTTCTCTACCGACAACAGTCGGAACCGTCAGTTCCGGGACCTGCCGTCGGATGGCGCTGCGGCCGCTCAGTGCGCCTTGTCACCGGCCGGCTCCGGCTCTCCGTACTGTGAGTTCCACCATTTGACGTACTCGGCCTTGCGCTCCTCGCGCCTGGCGAAGTACTCGGGGTACATGGCCTTCTCGAGCGGGTGCCAGTAGTCGAGCACCCAGTCGGGAGGCACCACGACGCGGCCGTGCGCCACGCCGCCCGGTGAGTCGGGGACTGCCGAACACACGGACAATTCATGGTCACACCGGGCAAAGAAGGACGGCAGGGGCGAGCGGCTAGTGGATCATTGGATAATGCAATACAGATCTTAAAGGAAATAGTTCACATTTTAACATGGGTTTTGAACTGGAATAGCAGTTCCGTAGCTTGGGCTGAGACGAGCATAAATCAGGAGCTTTTACAGCCCAACGATCACCCTAGGCAAAGATATTCTATTTCTCGTCCCGAAAAATGTGTCTTGCGTTGAGGATGTGTGCCTTGCATATATTCGCATCCAGTATGAAACGAGCATGGGTCCCGAAAATTCTTCAGAAACTAGAGAAATTATCTACGAGAACTCTACAGAAATTCGCTCCAGTGAGGCGCTCCAGTAACAAAAGCACGAGCAGATCGCCCAAATGCCGGTGGCCGCGATAATTTTCAGTTTCTGAAGAATTTTCGGGACCCATGCTCTTTTCATACTGGATCGCGTGTGCCTTACAGAAACTGAAAAGTTCTTCCTATATCAAAAATATAGAAAATAATCTTTTGTTGTAAAAAGGTTTTATTTTCTTTGCTGATCATTTTGAACATAAAAAATCACAAATCCATTGCAAAAAAAATAATTTCGTGAAAGTGAACTATTTCCTTTAAGGCAGGGAAAAGGGATTGTAGGATAGGTCCGTCCGCGCCAACAGCTAGCAAAAAATAGACGACAAAAAGAGCATGCACTATAATATAAGCACGCGAATGCGTTTTATGGAAATTAGAACTAAATATACACGCTCATCTTTATTTTTTAATTTTATATCTTTTAGAAATACACCTAAGAAAGCAAACATTGTCTTATACCGGAAGAAGGACGATAAAGTAAGCTTAGAATGGAGAAAAAATATCCATGCGTGTTGAATCAAATACTCGTATGTCCATCGAAAAAGATCTAAGGCATCGCAGAGCTCACGATGAAAAATTAAACATTTCTCTTCTACCAAACAAGTCGTACATACACTGTTTGGGCTGGTAGTGCTGGTTACTCCAGAGCTGGTACTCAGCATCCTCCATCAGCTTTTTGACCTTGATCATGTCACGCTCGTTCTTGTGCTGGTCAAACTCTGCTCTCAGCAGCACAGCGTTGTACCGGAAATGATGCCTGCGAAGAAAACGATACGTAACCGTAATAAAACAGCTCAAAGAAACATTACCATCTCATTACAAGTGTTAACAGGTATAGAATGCACGCGAAATGCATCCAAGGACAGACAAATCATTGACAGTGCAATGTCGCTATCTGTTAATGAAGTGTGAACGAGGAGTTGTTAGCTTGGAAAGTGTGGATTTTTTCCGAAATTTGATTACAGATTTGCCGTAGTTAGAGCAAATATTGGCTCAAGGTCCAAACCTCTGGGCTCTGGGCCCCTGGCTGTGCAGTTGGAATTCCAGAATTAGCTATATACAAACAGATAATAAGCATTCTGGAGCGACAGATTCACCAACTTTAGTGATGATTCATATAGGTACCTGGCTCATCACCACAACCCTGGATGACACAGGATGACACTCTGGTCTGAATATCAAGTCTGTGGGTGGTAGCAGCTTTCAACAACTGCCGTATTGACGGGATCCCTCTGTGGTCAGCTTTTGGAGCACAGGAGATGTCCAGACCTGGCTCCATTTAACACCTTTTCCCAGCTTGCAGCTTGATGATTTTGGAAGTATAGAGATTTACAGCTTACAAGCCACTGGAATTAGTTACAAGACTGACAAATACAAGCCATAGGCTCAGACCTCAATGTGTAGAACTTTGAAACAGGTCTGACTTGCAATTATTTCTTATAAGACAATTTATTTCTATAAGCACTGAAACACTTGATGCAAAATGAGAATCTATCCACAAAACATCAAAATAGCCAACTCACCTAAGGCAGCCATAAGCCCTTCATCAGCAACCAATACATGGGATGCATCACAGCAACTCACCTGTGGTGGAGGTACATCTCAAGGAGTCGAAGCCCCCTCTTGTAGAGGCTCTTCACCTTCTGCTGGTGAGTCAATGCTGAGGTCTGGAGGAATGACATTGCTGCTCACTCCTGCAAGACAGGATTTAAAAGTAAGTTAGTTAGTATGAAATATTTATGAGAAGAATCCAAAGAGATGCATTAAGCTCAGAATTACCTACCACAATCCAAGTCCACAAGTCACAACATCTTATTTGTATTTAGGTCTGCGGAACAGGCCATAACATTAGGGCTTTATCATTCCTCATCAGTATTAATGAATGAAAACAAAATCAAGGCCAAAGGTCTAAGGGAAATTAAATTTTAATTATCACAAACACTATCATGTATCATCTTTGAGGCCCTGTTGATTAAGTGGCAAAAAGCTTAATTGAAACACTTCAACTTAGGAAAATGGTCAGGAGCAGTTGTGGATGACCAACGTCATGCACATAGAAAAAACGTCCAATTTATATTGGAATTATAGCTATTCATACCTAAGGGAGTTTGACACTTAAATCAACCCTGATTTCTACCCACACGATGGCTGAAATTAATTTATCAGATTTTTCAGAGGAAAATAATTTTACAGCATATCACCACACAGACAAAATGGCAGCACTGCAAAAGTCCCTGCTGCGCCAGAACTGCCGTTACCCAGACAGAAAAAGGAAAAACTTCAGCAAGAAAATATTTCAAAAATATGCTTGCCTCCAATAAAACAATTGAAGTTTTTTGAACGATGATCATTGTCTTTTTAATTGCTTCAAAAATATTTCATTTGTCTAATTTTCTAATTAAATCCTATTAATTAAGGCTTAGCCAAAATCACTTTCTTTCTTTTCCCCAAAAACTTTGAGTTGAGGAAGGAAAACTTTATTACCAGGCTACCAAATTTCAATCCAAAGCTGTGTTTGACAACAATTGTGTGCGGGTTGCAGCGCTTGCAGGTTAGGGCAAGTTTGATAAACTTTATCGCGTATTTTCGTTCGTTTTGATGTATGATGTGGTTGCTTGTTTTAGCGGTTGATGCTGCAAGATTCTTGACCATCATTTCAAAAAAATTCAAGCCCAACCAAATGAAGAATATAAAATATTGAGAATATCTTAGAATACTTTTAGAATAGTTCAAGTTACTTGATCCCAATGACTTTGTTTTATGACTGTTTTGGTTTGGTATTTTAATTATAATTTGGACATCTGTTTTGTTAGAAGTACTGAAATGCATTTGCTTTAACGCATTGGCTATTGAGTGTGTATTTAAGGATGTGTCGAATCAATTAGCATGGTGATGGGAGAAGGAAGTGTTGTACCTAGATCAACTATGTTTTCCCCATATTGATCCCTTTCAATATCCTATTTAGTTTTTCTCTGCTTTTTAACTTGTGTGAGTCATATAGATATGGGGTGATTGGTGGAATATTATCCTACTCGATAATTATAAATACATCCAATGACAACACACCTTTTGCATTCCTAGATATGGCAGGCAATAGCTCCAGTTCAACACTGAAACCAGTGCTGATCGGCATTGGATTGGCAGTCCTCACTGCGATCACTGCCGGCCTCTTCCTCTGGAAACGGAAGAAGCGTGGCCCACCACGCCTGCTGGAGGATCCGAATGTCAAGTACCCACTACGGCTGATTGACAAGTTGGTGCTGAGTGGAGACACCCGTCGGTTCCGGTTTGCGCTGCCATCGCAGGATCACGTGCTGGGTCTGCCGGTGGGTCAGCACGTGTACCTCTCAGCGCGCGTGGAAGGCGAACTGGTGGTGCGGCCCTACACGCCCGTTTCCAGCGATGACGACAAGGGCTACGTCGACCTCGTGATCAAGGTCTACTTCCGTGACACGCACCCCAAGTTTCCGGCCGGCGGCAAGATGTCTCAGCACCTTGAGGAACTACCGATCGGCGGCACTGTGGACGTGCGCGGCCCGGCCGGCCTGTGCACCTACCCGGCACCAAGCACGTTCCACATCCGTCCCGAGCGACGGGCACCGGCCGTCACCGTCCGCGCCTCGCGCATTGGTATGATAGCCGGCGGCACGGGCATCACCCCAATGCTACAGCTCATCCGGCAGGTTCTCAAAGACCCGGAGGACAAGAGTCGTCTCTGGCTTCTCTTCGCCAACCAGACCGAGTCGGATATACTTCTGCGTGACGAACTGGACGCCCTGGCGGCGGCTCACCGCGAGCGACTGCGTGTTTGGTACACGGTGGACCGTCCCGGCTACGGCTGGCCCTACAGCGTCGGCTTCGTGTCGGCGGAGATGATCGCGGAGCACCTCCCCCCGCCGGGAGATGACACAGTGATCCTCATGTGCGGTCCGCCGGCTATGATCACGTTCGCTTGTAAACCGAACCTGGATAAACTGGGTTATCCGCCACGGGCGCGGTTCTCTTACTAGTCTAGCACGTGGATAGCGACAATGGTAGTCGGATGGGTGCGGTGTGTGGAAATGATGGCGAGTAAGGTTAAGGACGATGGCTGCATTCTTGTAGGGAATTGCGATGCGTGGCTAACTGGTTTGATGACAGCAATCTGTTGTGATCCGTCGATTTGTTATCTGCTTCTTTGGAATGTTATGCATCTTGGGCTATAGCAATGGGGAGGAAGGGTCTTAGATAATGCCTTTAGAAGCACGCTATTGACGGGCTTAATATTTATGCAGTAGTGTGTTGAGCTGTTTCGCAAGCTACATATTTCTCAGTTGAAGGTGGTCGTCCATGCCTAAAGCATCTCTTCGTGATGTGCTGTGACTTAGCATATTGCTAACGCAAAGCTGTGATTGTTTATACATTCGCAAATCTGTTGTAGGGCTGTTAAGAGGAGCATATTTTCCTAAGGGATGGTTTTTGCGTTGTGCGCACTGCACATAACCCTTTGTTGCGATTAACTCCGTGACTCGCTATCCTGATGTTTTCATGATGTTAATGGCAATAAAAGGACGATTGATCTAAAAAACGGCGCTTATCTTTACTTCTGTATGTAGTCTGCTTAATGCCTGAAACTCAAGGGTTTTGTGTCCGTCTCCAGTGCATGATGTTTGTTTCTCTTCATGCATCAGCTTGTTGCGCTTCATTGACGCAACAGGCAACAATAAAGTGACCATGCATCACCGACTCGTACACTTAAGTTCACTGGTAGATACACACTTCACTCCGTAATCGTGAATACATCGTCCACCGTTCTGGATTTATCCGCGCATAGGAGCAAGTTTTTTTGCACGTTTCTTATTGCACGACAATGAGCAGGGATAAGTGGATTGTCACCGCTTCACTAAATGACACCCGTGCATTAAGGCTTCCTCACGTTTCCAACAAACTTTTTGCGATGAAGCGAAGCTGATCCGTGGGCGACAAGAGGTTCTGGAAATGTTTTCCATACCTCATATTTCAATGCATACCCATACTTCAGAATCTGTCACAGCCATAACCAATGCGGAAGTTTGATTGTAAATTGCACTGTGCGTAGCTCTACCATTCAGGTGTTTTTAGCTTGGGATGGTATGGACATGGTATGGAGTTATAGCTGCGCCACAAAGCACGCCGTAATGATATTCCTATCCATGAGTGGCGGCCATTATACAGAGTTCAGTGACGGCGGCACTAGTGAGCGCCTAAAGTCATACTGCACCTCAGCACATACCGTAATGATATTCCTGCCCATAGATGGCGGCACTAGTGAGCGCCTGAAGTTATACTGCGCCGCAATACATGCCGCAATGACATTCCTGCTCATAGATGGCGGCACTAGTGAGCGCCTGAAGTCATACTGCGCCGCAATACATACCGTAATGATATTCCTGCCCATAGATGGCGGCACTAGTGAGCGCCTGAAGTTATACTGCACCGCAGTACACGCCGTAACGATATTCCTGTCGATAGATGGCGGCACTAGTGAGCGCCTGAAGCCATACTGCGCCGCAATACACACCATAACGATATTCCTGTCGATAGATGGCGGCACTAGTGAGCGCCTGAAGTCATACTGTGCCGCACGGCTCGAAGCCGAATAATAACGAATTCGTACTATCCACTGAGACGTGGAAAATGATCCAACGAAGTGCACTGCTGGTCTGGTAATAAATCTTGCACAATTTTTAGCTTAACATATGTATATCTTTTATATTCAGTGGGGCATTGTGTTGTATAACTCACGACTCGGACTGGCCATTAAACGGGTACCTATTGGGAAAATTGCCCTTTTACGGTTGGTAAAAGTCGAAATTTTGAGAACTGGATGGTCCGATGCAAAATAAGTGGAGGCATTTGATCTAAATTAGTTCGCAATGACATTTAGTTCATTACAAAGTTCGCAAAAATAGTTCGCAGGGACATAGGCTTATGAAACCTGTGTTTAGAAATGTTTTTTAAACACCATGTAATGGGTTTGATCACTGGATGATGAGAATACGAGTCAAGTACGAGAGAGGTATCGTTACGTGTCGGTCCAATTAAAAATGACTTGTTGCCATGACAACTGGACACTCACTGCCACTCACTGCCACTGTCACTGAGCTCACCGAGACGTTCTCAAGCTAAAATAGTTTCTTGTTTTTCTCGTTTTATCCAAAAGTCTTATCAATTCAGAAGTCAGGGACGGCTTTATAAGCTGCGCTATCAGATATCACAGATCGAATGCCCACGGATTTTAGTTTAGTGTCATTCAGTGCAAGCCCAGTTCAGCCACCAATCAAAATATGGGCTCGGGCACCACAAGGCATAGCATAATTTGATGTCCTCCGCTGTGATTGATTGATCAGAACTTGCCCTTTGCAAGCCATTTTTTTGCGCTCGGGTAAGACGCTAGGTAAAACAGGCAAGACCGTTTAATTTAGTTCGTAGCCATGCAAAGAACAAAAAGCAAGTTGATACCGCACGAACTGCGGCCAGCAAATACAGCTCAAAGCACAATCGAACAAAACCGCTTGACGACTGAGCTAAAAAAGCTAGAGAAAGACAAAAACGTAAGCATTAGCCAACTGAATGCAAGTCAAGCTGTACTCCAAAAGAGCCTCCGGGCGATGGTCACTGGAGGTCAGCAGTCGGCCCAGGATACGGGAGACTCCTCTCAAACCGGGCCCAGTCCCGCTCCCAGCGTTCTGAACCCCAATATCGGACCATCGCACCTCCGCGTGACAGAATCGACACCGCGGTCGGGCAGCCGCGTCAACGTCATCATGGCGGACCCGGACGTGCTGGCGACTCACTCCACCAAGTCCTTCAACGGCCAGATCATCGGTGGCCAGGCGCAGTTGGTGCGCAAGCTGGAATCGAACCGGAGTATGCGCATCTCACAGAGTTCGGTCGGTTCCAGTGTCACACAAATGAGCCGGTCCTCAATGGGTATGATC
This sequence comes from Amphibalanus amphitrite, assembly GCF_019059575.1. Lineage (NCBI taxonomy): Eukaryota > Metazoa > Arthropoda > Thecostraca > Balanomorpha > Balanidae > Amphibalanus > Amphibalanus amphitrite. The sequence continues at coordinate 1,413,228 of NW_024881530.1, read as the reverse complement.
ATGGACGGCTCGATGTACAATGTCCCGGAGAAAGGTGCCACTACTGGCGTCAGTTTCACCGAGGAAGATGTTGAGCAGGGCATCCGTGAACACCACACAGAGGATGCGCAACCGCCGGCGCCCTCGGAGGCCTCTCACCAGAGCCAGAGCGGCGTGACGACCTCTCTGGTGTCGGAGGTCCTCCTGCCGGCCAAGGAGATGGAGATGAGTCTGACATCCACCGTCAACGCGGGCGGAGCAGAGGCCGACACGGACGCGGCGGCGCCGTCCGACCACGAGGGGCCGCAGCTGGCCGTGCCGGATATGCCGTCCGTGCCGCACACTGAGGTGTCCTCTCCCGAGCCGGGCCTCAAGGTGATCGAGTCGCCCTCGAGCCGCTCCATGCCCGCCAGTCGGCCGGACTCGTCGCCCAGGGAGCCCGCTCTCAGCAGGGCCTCACCGACCTCCGTGGCACCCCCGTCTATCGCTCCCTCACCTCCGGTTCTGCCCACCACAATCTCCCAGCAGGCTTACACGCGAGCCGTGGAGCGGGCCTTCGCCAACAAGTGCCTCAAGCATTCTAAGTTTGTTACAGATCTTGAGATGAATGAGTTTGTGACGAAGTACCTGCTTATTGAACAGCAAAATGAGAACTTTAGAAGGGCGAATGAGTTCGTCTATCAAATAGTTGATACCCAGATGGAGCTGCAGTGAATGGTGAATCTTATCCGATAGCTACTCTTAGCTACTACTTTTCCTTTTCTGGCTTTTGCTTGACCTAAGATTATTTAAACTAATAAAATAATACTAATCACTTTTGACCTCTCGCACGAATATTCCATGCCTGTTCATTATAGGCGTAGTAGTATTGTAGTATACTTTATCTGTAGTATACCCTACGCAATATGGTAGCAATATTTTACGCGGCGCTAGTGGCGCATACTGCGGCGATAGCGCAGTTGACGTGCATTTGCACGACCAACGCCCTTGTAGATTCGCGGTCCCCGCTCGGCGAAACTCGTTTGGCTAGGGCGAATTTTAGATAAAAACGGGAAACGGAATAGTGTTAATACTTCTGTGTGGCTTTGCGAATACTCGTCTGGATTTGTGCAGTGTCTGGATATCTCATTTCCCTTCAGGGACGTTGAAAGCTGGCGAACAGTGACGGTTCACCGATCGATAATCCCTCGACCCTTCGTGAGTCGTGAAAGTGGCTTCGCAGAAAGCATTGAATATAAGTGTTTAGCGTGAAAGTGTTAAAAATGGCTGATGAAAAGGAATCTGGATCTAGTCCTGCTGAAGACAGTATTAAAGTGGTATGTCGTTTTCGTCCTCTGAACACTTCCGAAGAAAAGGCTGGATCAAAGTTTATTGTGAAGTTCCCTTCACAAGCAGGATCAGATGACAATGCATGCTCAATTGGGGTAAGTTTTATTGCATATGCAATGCTTTTTTAAAGTCTGCTGGAGTTGTCAAATGATTTTAAAAACTTTAATTTCAGGGTAGGTAATTCAACTCTTGATAAAGTACCTGCCTTATGAAATGAATTCCAAAGCTAATTTATTTCTGTATATAATAGACATTTTCAATGACATGGTGTTATCTATAATATATGTTTTTAAATTCCATTCCATATGCATGTTGTCGTGATATTTGTTGCTTTGTATTTCTGAAGTTCTGGCAGGTTAAATTTTACGAGTGACTGAATTCAATGATACTCTGTGCCCATATTGATATCAATAAAGGTACCTGCTTCTCTTAGCAACTATGACATTGACAGATGTTCAAATATTGATTAAAGGACAAAGAGTGCAGGAATTAAACAATTAATTTAGCAAGTAATTTAGCCCAAATATTAAACTGGTCACCAGGTTTTTATGTTATCAATATATAGTTCATTTCATGCATTGCTTTATTTGCTACACATGATTGGTAATTTAATGTGTAATGCTACTCTCTTGTTCATCTTCAGTCAGCAACATCCCATGGATGCATTGTCTTCCTTATACTTTGTCAATTGACACACTCTTTGTCACACAGTGCCAGGGAATGAATTTTAGACATTAATTTACTTGATAATAATGCACTGCAGCAGAAAACAGACATTCTTCTGGGTTATTGACTATAGGAAAACACAATGTCAGAGAACTGATACAGTTTTCATGGTTACCGTAAAATGGGGTGTTAAGGGACAGTGGGGTGTTAAGGGACAGTTGCATGGGAAAAACTTTGAGTCATATTAACTTCCTTATTTGAGAAGGTTCAATAAAAACTTCAGTGTGGTAGTTAACACTGTTTTGCTCTTAATCATAGGACAAAATGGTATGTTTTTTCGTGCAAGTGATTTGGTTCAAAAATGGATTTGAAAACCATGCTACATTTTCACAAAATTGAAACATCTCCAAAACTCTGTGTGTACCACATAAACTAGTGGGTGTACAGGGAAAATGAATGCATAGGTGTATTGTCACATGTATTACACATGTTTCCTGAAAAACTTGTGCAAATCCACCCATTCATTCATCATCCTCTTCCTCTTTTCTGGATACATTCATATTTTGAGGTGGATAGGGACAGAGAAGAAAAAATAAAAAAATTATATAAATATAATTTCATTAAGTTTTCTTTCAGTAGGCATGAAAAACACCAAATTCCACATAAAATGCTGGCAAGTTCATGCTTTTATCTCTCACATATCTTAAGTTATGTAACAAAACATCTCACACTCTCTTTTACAATGATGGGTCAATGGAGACTGATGTAGGTAAATGTGATGTCATCATAAAAAGGCTAAAACAAAGAGGGCAACATAATGACAAGTGACTAGCTTCGACATGGGTTTTTATTGATGACAGAAGATTACTTTTTGGTTCTGTTTACCTTATAATTAGCACATTTTCCACAAGCGTAAACTGCATTACACGTAATTGGCTAAAAAGGTCATTAGTGGTGAATGAACCTGACTTGTTTTGTGACAGAATATGCAAAACATTTCAATAAATAAAGTGTGAGCCCTTCCACACCCTAATTGTGGGCATTTGATGACCATTTCTTGGAATAATATAGGTGTCCCTTAACACCCCACATTGGGGTGCTAAGGGACAGTGATGAAAAGTAATAGAAAATAATATGCAGGTATAAATCTTAAAAACTTTAATGTGGCAGGCATGTAAAGCACCAAATTCCACATAAAATGCTGACAATTTGATGCTTCTATCTCCAACCCTTCTTGAGTTATATAACAAAACACCTCAAAACTGTCCCTTAACACCCCGTTTTACGGTACTCAACTCTGAATAATCTAATGGGTAGATGGAAGTATATTTTTACTAGAAATAGGTAGCACTTGGCATATCATACTTGGTCAGTAAGGCAAGCACCTCATAGGCTTAATGAAAATATAATAAGTGTGCCCTGAATGAATGCCCTTTTGCACCTCATGACCATCTTTGTATTTTGTTAGTCATATAAACAAAACAAAGCTCAATGATAAGATAGAGATAGAACCTATCACTGGCAAGTGGCAAAATACCATTTCCCCTCAATCACTTGGTTTGCCTTTGCTGTGCACACTGCACAGTAAGTACCTGGTTGTGTTTGCTAAAAGATTAGATACCCCCCCCCCCAAATTATAAGTAGATGCAATTTGATGACCATGCATGCCATAATTATGTGATTTCCCCTCATCATTGCTGAACATAAAATTTAGCACATTGTTTGTATGTACTGTTGTATTTTTTTAGCAGGATAAAATTATCTCTAATGTTTGAATAGGTCAAATCATTTATTGACCAAGAATAAACAGAATCCATTTATTAGAGTCAATAGCAGGACATGCTACAGAGTGATCATTCAGATGTGAGCTGATTATGTGGATGTTCGTAATACCATGGCAACACTTTCAAAATCTGCTCTGCAGGATGTTATGGCTGCTATTTAAACTCACTTCGAATTTCGAAACTTTTTCCCTTTGAAACAATGTACTGTTAAGCTCACAGGGGCGGTAGATGGAATAATGGGTAGAAGCCGTATCTTTGAGAAGATTTGATAAAAGTAGATCTTTCAAATTAAACATTTGCTTCCGAACACAATATTTTAGTGAATGCCATTACATATATTTTTTTTTTCGTCTCAGGTCACAGGTGTCACTTTTGATTTTCAAATCCTCTGTGACTATAACCTTTTTTTGATTGTCATTTTTAATGCGTGAATTCCCTTTCTCACAAGATCGACTGGCCGCACGTTGGCTCGTGCATTGCTCTCCTATCGTGCTCTGTTGCATAACAGTCTGGTCTGAACTCGTGCTATTATGCGTGGCCTCCTTTCCTGCCTTAGTTCCACTTCATTTGAAAACAGAATGCACTCAAATGCGATCGGCAACACAACAGGCACCTCAACAGGCACCGTTCCCAGCGCTATCTTTCGATTACTGTTTTCAATTTTGAAGGATCTTACTAGCAGCTTAACTTTAAATGAAGCTAAAGAACTCGTTAAAATGCACAATGACTAGGCTCAATGCTCACTAGTTAACACTTTGACTAGGTACTCTGCTTTGTAATATTTTCTTCATATTTCTCGCTATAGTTATTCCCTTGTAAATAATTTCGCACCCCAGAGACCCCCTGATCATCCTGTCGCGCTGCGCTGCAATATGCCCTGTGCTGAGCGGGCCCGTGGCCGTGACACCGACCGGCTCCCGTATTCATCGCTGCTCAGCGCGGGTCACACGCGCCAGGCTGGTGTCCCAGGCGGTAATCCATCTCGCTTGGTCATATCCTGACATTTTGAGCCCGGTGTGAGCCGGGGCTGATCGCCGTGAGCCGCGGAGACCCAGCGGTGCCGTGGTACGAGGTCTGGCCGGAAAGAAGCCGACGGATATTGCGGCCAAACTTGATCGGGATGGCATTCGGTTTGTGGCCGTCTGTGATGCGTGCTTGGTATGGGTTTCTAAAATAGATCATCAGGTAGGTCACCAGCTCACCAGCTCAACGCCTGATCGCTTGTGACCATGAAATTCAGGGCACACGTCGGAATTTCTTGCTTTGAGGCGGTTACTTGCAAGGCGTGGAAGGGGAGCGATGACATGTTTTCAAACAGTGTAAATGTCCTGTAGATGCATATCCGACTATATAATCTGTTTTTAATCGCCATTTTAGTTTCATTTTCAAATCGTCGGTTGCAAAGTGATTCTCCAACTGGCCTCCCATTCTGTCTGTGTCTGTCCGGTTGAGCGGCCTCCCTCCGCGCACCCCTGGCTCCGCCTCTGGCGCCGGTGTGGCTCCTTAGCTGGCAGGTGAGGCGCTCGCCGGCCGGTCGCCGCGCCGGCGCACCAGTCAGCTGGCGGCCCGTGAAGCGTGACGTCACGGCCCCACACGCCGGTAAATTAGTGGCTTCCGGTCCGGACCGGCACGACGCCGTGGTTTGGTGCCTCGAGGTGACGTCAGCCACCGACTGTGAACGCTAACTGATGGCAGAGATGTCCCAGAGTTTGAACAGGCTCGGTGCTAGGTCATGGTTGCCGTAGAATCGGCTGTTCTCCCCATGACCAGTGGGTTGAGTCTGCGGGCCCGATGTAGGAAGCTTGAACGAGCAAGCTGCTCTTCCTAAGATGATGAAAACACTGCATTAAATTATGCAGAACAGGCTTCTGTAATCCACTGATGGCCATTCGTGTTTGGCTGGCTCTGCCGCGACGTTCAAACCCGCTCCCGTGTAATCGCTGTGGGTCTAAGTGCGCGTGCTGCCCATCTGTGCCTGGTCTGTCCTGTCACGCCCGCTACCTGACTCTCCCAGGCTGTAATTTGATAGTCGTGATTTGATTCTGGATTCGGTTCCACCGGCCACGGCGCCACAATGGCCAGAGCTGGCGCCTGGTGCGTCTAATTTGTGCTAGCTCATGGTGAGGCGTGTGGCTTGGACGATCTGTGATTGGACAGCGGGTTCATGGTGTACGCAGGGGGTCTCGAGATGCTGAGGAATTTGGTCGAAGTTGTTATGCTAGATAATATGCCCGAGATATTTGGTCGCAGTAACATAAATCCAATAATAGGTAGAAATAAATCCAAAGGTCTCAGAATAAAGCAGCATTATGTTTCGTAAGCAAAGACGATAATGTAAAATGTCCGTCCATACCGCTGCAAAGACTCCCACTTCCAATGCTTTGTGGGCTTCTGAAGCTCCGTTTAATTAAAAACGTTTATCGTTGCGCCGGTGCACGGTATACGATATGGTCTGATGGCAGGGGCGCGGGAACTACTTTCCGACTGGGGGGGCACACCATAATAGAGATCAACCTAGGGTACCCCCAAATCTAGTTTTCTCACCGGTTTTAGGCCACTTATTTTTCACCCCGCGGCTTTTTCAACAAAAAAAGAAAACATTTGCAAAAAAAGTGTGGTATTCCGTCTCAAATCTGTGGGGGCACCGCCCCCACGGCCCCAGAGTTGGGGGGGCAAGCTGCCCCCACTGCCCCCCCGGCTCCCGCGCCTATGTCTGATGGCGACTCCGCAGAGCCACGCAACAAGCTCTTAGCTCGCTTAGCGCACACTGACCGTCACCCATTGAACTAACTATACGGACACAATTTCTGAGGAAAACTCGGCCATTTGTTGCCACGCTGTGCACCGGACCACGCTGCACCAGACCAGACGTTCTAGCGTACTGCACCTCTAATGAGATCACCGTGCCGTGAAAAGGACAGCGATTCTGTCCGATCTCAGCGCGCGATAGGAGCAGCACCGGTCGCAGTCTCGCTGCAGCAGAGCCGGCCAACCCTGTGAGTCAGTCCGGCGACCACAGAGAGTCTGGTCGTGACGGGCCTACTCCGTATTTGGGGAGGTTTACCGGTCCCCTCGGTACCGAGTGCGATATCAGCTGATCGGGTAACGGCGAGGGTGTGATGGTTATGTCATCGGGGTGTCATGGCGGGGTTAGAATGATTGGGGCTGTCATGTGGTTGAAGATTGGCGGCTGATAGCAAAAGTTGCGAGTTTTGGGTGAGTTATTAATGGCTCATCATTTTAGTTTAGTCACTTGTTTCACTTTGCGGATGCATTGTGATTACCCCAACCTGTTTCTCCTTGAACTATCCTTATTGCCGTCATGGTAATCTTACTCTTGATTTTTTTCATCAGAACTCCATATCAAATTTATGCTCTTTGAAACGTTAGGGCCACGGAAGCCGTTCAGAGAAAAAAGAATAGTGTCAGTGGTAACGCTACGTGCGACTAGCCCAGCCCATTAAAGCCATTGTGGTCTCAGTAATGAGGAACCGCAGTGACATGCTTTCATTTGTCGATACGCGCTCTGACACAAACACCTTTTGATAGGTACCGAGGTATTTGGGCACCCAGAAATGTTTGTCCTTGCTGACATGGGAAATGACGCCTTGATACCCGCTTATCCGTATGTGTAATGTAACCCACTTGCTAATTGAACCGCTATTAAAACATGTATGATCACTGCGTTTCTTGAAAGCACTGAACTTCGATCAAATGTTAGAGCATTCGTCAAACACCGTCTCAAACGTGCCAGACTCCGCTGCGCGTGCTTTTCGTTTGTTTGACTAACGGCGAACGGCAGTCCGGCCATTTCATGAATATTCACCACTATATGCCGGTGGGAAATTGAGCGGCCCTGGCCAACTTCAGACACAATTACCGTGTTTGTGAGCGCTGCCCCCGGACGGGGGCTCGCCAGACGCGTGCTCGTGCGGTTACGGAGCCCCAGGTCGTATTGATCGCAAGCAGAGGTCGTTCGGGCCCACCTGAGCACCGCACAGCTGCTGATGAGCCCGCCTGCCTCTTCTGTTTCAGGGAAAGCTGTACATGTTCGATAAAGTCATAAAGCCCAACGCCACACAAGAAAAAGTCTACAATGATGCGGCACGCACCATTGTCAAAGGTGAGGTGACCGGGGTACACACGCTCGTGCGTGACTGGCATGGCGAGTGGAGTGGCTCGTAGTGCCTTTAAGAAGTGATTATCTCCCTTTAGCAGAGGAGAAACACTGGCTAGGTGTCATGTGTAATGAGTGGTTGAAGAAATCACGGGAATCGGAATGCCATTGCCATTATCATAGACTACGCTTATATGTATTGCTATCGCCTTAGTTTTCGCCTAATCATTGGCTTCATTAATCTTTTCGCGTGATGCCCATAATGTGTGAATATTCCTGCGCGTAATTATTACTGTTTCGGCTTCTGTCGGTTTTCCCTTGAATCATTTATAGCCTGGTGTTGGTGTGTATGAACACCACTCATAATGCTTCGTCACGGCGCAATCACACGTGCCTGGTGCCTGATGAGCATTTTCACTCAGTTGTCACGCAATCAGTCGCATTCTTCTGGTCCACATTACCGCAATTATGCTCCAACTGCCAATTTTCTGCGCGTGCTTTGGGGTTCTGAATGGTCATTTTGCTGCATCAAAGAACCTGCGCATTTCCATGGCTCCCTTTTCACATCGGTTTTACTTTGAGGAGCATGTCAAATTCCTTTGACTCAACCCGTGGCTTCATCCATACCGAGTTACAAATTCTCCTCTTGCGTAGTGAAATTGATATCTAGACTGATGTAGTTCTCCTCGGTGTTTCGTTCCGGGCACCCGTCCATACCACCTGTGTTTTCTGCGAGTGCCGGCGCTCCCTGCCCCTGCGTGCCGGCCTGTTGTGGCTCCACATCCGTGGGGCGCTGTGCGGTAGATCCAGACCGATGAGTGATACCGTTGGTCGCGCTGGGCTGACCACCCGTGACCAACGCGCCGCACGGAGTCGTCATGGGCACGGGCACGGCACGGAGTCGTCATGGGCGCGGGCACGGCACGGGAAGTGGGTTTGGACCACTGTATGCTGACACGGGCACGGGACGGGGCGTGAGCCGGGCGCACGGGCACGGAAAGCGGGTTTGCGGTAAGGGCCACGGACATAATCGACATTTTGTATGGCGGGTAGTTGCCGGATCCGTCGTACGTACCACCCCAGTTGATGGATCCAGTTGATACTTACCTGACATGGGTTTCAGGGTTTGAACTGATACCAAAATATGAAGTCAATTACCTAGCCGTTTGGCCTCTTCAGTTGATAATTGCAGATGTCTTGGCCATTCCCGCTGGATCGTCTGTTTTCCTCAGGTTTTTGCTTCGGAAGCTTTCGCTTGTCCTTGTCCCCTAATACCGACAACACTCGACAAGGATCGTCTTATCGTGTGAGATAGCAGTCACTTTTTATCGTATCTAGTAATGGGCGTCACTTTTTCACGGCAGCGAGTAATAGGTGTCACTTTTCCTGAGAACCATTAATTATTTTGGACCAATATCTGCTCCCTGTCTCACATCAAGGTTGCCATCTTCGCTCCTACGTCTTTGTCATCGATCCATAACATTTGCGCCCGAGAAAGATGTTCGATGTCATCACACCCTCAACAGCAATGGTCAATCACCTCCACTCGGGGCGTGCAACTCTCTTCCGCTGCCCCCTCTGCTCCTCCCTCTGCTCATCCCGCCTCTCTCCGTCCCTCTCTCCTCCCTCTGCTCCCCCGCCTCTCTCCGTCCCTCTTGCGGCCGCGTGCCAGCGGCGTGACGCCCCGCTGGCGGTCACGTGACTGCCGTGACGCCCCGACAGTAACGTCACGTGACGAGGTGACGCCATCCCGTCGGAAGGGGCCGAGACGGTGACGGTGAAGCGGGAGAGCGTCACTTGGACATGAACCGGGGCCGGACACCGGCAAATGCCAATGAATGAAGCTTGATTGGTCCAGTGACTCTGTTTTGGCCCCGAAACCCTCCTTTTTAGCGTTGGCACCGCTTTCTGTTTACAATTTAGGCGCGGGTGCCTTCAACTGCTCTCATTTCGCGAAGCAGTTTTGGCACAAGCCCAGCATTATGTCATTCTAAGTAAGAGTTCACGACATCCCCAGGCTTCCCGGACCGGTTGAAATGAAGTCGACCACCTCCGACTACTGCCAATTACAATGACTCGGCACCCTCACAGTCATGACATCATTCCACTCCTCTCCAATCCATCTGCTCTTTCTGTCGCTGCTGAGATGGACACCAGACAAAGGGGTCGAAATCAGATCAGTCACGCCCCACCGGCCGGTTGATGACAGGACCCCGGCCGGCCCCGGCGGCGGCCCGCTTTCTGCACGCTTCTCCGGCCGTGAGACTGACACGGAACGCCCGGAAAATTGCCGCTGACAGAAAAACGCTGCCGTTTTTTGTCTCTGCTCCGGCTGGCTTTGCTGCAGGGTGTGCGGGAAGGAAGTCGGCAGTGTTTGTGTTTGTGTGCGTTTGGAGAGGGGGAGAGAGCTTATTCCTGTTTTGTGCTAGCTTCTGATGAGCTTGGCGTTGATGTGATGTATTTTACTTTGAGGCAATTATTTTGACGTATGGAGGATTTTAGAAGACTAAGCGTAGATATTCATTCTGTAGAAGGAATTACAAAGACGGAATTTCAAAGTTTATGGGGAACCGAAGTCGGTTGAATAACGGAATGGAATCGATCTGGCTAATAGAATCCATTTCAGCCAGGCATTTTTGATCTCCAGGTATTTTCTCACCGCCGATACCTAGCCATGTTTTCGTCCAATTAACTTCCAGTACTGCCAATGCAATTACCTGGCGACCACTCCGTCTCCGACCGCCGCCACTGTTTGCACTGCCATGGAGCTGTCCAGTCGACCTTTCGGAGCCATTGCGTTCAAGTGTCTCAGTCTCCGCGGTGGCGGTGGGGTCAGCCACTCGGATGGGGCTCCGGACGGACCAATAGCACCGAGGGCGCCTCTCGGGCAGCGCTGGGGGTCATTCAATACTACACGGCGGGGCGGCGCCCGCACTGGAATGGCGGCTTTAGGTGGTCTGGTGGTCTGGTGTGTGGGAGTAGTGGGTGGTGGGGTGGTTGATGGTGGGTGGTGAGTGGTAGGGTGGTTGATGATGGGTGGTGAGTGGTAGGGTGGTTGATGATGGGTGGTGAGTGGTAGGGTGGTTGATGGTTGGTGGTGTGTGGGGGGTTGGTGGGTGAGTGAGTTGGGCTTGGTAGATGGAATATGGTGGGTGAGCAGAAGTCGAAACAGAGAGGTTTCAGATGGTCGATGGTAGGGGTTGCATGGAACGATGCGTGACTGGGGAGATTGTATTCATTAGTCGTTCTGCACCCAACTCATACAGGAGAGCCTGACACAACAGGTCGATATGGTTCCTGATAGGCTGGTTGCCATCAGTTGCAAGTTAAATCATCTTACCAACAGGAGCTGGATATTATTTTGTGTTTGTGCTAGTTAATCCATGGTCTTTGTTTCGGCCAGGTCATGACCACCGATGTGTGTGATCCCTCCGTCTTAGCTCCGATTGGACCGACCCACTGATGAGGGAGCCCGGCTGAGGTCAATATATCGACCCCGCCCTGGGGTCCGGGGTCGGGGGAGGGGAAGGGGCCCTCAGCCGACCGTGACCGGAGGAGAGGCGTCAGAACGGCGGCTCTCGGGTCATATCGAGCTGACGCGTAGATCGGTAATGTCGGATGATGTATGGCTCGGCAGCGCTAACGGCCACTCGGGGACCGCCCTGGGGATCGCGTGGAAGTGACGTGGACGGGTGGGGTGCTCGTGTTCCCTGCCCTGGGGTCGTGTCATCGCCGCGGTGGTGGCATGGTTCCGGTAACAAATCACAGTGGTGGGTGCTATTCGGGAACAGGCTGATCTGCGAAATTAGTTTTTTATATACTCTTTCGTCGTTGGTCGATAAGCCTTCTTTGCGATTGATACACGTGGGTAGTTTTTATGGAACCTTTATGAATGGGGCGCGAGAACATCGTTGCGCCATAAAAACGATGTTCTTCGTTGAGGGTCTTCGCTGTCACAGCTACCTATGTCGTATCATATGTCAGTTTTTGCGTTCATACCTGCTAGATACCGACAATCGACACGGGTTTGTTATGTAAGGGGAAGGGTAAGCTACTGCACGACACTGCAGCGTAACATCTAGCCTGTTATTTGTGCTTAAAAAGTCACTTTTTCTTGGGTGCTGTTTTTTATATCGGGTTGCAACTAAAAAACTTTGTTGCATTATGCATATGCAAATCATTTTGGCAGCAATCTAATTCAGCATGAACAAATCACCGTTCTTATTTTGTTCTGGCTGCCGGACATGTTCGCAGATCAGCAATCATTCGTTTGACGATCCACTTCCCACGAGTCAGCTCAGCCACCCCTCTATCAAACCTCTTCTCCCCTGCGTATGTCCGCCTGTCCCGGTCTGTGCAGAATGCGGATACACTGATTGCCGCGGCTGGGGATGTGTGTCCGGTAGCAGCAAGTTCTTTCCAGTGACGCAGGTGCGCTGTCCGTCTCCAGCTCGGTCAGCGGATGGCTGATATTGATCCGGGGACGAACGGTGACCACCGCGATTGCACTGCAGTGCACTCAAGAGGGCCATACTGTACCGCGACTGCACTGCAGGGCACTCCAGACGGCTATACTTAACCTCGCTTACACTGCAGTGCACTCCAGTAGACCATACTGTACCGCGACTACTTTGCAGTGCACTCCAGTGGACAACACTGCACTGCGCCTGGATTAAAGAGCTTCTCTGCTCTGCACTGCATTTCAGTGCACCGCACTGCAGTGTCAGGGTAGCTATAATCTGGTTTAAAAAATGAGTCTCGCCGTCTATTGTCCTGATTAAACGTCATGTCCTGTCATTGTCACGTCACTGGGCCTGGTGTTTCCTCTTGCCGTCTTGCTTTATCTCCTCTCGTTCCGTCGTGGCGCTCGGCTTTTCGCCCCCTCCCCCACTCACAAGACACATCTAGTGAAGTTTAGGGAGGTCTGGTCGTTTTGTGCGTGTCCAAAGGTACTGTTTTGGAAGCTGGCCCTCCTTGTTTACCCACTGGGCTCGCAAACATTAGGGAACTTAAGTCACAAATTTTAGCTAATGTGCCAAATGACTCGTCGGGGAGTAGGCTGGAAACTTCTTGGTAAACAATGCTATTAATTGTCACTCTGAGACTTTGATAGCGAGCTGGATAGTTTGTTCCAAAATAAATAGAATATAATGTCTTTTAATCTCATCAAATTTGCCTGGGGCTAAAAGATGAATGACTGACAACTCGCTTTTGTTGTATTTTTGTGTTTTTAAAACACGGCGTTCCATTTCTTGTTCAAACCGCTTTGCACTTAACAGCAGTATTTCGACTAAGCAGTTCACGCTATCCCCCGCGATGACTTAATCTCCCCCCTCACTCACACACACTAACACCCAAGGGTGGAGCTTCCTATTCACTTGGTGGGGCGCCTGCCCCACCAACTTGCCATTTTGCCCCACCAATAAGCGTTTTGCCCCACCAACTTAAGCCGATTTGCAGGACTTTACTGCTTAGCAAACCTATGTTTTTCGCATTGAGGAGCTTTGAAATGTCTGTGTAATGCAAAATATTATCTCTGTAATGAAAAGAATTGATTCATTGTTGAATTTTATCTAACTTAACAATCGGACATTGTAGGTTTGACAACTTTTTGCCCCACCAACTTTCCTGGAAAAGCTCCACCCATGCTAACACCTGAGTCATTCTGAATCAGCCCCAGCCAGGTCTGCTGAGTCACAAACGTGCTCACTCGACGAAAATCTCCCCCGCCTGGCATTGAAACAGTCACACGCTGAGTTTGTGGATGAGAAGACTGTAGCATACCTCCTCGCTTGACGCTAGTTGGGAACTTCGCTGGAAATCTACTCCAAACGGAGAAGTTTCGTGATTTTCTCAGTCATTTTCTGTGTGAACACGGTGCCACACAATCTAACGTTATGTTCAATGGCCATTGGCCATGGCTGTTCTTTACGTCAACAGCTCTAGCGAATTATGTTCAGGAGTGAGGACTGCTGAACACGTGCTGTTCTCCGTGTCTTAGGACGGAAAGCATACGGATATTCGCCGTGCTACTGGCTAATGATTTCATTAGCCCCAGTGTTTATCTTGTCTACAGGACGACCGGCTATGTCTAGTCGCAGAGACGCCCTCGAGTTTATCCTCAGGTCACCCTGCGTGACGTCTTGGCAGCCGTGCTGCTTCCTACTCAGCGGGTTGCCCGTTAAAGGGACTATCCCACCTTTAACATGGGGTTTGAGTTGAGATAGCCAAGTTTGCGGCGAGGTTCAGAAACCACTATCTATCTAGGTTGCAACCCCCGCGGCCTCTTGGTGTTGAAGAAATTCGTTCCCTTCATTTGAAAATGGGCCTTGCGCAAGGCCCTATCTTCAACATGGAGCGACCGTTAGTGTGACGTCACCTCGTTTAGTCATTCTGATTTAAATGGGGTTGTTCGTTGAAAAATCGCTTAAAACTTGGTCTGAGCTTTGTTGTGGTGCCTACAGAGTAAAAAGAATCAGCTTTATGACAGTAATGTGGCCTGGGGAAGGAGGTAATTTTGGGCTGTGACGTCACATATTTGAAAGTTTGTGTTTGGAATATGGGGAGCCTAAGATGTTTAATGAAAAATAAATGCCAGAACCGTGTTCCTGGTCATCCAATCTATAAAGTCGGGCACAATTTAACTGGTTTTTAACAACATTTTAGAAGGTGGGATAGTTCCCTTAAGTACATCGACCCCGACCTTGCCAGCTTTCTTGTCATCACCGTCAACGGCTTTTCCGCATACACTGTCTCCTTGCATCTCTCTCTCTCTCTCTCTCTCTCTCTCTCTCTCTCTCTTTCTCTCTCTCTCTCTCTCTCTCTCTCTCTCTCTCTCTCTCTCTCTCTCTCTCTCTCTCTCTCTCTCTCTCTCTCTCTTTCTCTTCTCCCTCCCTCTCATTCCCCTCTCTCTTCTCCCCTGTGCCTCATCCACCATGTCCCATCTATGCTTATCGGCCCCCCCGTCGAGACCCACCACCGTCACCATCGACTCCTGCGTTGTGTCGCAGGCGACGCACCGTCCCCAGTCGGCTCTCCGACGTTCGTCGTCTACGACCCGATGTCCCGCGGCGCCCGGGGTGATCGGCGTAGCTTACCGACCGGCCGGGCGAGCGAGCTCCTCTCTCGGCTATAATTATACCAGTCCAGGGGGTGAGGCGACGGTCGAGCAGCGAGAGAGACGGGGATGGGGAACGCGGCGCACATAGAACACGTGTGGTGTGGGGGAGGGGGAGGTTGGAAGAAGGAGGGGATGCTGTGCAAGGGTTGTGGTGGTGGATGTTTTGAAAGGTGTGCAAAGTTAGAATTATGGCGGGGATAGATGGGGCTGATGCAAACAAGCAAGTGTTGAGTGATACTCGAATAGGGAGACGAGCTAGGTGATATTTTGTTCGTCAGGGTCCGGATCCGTCCGGGTCCGGTCTGGCCATTAGGGTCCGACGGTGTCCGGCACGGCCGCGACAGTCTGTCTGAGCTGCTGGCTAGCCTGTGTTTGCCCCAGGCCCACCGACCTGTCTGAGACAACACAAGCGTGTGCCGAGCCACTTTGTCCTGGGAAAGGCACACCGCGGCTGTGAGACGACTGAAAACGCCGTCTGATTGTGAGTGGTGGCTGGAAATGGAGACATTCAGACGGCTGATGCAGCTCGTATTTCGTCTGGGACGGATGCGATTGTGGCGAATTTACTGAAACTTTGCAGAGTTGGGGCTTTATTGCGATAGTTTTCGGTTTTCCGTCGACAAGACTCAGTGTTCCAGAATGACTGGTGCTACGTCTCTTTGGGGTCCATTTGGTTTTCTTAAATGCCATTTGACATGTTTATAACCTTTGTTCAATGATTTATTTCTGTTACCTCTGTTTGACCTCTTTACTGTCCTCACTATACAAATCCATGACATCTGCCTAAACGCACTAAACATAATGTTTCCGCCAGACTGGCTATCAGACACAATCCTTCTTGCAGGTCTTCAAGCCTTCATCTAACTTCATTCCAACTTTATCCGAACTCGCTAACTCTATTTCGTCCCCTCCTACTCACACCTTTCGAACGCTCCCTGTCACCTCACTCCTGATGTGTTTGTCAGTCCCGTTGACCAGCCCTTCGCTGAGTCCAGACATCACGTGGCGGAAGAGTCACCGGACACGTATGCCCCTAGCCGCACGTGTGCCCGCGGCCGCGTCAGCCCACCTTGGTTAGTCACGTCTGACACTGGGAGACGAATGGGCTCCGTTTGTCCCTTCCGGACAAGTAATGACTGGCGACGGCCGTTATGACTGGCCGTGAGAGAGCGTGCGGCGTGGAAAATGGTGCTGCGCAGCGCTCTGGTGCGGCGCGGTATTGGTGTACCTGATGTATGGACGGGTGGGGAGAGCGGGCAATATCGATTGCGGATGGTGCAGCACTTTGGTGAAAGAGGCATGGACAGTTGGAAAGGAAGGGGCATCAAATGCAGATGCAGTGCAAGGGTGCAATACTACAGATATTGGCTTGGCATGAAACGGTATATCTTTTATCGCTCACAGCCCACAGGTGATACAGTGTGTGCTTCGCTTTGGGGGGCTGGCTCAAGTAAGGCTTGAGAGGCTGGACTGAGGTATGGAGGGAGTATTGAACGCTTTGGTGCAGGATTATCGGACACCGTTGTGGAGAGTGAATTATAGTGTTGAGTGTTCCGACTACACTTCCAACGTGGCTTCCACCGTGTTATGAACCTAGCCCTTACTTTTGAAAAATTAACTGTCATTTCCTTTTCTCTCCTGCCGTTGTTGCTTTGATCTTCCTCTATTTGCACCATCGTCTGTTGTTATGTCCTGCTGTCGCGAACCGGGGCAGCCAGCGTCACCGGACAGCGGGCGCGGTCAACCCTAGCCGCCCCCGCCCCGTGCCGGCCGCCACCGCCCAGCCGCCGCCAACGCTGGCCGGCGGCGGTCGATAAAACCAACCGGGGCCCGTCTCATCGATACTGGCGGCGCCGGCGGTCGTCGGCCGTCTCACTACCAACGGCCGACGGACCGCGCCCCGGCCGGTCCGACGGACGGGGAGCGGGTGTGGCCATTGCTGTGTCACCGAGGTCACTGAGGGTCACTGGGGGTAACAATAGGGTCATATAGGGGGTCACGGACGGAAAAGGGTCACCTCAGTGGATGTCATGGGGGGAGGGGCCACTGGTGGTCACTGAGGATCATTGATTGGACGTTGAGAGTCATTGGGAAGTCACTTAGGGAGGAGTGTCCCTGAGATGTCACCTAAGGTGACTGAGGGATCATTGTGAGGTTACTGAGGGTTACCGATGGCCACTGATGGTCACTAAGCCTTCTTTGAGCCGTCACTGAGCGTTTAGTGATGTTAACTTCGCTTTGTCGCTGGACGTTGTAGAGAGAGAATTAAGAGTGTGTTTGAGGACCGATAATGGCGGTGAGAAGTGTGAAGGGGAGATGCAGTTTTGAATGGATGTAATACAGGCAGAGTTGATGGAATTTTTCTTAGACTTCACGAGCAAAGGCTATTTTTACATTCGTAATGCCGAGAGACCTCCGTTTTCTGACCCGTGGGCGGTCTCAATCGAAAAGCCAGGAGGGCTTCACTGGGCCCCGTCGGCCCCCGTCAGCTGGTGACTGCGTGATACCGCCATGATAGAGTCGTTGGCTTTTCATCGGTACCAGCTGGGACCATTCGGTTATTTATTTAGTTAAAGCACAGCGAACACGTCACAACTGCTACGACCTCGGTCTAAAGCATCCCTGCTGGAAAGTAGCATCATCCGTCAGATATGCTCAGTTCGTGTAGGTTATTTGATTCACAGAACCCGTCAAAAACATCACCTTTGGAGCAGTGAACTCGCAGGCATATATCTGACTTGAAGGCGACCTGGTTCACGCCGGTCTTATTGAAATGTTGCGGCTCTGCGCTGTCGTTCGGCGAACAGTTTCCTGGAACGATCCCGAGCGGGGGGTGCAGAATAATCAATGAGCACCGTCGAAGGTAGTGACCCCTGAGGTCAGTCAGCGGAGGGGGACAGGTCTCTGGGAGGTTGTAGGTGTTATGTCTTACCTGCTGTTGCGGGGTTTATCGAAGGGCGTGTTCAGAAGGAAACACGCTGCATATTTGTTGATAATATCGGTAAAGACGTGACTGAACTTACTGGAACCTCATGCTTTCGAGGAAAATTCCATCAAAGTATTGGCTGTCACCAGGCGCAGATTTCTTAGTTGTAGAACAAACATAAATTTAGTAATTTCTGGTTTCACCAAAGAGTTCGCTGAACAGAACTATTCGAATGCTGTCGGTGATCACAGCTTGCCTTCGTCCTGTTTCCACGGGCCGTCTGTGTTGTGGAGACGCAGGCTTGCTGTCGGCAGCGGCGGCCTCAACAGAGGAAGGTTTCCGACACAAAAACAAACAAGTGCGCCGGCCCTGCGCGGCCCGGCTCGCTCACGCGGTCCGTGGCGGTGATCGGCTGTTTTTCCGGCCCATCGGGCACCGTTCGCGTGCTGTCTGCAGCGTGTTCGAGGCCTTACCGTCAGCCGCTGACGGTGATCGGTTGTGATCGCTGATTGGCGATTATCAAGGGCCGTCTGCATTCCTGTTGCTATTGTTTGGATGATTAGATTCGAGTGGGGTCACGCGTGCTCGTCTGGTTTTTTGCCCTTTCAGTTACACCGCACCTTCAGAGCATTCTGAGGCACACAAATCCGGGGGGAAACATTAACAACGTAGGTGCCCTGTCGCTACCTGCTGCCTGCCTTGTCGAAGACGCTTGGTTGCGCTCAATGTTGCACACTATTGTCAGACGCATTTGGAGCCGAGTTCAACAACCGCTACGATTTTCCTATTTGCTCTTGCACAACGCAAGGGAAACTTTATCAGCACGGTGTGTGCAGAACAATGAACGAACGTTTATTTTGACTACAAACCATGAGCGTGGCATGGTTTCGAACAATGAATCCATTAGACTGCCCGAAAAAATTCACTTCATAGCTCTCTTCGATAACATCACAACCATTTTTATTATCATTTCCCCATGTTATCACTGGGTGCCGCGATTTGCGCCCACACGGCTCCGGCCCGTTCCGTCGACTGCGCCCCCCCCCCCCCCGAGCGACCCAGTCGTCCCTGTCGTGCCGCCTGCCGCCTGTGCTGAGTCAGGCTCACAGCTGTTCGTCGCGCCGGGATGACGTCATTAGTGTGTCGGGTGACGTCATTGCCCTCCATGACACGCCCCATCCGGTAGGACAGACTTGGTGGCGTCCGGATCGGATCGGACCCTCGAGAAGTGCGAAAAAGCGCAGAAGAACTTTTGGGTTTGGTCGGAGATATGCGTTGCTGTTCACATCCGGCTCGGATTTAGACTAATGGTTCCGGTTGTCGGTAATGGTAGCGCGGATATGGACGCTTCGCGAGACGTTACATGTCATAAGGTATTGATAGGACTTGACGTCGTTTGTTACACTGTCAGAAAGACGGCGGAGAATGGGGCGAGCTGGAAGTGGCACACGGCGCAACCACCGCGGTGGTGAGGCGTAGACGGTGCACCGTCTACGCCTCACAGCATGCAGATTCATTATTAATTAGCCCCAAAATAAATATTTTATAGCATCCAGTTACCCGCAACCGCAGCATGATAACTATTTTTTTTTTTTCTACGCCGCCACCCATTAATAGGTGACCAGGAGTGCCCCCACCCTCGAACCCAGCGACACACAGTACCCTTACGTTAACACCAGAGAAAAACAAAAAAAGCAATGTCGCGGCACTCCCAGCTAAGAAATGGAAAAGAAATAAAAAGAAGACAAGAAGGGAGCGAGGATGTAGGCATGGTATAATCATAAGATAGAAAGTAGTCAATGTGCTCATAAGTCATTGACTGACCCCCCACTACAATCCCCAATAAAAAAGGTTAAAGTGATCATGGGAGACCCAGCCATGCAGAGAATTTAACATTTATACAATTTTCTGAGTAATATGCAAAATAATATATGCATACATTATCTGGTC
This sequence comes from Amphibalanus amphitrite, assembly GCF_019059575.1. NCBI lineage: Eukaryota > Metazoa > Arthropoda > Thecostraca > Balanomorpha > Balanidae > Amphibalanus > Amphibalanus amphitrite. Next base: position 1,393,357 of record NW_024881530.1, on the reverse strand, counting down.
ATTTTAGCAGTTTGCTTTTGCTGGAGCCAAGTGAGACCCCGCAGCTAAGCAAAGCTTGTTGCCGCTCGGTCTCACCGGTTCCAGCGATGGTTATTGGGTGATATTTGATACCACAATAATACACGGTAGGACGTCAATACAAAACACTTACATGTAACACAACGATGTAAACAAACAGCATACATCAACGTACATTCGTAATGCAATAAGAGATGTAAATAACATACATCAACATACAACCATTATTACCATCATCAATGGTATTATCAGCAAGTGTGTACCTACATATGTATTACTGGTCATCGTACCTGGGGTACAGTGAAAGAAGTGATAAAAAAGAGAAAAAAGGTACTGTAACTGTACAGTGTACCTACTGTACCGTACTGTACTGTAAAAGGAAAAAAAGGAAAAATTAAGGCAGTTGAGCCTTTAGAATACAGAATACAGAAAATATCTGTAAACAGACAAAAGGCATATAAATTATGATATACATATGCACACATACACATACACACAAATACACACACATACACTGATACACATATACACATACATACATACATATCACACATATACACATTATATACCATATATATATACACATATATATTAATATGTATAGCGTATATAGCATATACATACTCATACACAGCATACATATACATATCATACATATTAAGCATATGTATATTACACTAGTTATGATATCTACAGCTATGTAAAACTATGCCCCCCGGTATGGCCGGATATCTGCACTGGACACTAGGGTGTGTCATATCTAATATTTTTGTCTCAGATCAAGCGCTTCCGCGGATATTCCTTGTCCCTGGGTTCATTGAATCCCATTGGCACTGTTCTTTTTTCGCTGCACCGAAAATTCAGGCGGCGCGGGCCCAATCAATTTTGACATTTCCCGTGGCGCCCGGCGTTGAAGTCCCCATACTGAACACAATGAGTACCGTAGCGCTAACACCAGCCATATGACTCGCCGTCGGCCTGTAGCGGCCAACACCGTTTGACGGTTAAAATTCGATTGCTATTTCTTGTTTAAATGGACGTCGGACGAAACATATTGTTATCTTAATCAGCAGGGGCGCGGGAACTACTTTCCGACTGGGGGGGCACACCATAATAGAGATTAACCTAGGGTACCCCCAAATCTAGTTTTCTCACCGGTTTTAGGCCACTTATTTTTCACCCCTCGGCTTTTTCAACAAAAAAAGAAAACATTTGCAAAAAAAGTGTGGTATTTAGTCTCAAAGCTGTGGGGGCACTGCCCCCACGGCCCCAGAGTTGGGGGGCAAGCTGCCCCCACTGCCCCCCGGCTCCCGCGCCTATGTCTTAATGTGTTGAGGCCATTCAGGGACCCACAGATGATTCATATAATAGGATCACGCTGGGCATTGGCAAGACTATCACGAGTGGGGCAGGGAGAATGAGAGCACGGATGGACAGAGGGAAACGTGAGCGGGGTCTCGGGTATCACCCCTCCGTCGGCAACACAATGTGTCGGCTTTCGAGTCATGTGCTGTCTCTCCGAGGCACACGAGCTTGCGAAGAACGTGGGTGAGTCTGGTTTCAGCTGCGGCGTGAGCAGAAGTGCGTGTGGCGCAATCGAATCGGACTATCCGTGCCGCAGTGATGCCGTTGCGAAGCAAGGCGAAACATTTTGTTATCGGGTCTTCCAGTGTGCTGCCGGTAAATCATCTGCCTACAAACAGAGATGTAGTGAACTATGCGAGACTCTTGGCAGGGGATAGAAAAAGTGAGCGGACAGTCACTGCATGTTTACGTGCGAAGCAAGTCTACGAAAGATTTCGCCGATCGAACAAGGTACCCAAAAGAATGCGGGAGGGATAAACGAAACAAAGTCTTTCTGAAGCGAGTCTGTTTCGTAGTAAGCTTTTTTACATCGCCCGCTGCCGCTGTAAAGATCGGCGAAGTCCTGTCCGCTTACAAACCGGGTACCGCCAGCGGAAGTAGCATTCCTTCGAGACCAGAGAGGAGTTCGGAAGATGAAACTGAGTGGTGTGGACTACGAGGAGACGAGGAAACGACGTAAGACTGCGAGCCTTATAATGAGACGGGAACGGAACGAGGGGAGGGGCGACGTGGGTCAAGCTGGTCCTTCCCACCTCCGTACCTATTCCAACGGCGTCAATATCGACGAGACAGGTCAGGTAGACTCATCGGCAACGATCGACACCAACGACAGCAATGAAGACGTCACAAGTGAATTTGAGATGCAGGAATGCATCAAAGACTCAAACGATGATGATATGACAAACACTGCACTGGCAGCTGACTGACAGGTATGGTTTATCCAACCGTGCTGTAGCGGCCGTCATCAACGGTTTTCAGATGGATATCGGTCGCGTAGCGAGCGGCAAAACAGAATTGCTGGTCGACCCGAAAAAGTATGGAGAGAAAGATGCCGGGTGAGACAAAGTACAGTGGCAGCGCGGGACCAACAACACAGCGACGCTGAGCTCAAGGCCATGTACTTTGATGGAAGGCATTATCAAACTAGCACGGGTCGAGGCGGCTACAGGGCAACTGAGGAACATGTGGCTAATGTAGCAGAACCAGGAAATCTCCAACTTTACGCCAATTTCGGGTAAAGCCATTGATCAAGCCAATGAGCTGATACACGTTGCCACTCTGGCTAATAGGCTGCGGTGGCGCGGCTGTCAATACGGGCAGACCTGGTGGAATATGCCGACTTTTGGAGCTTATTCAAGAGGAAAACGGTCCCTTGGTTTGTTTGCCAGCTGCACTCGAATGAGCTTGTACTCAGGGAAGTGTTCCAGAACTTGGACGGCAAAACCAGTGGACCCGGATCATTCACGGGGCCGTTGGGCAAAGCAGCCGGCTGCTCCGTGCACCGTCTTTCTCCCGTGAAGTTCCGACCGGTGAGCGGCCCAAGGCTGGAACTGCCGGACAACATCATCGCGGACCTCAGCAGCGACCAACTCCTGCCGTATCAGCTCACCAGAGCCGTGCGGACGGGCAACATCTCCGCAAAGGAGGCCTGGCCTGCAAGAAAATCGGTCCCCTGAAGGTAGGCAAGGTAGGCAAATGCTAATTCAGTTGAATTCAGTTTGCTATTAAATGGCAAAGATGCATCTTTTCTGTGTAACCGTTTTCTAAATAGAGGATACTGTCTCGCTTGCATTGCTTACATCCATATTGACAGCGTCTGTCGACGCTAACAGGCGAAGACGCGCGCGGCTGGTGTTAGTGTTATCAAACGCATTACGCCAAACATGGAGACTGCAACGCCGGGCGCCACGATAAATCCCGAACTTCTTTCAGCCGGCGCCGATCGAATTTTCGATGCATGGAAAAAAGAACTGCTCCAATGGGCTTCCATAGACACAGGGACAAGGAAAATCAGCGGAAGCGCTTGATCTGTTTCTAGTGACACACCCTACTGGACACTGTATTTACGCGGCTCCATTTCGGTCTGAGTGCTTCCACCGCTCGGCTGTGGCGGCCGGAAACGAACAGCTCTGCTCCGCTCGCGTCGTGCCCCCAGGCGGAGGATGTGAGGCGGACTCCAGTCGACCGCACTGCCGGCCACCGGCTGACGAGCCAGCCGGACGACCTTCGCTGAATTGATGGTATCTCTGAGAATTTGGGAGGATGAATGGATGAGTCTCGGGAACGAAAACAGGGACACGAGGGTGTGACATTTGAAGGTGCTTCTCTATTGTTCAAACCTTTCAGTTCGTCCAAACACTTATGTGTCTCGAGAGTTCGAGACTATGGGCTGAAAACATCTCTAGGCCTTTGTCGGTGTTTGGACTCGTGACTTCAGCGTCTGTCTGCCTCTCTGCTGAGCAGGTCTGATTAGACGGTGCGCGGTCGGTAGCTCCCCTGTGCAGACGCCTCCACCCCTCTGTAACCTGCAGCCGACACGGCTCGGTAGCGTGTCTGAACGCGCCCTCACCTGACCTGTCTGACCCGCTCTGACCCTGCATGTCGAGAGCTCTGCAGAGCGGCCGCTGTCCGAGCGTCTGCGCCACTGCTCCCGGTACCCCTCCCTCCGCTCTCCGCCCCCTCCCGGCACTGCAATCGCCGCGGCGGCGCCGGCTCTAGGTCACGTGTACCGCCCCCTCCATTGCCGTGATGCCGCTGTCACAGCCGCTGCTGCAGTCATTGCTTCAAGTTTTGTTCATGGCGGCGATATGAACTGCTCTGCAAACAGTCACAGCAATGCACGCACTGCGGAACGCTGATTGTGCCGCCTTGGCGCTAGCGTTGTTTGAATGGTGGCTGGCTGGCTCACTGCGATGTGTGATGGCAGTCTCCGCATGAGAGTTTCGGATGGCCAGTGAGGCTGTGCCGGTGGAACTGGCGCTGTGTGCCGGTGATAGAACACCGCTTTACCGTAACACGTTAGAGCGGGAAGAGCGCTATACGGTGGGATGACCGCCGAACCGGTCCTTTCACCGAACTTATCACCCGCATTTTCCCACAAATCCACGCTTCCCTGCGTGGTTGCATGAGTCGATTTCCGATTATTTTTGGAGTCGATATTTGTACTCAGGGATTGTTTTTGGAGACGGAAATTGCTTGTTTTCGTGCTCTTGTTCATTGTTTAGCCTTGTTGCCATCCGTGAATGCGTATGTAGGGTATTTTTGAAAAATACCCTACATTTGGTAGCCCGCCTTTTTGCACCAACGAAAACGTCACCGCCCGTTGTTTCCGTGGCCGACGGGCGCTGTTGTCGCCTTTGTTGAGGTTTTCCGCCTGAAGTCGGGAATGTGGTGCATGGCCATATTGACCTTGCAATGACAGGCTAGTTCTGCGAATTCTTTGTAGCGGTGAGGCTTATTGCCGCCCGCCGCCAGCTCGGGTTGGCGGCTCGTGGAAAATACTGGGGTCGCCACACCGCTGTGGCGGTTCTGCGACACCTGAGCGAGCGTCATTTCAGCGAACGACATTTGAGCGAAGCCTTTCCAGCGATTATCAATTTAAGCGATTGACTCTTTCAGCGATTGTCAAGTCGGCGAATTCAATCACAGCGATTATCAACTTAAGCGAGGACCAGAATCAGCGAAACCAGATTGAGCGAATATGTGGAGGTCAATGGGGGACCAATTGAGCGAACACAGTTACAGCGAAACCGAACGCGACGGAAGTCAATCATTTGCTACTTTTCGGAAATTCTTGCCCTTGGAATACCCGCTTGGTATGTGTCATGCTTCAAGCTGCGCGCGGCAAATTAAAAATTTGCTTTTAAGAATGGAAACCACAAAATATCTGGCCTCATTCCGCAACCTTGATCTGGAAATGTGGAACGTGATAGGACGATGGAAGGAATGCCAAGGACCAATAATAAACTCGAGGGACGGCACAGGGGGATCTAGTCTATGTTTCAGGGACCTCACCCAAATATCTGGAAATTCGTACGTTGCTTGGGGCAAGAACAAATTGTACAACATGGGGAACTGATCCAAATTCAAGCGGGGGAATTTCGCGAAAAACAGCGCAATATGAATCTCTGAACATACGTTTGGTCATCATTTTTGGCAAACAGCAGGGGGGGGGGGGTGAAATCGAACCGCTGGAATTTTTGAGCAATGTGACATTAAATTTGGAGCTTAATGTCTGAACTTTGAACGTGACATCCGCCATCCAGTTCCGGATAACCATGAAAGTTCCGGAAACATTCGTTGTACGTACGCTCGCAAAAAAAAAAAAATGCACCGTTACGGGACGATGAAGTGTTTCGCTGAAATGACAGTCGCTCAAACTGTAGTCGACGAAAAAGATGTCGCTGAAACATAGCTTTTGCTTAAATTGGTAATCGCTATATTTGATAATCGCTCAATTTGATATTCGCTAAGCTGCCAGTCGCTGAAAATGGTTCGCTCAAATGACGTTCGCTCAAATGACACTCGCTAAAGTCGCTCGCACCGCGCTGTGGCAGGCCGGCTGGTTGGGGGCAATCGAAACTCGAAACGATGTCTGCACCACTGGTTGAAATGCTTACTTTCGCCAGCTCAAATCGATTTCGATGGTGAACTTTCCCTGTTAAAGCTTAAAGTCTGTGCTCATGGCACTTCACTTGTTCACTTTGCTTATGTTCACACAACATAAGCAAAGCTTTGGCGTCTGGAATGTAATCGCTGCACCTATTCCGCTGGCACAGTGTCGACCCGCACTGTTTCGAGCAACCGTCGGTGCTGATGGTTTGACTCGCCGTCTGTCGTCGGACGCCGCACGTCCCCAGCTCTCCCGTTCGGACCACTCCCGATATAGACCGCTCCCCACCCTCCCCTCCTTCCCCACCGGACCCGGGGGAAGGCCTCGAGCAGTGCCTGGGGCTCGGCGCTCATAACCTACCCGCCTCCAGACCCTTATCACTAACGCCTAACGGTCCCCCAGCCCCCTTCCCCTACCCCTTTTCCCGTCAGCTAGCGGACCGACCCGACCCCCACCAAACACGATTTGGCAGCACTGTAAAGACGGCTGCTGGGCGTGAAGTTTTCCCTTCACCATAGGGTTTACACACAAACTGGTCAAAGTTTGAGCCAGGATATACTAGTCTAAAAATGCAAAAAACGAACAAATTTTGGCATCAATAGATTCAGCATTTCATCGTGTGCCTCAAACCGTCCATCATTTGGCCTCAAAGGAGGTAAAAATTGTTCAAAATCGAAGTTGAAAAGATGCTTTCTGAGCACATAATCTGGTAGCAATCACGTGACCTGCTATAAGCAGCTTATCGATAATTTACAAACATAATTATTAATATGCTGCTTTAAACAACATAAATCATACATTTTGAGCTTTCAGTACTTTAAATAAGGTCAAAACATCGCAAAACACAAAAGTTAATACAATAGTCACGTGGGTGTCAGGAAATGTCACAGGTGCGTCAAATTTGTGACTGGGGCTTTACTTTCAAACATCGGATCTACCTGTTTCTTATAGGTATCTTGGACCGACCGACCGCCCCAGGGCGTGTGGGCAGATATGGGCTCTGACCCCAGTGACCTGCGGGCTGCTGTAGATGGGAAAATGGAAAGGAATGGTGGCGACCTGTTTTGCTGAAAGCTCTGGAGGTGTTTGTGGGATCTGTAGGTGTGCCTTGGTGCAACCTTTGTGAGGATCGATGGAGAGACGAGTACCTACCTGGCGCTTTTAAGTTTTGTGAAGTTTGTTTGACGGCTGGTGGAGCACAGGATTTATCGCAAAAAGAAAACAGTCGTGCTAACGGGTCCCGCGCTGTTTCTGTAACTTGTTAAATGCATGCAACGTGTGCACTTATATTTTGTGTCTCCACATGTCCAGTACCCGCGATACATTTTATGATTTTTTAGGTTACCGTAAGGTGGGGCCATTTGAGACAGTGGGGCTATTTGAGACAGTATTTAAAATTGGTATAAAATAAAAACCGTTTGAAATTTATGCTTAATTTTGCTCAGGCGATTTACTGCTCGATTCCACACCTCCCTGTGCAAAAATATCACAAAAAATCAAACGATCTTCATTTTATAGCGATTTTAAATACTGTCTCAAATAGCCCCACTGTCTCAAATAGCCCCACTTTACGGTATCTGCTTCACACTGCTCTGTTATTTGCATCCTCGTTTCAGATATTTTTCCTGCGAGTTTTGTGCCTCCAACTTTTTCTGATTTCCTGGTGGTTTGCGATGCTCGTACCTATGTCGCCCGTTGATTCAATTTTTCCTGTCTCATAAAATCCAACTACTCGCTCCTTCCCCACGATAAATGATGGTCGTAAATGCTCGTGAAGTCTGATCAGACCACTATCTCCACACTGTAACACCGCGGTGCAGCTACTCTCCCCTCGCATTCCCTCCTCTCTCCTCTACTCTTTGCCTTTTCGGCTCTCCGTCACCTCGTACTCGACCATAGCTGGCGATCAATCGCGTGACTGCTCCCTACAGACGCCCCTTGCCGATCCACACTGCAGTACTCAAGATCGAATGCTCTGTAGAGCCATTTCCGTCTTATACCAATTATGCTGGCCGAATACTCGCTGCTGCCTGTGTGTCTTGCCATTGCTAATAGCTCAGAGGAGTCTTCCGCTGTAGACACATCCTGTGCCTGTTCAGGTAGCTGTTTTTGTTTTTGTCGATAGTGCATACTACAGACACAATTCATAGCTAAAACTCGAAATGATACGGCCCCACCCCGAACCTCCAATTGCTTCAAAACACCACTACAGTATTATACACCACTCCACCCCACCCCACCAGACCACCTCGCCACACGCCACATGGCAGGGTGGAGCGGCCGGCAGTGCGTGCTCGCCCGTGCTCGACCGCCCCATGCTGTTTTTGTCGCTCCGGTGCCGGCTGTGTTTTCAGTTCAGTGCGCTGTGTTTTCGGTGCGCTCCGAGCTACACTTTCAACTCTCTAAGCGGTGCTGCACGGGGCTGAAATCGGCGTCAGGCTGGGCTGGGCACTTGGGCAGGGTGGTTCGACTGTCGAGCTGTATCGTGCTGGGTTCCCTGGATCTCGCTGGGCTTACACCGGCAATGGGCGGCGCGCTGCCGCGATATGGTGTGCTGCAGGCACCAGGAGCCGTCAGACTGTCAGTAATTGATGGCAGACACTCGTGGCGTACCGTTGGGGAAGGGAGGAGAGGAGGGTGGGTTGGTGGCGGAAGACGGCTCCTGAACGACCGCGCTCTGCACCTGGCTAACATGGTAGTGTAAATTATATGAACCGGAACAGGAAGAATGTAAGAGAGGGTTTGGACAGGCTGGTGAAATGTGAGGCGATGAGATGGTTTTTCGTCGAACTGGCACGGATGTTCTGAGTTACTGGGGCAGTCGCCTTCAGCTACAGACCGTCAGAAGAACCTTACGTGACTTCACACCAGCAAAACAAGCGTTTCGTGTCGACCCTAGCCCAAAAATAGCTCTGCGAAGTTCACGCTCTCGTAATATTAACCACCTACAAGCTTGGCTAGTAGAACGCTAAGCATATCTCCCGGTAGCTACGGGATTGCCTCACCCTCACATCCGTGACCAACACGGAACCGAACTAGCCTCCACGGTCCGGAACTAGCCGTGCAGCTCACCACAATGCTCACAACCAGCCACAGTTCGTGTGCCGAATGAAAGTACCCACCAATTACGCGGCTGCCGCTGGGTTTCTCTGAGCGTGCGCGCAGCGGCCCGCGGCGCCACCGCGCGTGCCTGCGGCTGTGGGGAGCCGTGCGCTCTGTTCACCCCTTCCCGCAGCCGCTCAGGCGAGCTCGCGTGAGCTGTGTCAGCGTGGTTATGACTGGGCATAGTCGTCGGCGGACGATGACAATGGGACGAAATGGGTGCCATACTGTGGCATGGGGAGGGAGGGAGCTGGGTGGGGGAGGGGTGTCATGTGACGTAGTGCATTTGACAGGAACTACGGTGTGCAGGGGTTTTGTTTTGGTGATAGTCGTTAGGGAGAAAATAATGTTGTTATGGGTGTGTGCCTCTGTAATTCATTATGTAGTAGGTAGTTCATGTTTTCGTGTCATTCGTGCTAGCTTAGTTTGTTTGAAAAGACAACACCGCCCCACTACAAGCAATCAATTTTCAGTGCGATCAATACATTTGTTAGGTATTGCCGCTCTCTGCAGCCAGTTTATGCTTTGAGCGTAGTCAGATGTTCAGAGATTACCATGCGTAACGCTCCTTCCGCTATCTGCATGAACTTAAGTACAAACATTGAAATGAATCATCTCCAACTCCATGTTTGTTTGCGTTCCTCCCGCCTTACGCATAGCCACTTCTCCCCGATGGGAAATCAGCCGGAAGCATCTGGCTCACGCAGAAAGACTGCTAAATTAAAATGGACTTCCATTACGCTGTAGCCTCTGATTAGCTTCAATCGGTGACTTTAATACCGCATCGATATCAAGGTCGACTGATATCGGCAATATCAGCGATGGAGAATATCGTCAATGAGGGTGATATTCTCTGGCGATATGGAGAGCAGCTAATATCGACTTCGGTCGGATGTGCCCCGCATTGCGTATGCGAGCTGGATTGGGAGGGCTCTGCAGACAGGATTAGAGAGGAGCCAATAGCCAATAGATGCCTGAGTCTTGCCGGGAATAGTTTTGAGCTACTGGAGTGACCTGTATCAGACTACTACTGGTGCTAGGAACATCTTCGTTTTGAAGTATGTAATAGAGTGTATACTGTACACCTAGTCGCGCTTTTTGAACTCTGGAACTGCCGGCTAGATAATTGGCCATAGTAAATGAAAATGTTGCAGTCTTTGATGCAAGGGAAGTCTTTCCACTCTTCCACATTCTGTTGTTTTTTTTCTGAAGAGTCACGGTCGGTGACAGTCATCAGGGTTAACTAGGTCATTGGGTAGCCTCAGAATCCCGCGTGGTGGGGCTGGGGTGGGGTGATGCCACCCAGTCTCGTTGGTAATGGTCGCCGACCTCTGCCAGTTGGCCCCGGGGCACACTGAGCTGTCATTCCGGGGACACGGTTTGACTGAGGTCAGCTGACGGTAAACGAGGCGACAGACGGGAGGAAGGATAGGGAGTGACGCAGGCAGACATGTGAACGTACAAGACCTGCAGACACAGAGGGACACATAGGGTGTGTTCCAGTCGCACTTCCTAACACCTCTAAACTCCTCCAAGAGCAAGATAGAGGAGGTTGGAGCAGGGCCCTCCTTGGCTTTGTAGGGGTTAGAGCTGCCACTGGAACAGGGAAGCAATCTTGGAGGAGTTTAGAGGTGTTAGGAAGTGCGACTGAAACAGACCCATAGACGTTTGTACGAGCGGACGGACAGACAGAAGGACGGACGAACGATTGGAAGAAGGCAGTGAGTGGGACAGGCGGACCGACCGAGACACAGGCCGACGGCCGAACACATGGCTATGCTGGCGGGCTGGCGGACGGACAGGCGGAAAACGCTGACACATCGAAATGCACCCACCGAGGGGCAAACTGGCCGCGGTCGCTGACATTGCTGACAGGTTCTGATGAGACGAAACGACGCGAGGCGGTGTGGGACGGACGGGATAGAACTGGGAATGGATGGAACGAAAACGAAATATTCTCATAATAGCATAGCTACGCAATGTTTCTTAGACACAAGTGATGCTGGTCGGCCACTTCAAACAAGGAAATCGTGAAAAGTGACCGTCGTGGCACGTGCCACGTGAAAAGTCAAGGGTGTTCAAGCAGTTTTGCAAAAGTAATGATTTTGAGAGGCCTATTTCTCAGCAGCGGCTTGAGCGATTGTCTTGCGGTAATTTTTATAGGGTAGCTGCTTCCCTTCTACCAAAGGTCGGATACTCTTGATCTATGTGAGTGACCCCCACTGCACGTGCAAAATAAAAAAGAAGAGGTGCCAAAGAAGAAAAAAGAAGAGGTGAAGAGGTTCCCATTTCAGAAACTCGGTAATTACTGGGGCGATTTCGCTGAAACTTGGCATACAGGTAGGCACCCACCAGGCAATGTATTCCCATGTGTTGTGGTTAGGGTGCTACTGCACGTGCGCACGTGCAGGGGGCGTTTCCAGATCTCGAGAACGGCTGGGCCGATTGCGCTCAAATTTGGTACACGGTTGGGGACCGGTTAGTAGGGTGCCGTGCAAAAGTCATTTTGGACCCCGTTTGCACGTGCGCACGTGCAGAATGCCGCTTCCAGATCTCAGGAACGGGTGGGCCGATTGCGTTCAAATTTAGCACACCGCTAGCGACCGGTTAGACGGGTGCTTTGCACAAGCCCGTTGGAAGTACCCTCTCGCCCTTCCGCACGTGCAGGGCTCACTATCTCGCTCGCTCGTTCTTCGCCCAAAAGGCGTTTTACTGGTTTTATGATCTCCGACGTCACTTATAATCGCCTGCAACCGCCACTCATAGATTCAATGACTTGACCCAAGCCCCCAGCCAGGGGCGAGTAATCAAACTTTTTCTAACACCACCGCCCAATGCCACACCACTCTTAGTGACATCATCTTTGACTTGTATACCGTGCCTCACTTCACCAGACCAGCACAGGGACCACGGTCCCGTTCTGCACCGTCCCTTGCCGCCGTGCCCGGTGTGTGTGCCGCGCGGCGCGCGGTCCGCCGTGTCGCCCAGCATTACTGACGTCATCGGTGACACGGCCGGCCGGCAGCGGGCGGAGTTTTTTTTTTTCACCAAACCGGTCACGCCGTGGGAAGGTTATCTCTAACCGCTCCGCTCGCGCGCGGTTTCCTCGTGTTGCGGTCACTGTTGTTCCGCAGTGAGGTCGTCGACGCACCGACAAGGCTGTTTTTCGACGATGGGTGGTGCCCTTGAAGTTGTCAAATATGGTTAATGCGCTGGATTTACGCAGTGAGCTAGATTGAAGCGCATTTGCGAGACTTTCATTTGCGCTAATGGGATCATTCCTTTTGGTGGAAGTGGAACTAACACGCTAAAAAGCTGGAATTTCAGCCTGAACGGTGCGTTGCGAATCCCCGTGCGCCGATGGGGTGATTTGGATGGACACCGGTGCGTTCATTTGTAGTCTGGTGCTGTTCCACTGGGTCCGCCGCCTACGGTCTCCGCAGTTTATCGCACTACGCCCCAGTGGAGCTGCAGGATGGTGATGCCTATTTGATGGTCGTATGGAAGCGTGTGGATGATAATAGGGTATGTAAAACCTCTGCAGACCTACGTTTTGAAATTGGAAATGTGTTTTTGCAAGCCTGAGCTTCTGTTTTACTACATGACATTAACTGACGGTTAAATGATTGATCGGTAATCAAGTATCAACCCTCCGCTCTGGACTAAACTCGCTCTCAGCTGCTTCATCACTGTCCACTTAGCGCCTGAAAGCAGCGCCTTCCTGGAACACCATTGAGGCCGCCGCACCTCCCTTCTCGGGCCGGCCGGGCGCGGCGGCAGCTTTGGCCAGCCGACCATCCGTCAAACATAACGGGCTGGCGCGGTGGACGCGACCACACGGAGACACACGGACGGCGCGGGACTGTGCCTGCTGTCACTGACCACAGGGACCATGCCTTACGTAACTGACCGCCGGCCACTGGAACTGAGCCTGTCGTCACTGACCACCGGCAACGGCTGCTCGTTGTCCGCCGCTCGCCGCACGCTGCACGCTGTCCACAGCTTGCTGTCCGCTGGCTTCCTACCATTCGCTGATCACGACTCGTTTGTTAACGGCGTCTGCTGTAATCGTCCTTTCACTTTCACACAATCCAATCTAATAGACGTTCCTTTCTATCCCCCATTTTCATCAACGAGCACGTGCTAACACAAACCAAGGCCTCACACCGCGCTGTTCTATATTCACAGCCCATCGGTGATTGCTCGCAATTTACCTGTTCATGTTTGACCCCGTGAACCTGGCTCCTGACATCCTATTCCATCGCTAGCATGGCCCGCCGCCGTGTCCACGGCCGGTGCCGACGGTGCCAGTCATAAAACTCGACACGCTGCCCGATGAGTCATCGTTGTCCGCCGTGCTGGATCAGGGCGTGCTGGGTTGCAAGGTGGACCAACAGCCGATGTGGCTCTTATGTAGCAAGGCTGATTCTGCCTCCGCCCCTCGCCTTTGCTCTTCCTTCGCTCTTGCGCCGCTCTCCCACGCCCTCGCTTACATCCATGTTCAATGCGGATCTTGTGCGGGGAGCTCTAGTCTGTCTAGTCTAGCACTTTAGGACAAGACTCATGAACCTCACTGTGTGTTGTGAATTACCACCGCTCTCGAGACGCCTTATCGTTCGCCGGCGGTGTCGAGACAAACACTTTGAACGGCACGGTTTATCTCGATTTGCCGCGGTGTCGCACGCCTGTTTGGCTTGACGGAGTTGCTCTGACCGTTCTGGCTGTGTTCGGGACTGGTTGATAATACACGTAACTGGCGCCGGCTTGGTATAACGGGATATGGTAGCACGATGGTGCCAGGATGTAGTAGGAAGCTGCTGAACCGAAAGTTACATAGAGGCAGACAGGGCTGGGCATTTATACTTAACACGCGCACTGTAGCGGGTCTGAGCCGAACACGAACTGCAGGGGGGGGGGGGTTGAAAACAACCCCCCCTGAGATCTCGAAAACGGCGCAACGTAGCGACAAGCGGTAAACGGCGTTGGATAGGTCGGGATGTTATCTAGAGGAAATACTAAGGTCATTTTTGTCCTAGGTCAAAAACGAGGTCACCAGAGGTCATAGAAGACAAAATGTTACGATTTTCACAACGGGAATTTCGCGGTAGTTTTTCTTGAATAACTCGTTACACTGAAGAGATAGAGAGTTGATTCGAACGCCATCGTTCTTAGCTCGTCAAGGCGCATCGAATGATATATAATATGACCTCGAAAGGTCAAGTTGAAAATTTGACCTCAGGTCAAGGTCATGACCTGACCGAAATAGGTCATGTTGCATATCATTCGATCCGCATTGACGAGACAAACACGATAAACGTCGAACGGAGTCTCTATCTCTATTCAATCTCAAGTTATTGAAGAAAAACTGTTGGTGACCTCAGGTGACCTCAGATGACCTGGAGGTCACCTTCCAAAGGTCACAAGTGATATGTTTCGGCGAAATCACCAACAGGGACCTGTAATACTATGATCCTGAGCATATTGAAGACATAGGATGGCATTCAGAGTAAGTTGAAATTTCTCCCATTGACTTATAATGGGCCGGTCGCAAAAATGACCTGACCTTAGGTCATCGATATAAAAATTCCGAGATATACAAATTGTAGCTCGTGATGCCCTTACTACTTCCTGCGGGTTTCAAGATCCTATATCAACAACTGTGGGCTTGGTGGGATTGCAAACTTCGAAATTTACGTTCTGAGGTAGGGTCACTTGACCTGACCTGGTGACCTGACCATAGGTCACCTGGGGTCAAAATTTTCACTCAAGGTGCGCAACAGTTGGGAGAACAGGTATGCAAAATTTGGCGGCGCTGCGCGCCGCCGTTTTCTTGCAATCTGCGAAAAACCACAGGGGGGGGGGGGTTGAAAACAACCCCCCCCCCTGCAGTGCGCGTGTTAATATTCATTGTGTATTTGAACTCTGAGCTACTTCAATGCATTACTCTCAGGAGGCCAATGAAATCCGAGGCATATGCTGTGCTGCCAGTCGTAGCCTCCTATCATTCGTTGTTCATTTATCTGGGTTCGTTGTAGTAATAGTCTGATATCAGCGCTATGCGCCGGCTCCATTTGAACCAACCGCTTATCTATGATTTAAGCTACTCCGATCGGTACTCTATATTTGGGATCCAGCTGCCCCGGCCCGCTGCTCTGAAACGCTCTCTGCGGCTGACACGAGGGTGGGCGTATGTCGGTCGACTATCTTAGCAGTCAACTGTAATTTCCCCAGAGATCGACACTCCAAAAACCATGTTTCAACTGAGCCAGAGCCGGCGTATTTCACTGGCCACGTGAAATGACGGTCGGGATATCGCTCGCCATTTAAAATGCATGGGACGCGAACCCGGAAAACAACGCGGAATATGCTTTTATACCTCAGCCCACATGGGTCAGTCAGCGCCAACAGCGGTTCTATGCTTTAGCGTATTACCATCGCTGAAATGTTTTTGGTTGCAGCTCCTCTGTTCGCGTGTTTTCGTGCATAAGCATATGCGTGTGCGTGTGTGGGTGAGATACGGTGTCGGATACTCCAGCCTCACGCCACCACCCGACGGGAGCCCGATGGGCGATGTCGGTCCCCTTACGTCATCCCGCATAGTGTTTCTGCTCTGCCGTCGTAGTGCTGTCTCCTGTTGTGACTGGTGGGATAATCTCGGTGGTGGGGTTATGAGGTTGTCGTAGCATCGGATCGGTCTCTCTCTCTCTCTCTCTCTCTCTCTCTCTCTCTCTCTCTCTCTCTCTCTCTCTCTCTCTCTCTCTCTCTCTCTCTCTCTCTCTCTCTCTCTCTCTCTCTCTCTCTCCTGTCAACCTGTATCTTCTCTTCTCTATCATTCATTCGCCATCTTTGTTCTTCCACTTTTCTTGTTGGTCGAGGGCTGTCTCGAAAGTTTTGTCGCTTTAAATCAAAAGTAGAACGAAAAATAAGACTTACAACGCACTACGCGGTTCTGAAAAGCAGAACAGACGTGACCCATTCGAGGAATTCAGCCTCTACTCTCCGAAGAGGCGGTTTTAATGAGGGTGGCGGAAGTCCTATGGTTAACTTTGTGCGCGAACTCAGAAGTCTGTCCATTGTGTCTGCTTGGTTGTACCATTCTGTGGGCTGCTTGTCATGAAATATTAACTTAATATTTTGTTCTGATTAATTATGCATGCAAGGTGAATTTCTATCCCTTGCCCATGTTTTACGATGTACCGTAAGGTGGGGCTATTTGAGACAGTGGGGCTATTTGAGACAGTTTTTAAAATTGCTATAAAATAAGAACCGTTTGAAATTTATGATTAATTTTTGTTCAGACGATTTACTGCTCGGTTCCATACCTCCCTGAACAAAAATATCACAAATAAATCAAACGATCTTCATTTTATAGCGATTTTAAATACTGTTTCAAATAGCCCCACTGTCTCAAATAGCCCCACTTTACGGTACTATCCAGTGCCAGTTGAATTTCCTGGCTGTCGATATTTGCACTGCTTAACGGGACAGCTAACGGTGTTACTTGTTTTTTTTTTCGCTTGTATCTATAGCCAAGCGTCTTCTTAGTAGGTATTGTCTTTTTTTATTATAAATGCTGACTCTCGTCTTTGTTTGTCCTCAGATGTCCTCATGGGTTACAACGGCACCATCTTCGCGTACGGCCAGACCTCCTCTGGCAAGACGCACACAATGGAGGGTGTGCTGGGCCGGCCGGACCTTCAGGGTATCATCCCTCGGATTATCGCCGACATCTTCAACCACATCTACGGCATGGAGGAGAACCTCGAGTTCCACATCAAAATCAGCTACTTCGAGATCTACATGGACAAAATCAGGGATCTGCTGGACGGTAAGTGGGGGAGGAGGGATTGAAGGAAGGGACTGGATGTCAGTCTATGGCTGACGCATGGCTTCCACTCGTTCTCTGCTATATATTAACCCGCGCGGGGCTGGGGTCTCCAGCCGAACGCGCGGGGCTGGGGGGGGTAAATTTTACCCCCCCTGTTATCTCCCGAACTAATGGTCCGATTTGGAAAATTCAAGCGCCAATCGAAAGCTCTCATCACGAACTACTAAAAACATGTACTTAATTTAAAGTTTGAGGTCAAGGTCAAGGTCAGGTCAAGGGTACAAATTGCAAGTTTCTACAGTATCGGCCTTGCACCGTAGTTGCCGAAGAATGGAGTCATGGACTGAGACTGATCGCCCAAAACGTGTTCTTAGGCTACCAAGACAATATTCGTTGCATACAATATCATTCAGAGGTCAAGGTCAAGGTCAGGTCAGGTCAGGTCAGGTCACCAAAAAACAAAATATAGAAAAGGGCATGTGCGACACATGTTTTATGGGTCATTTTACTCATAGAATTCAATAGGCATACTCAATAAGTGATATGGACCACCTCTGGATGAATTTCAGGTCGAGGTCAGGTCAAGGTCAGGTCAAGTGAGGTCAAATTTTGAAGTTGGTTGTTAAGGCCTAATAAGGTGTCTATCTGATGCAGTTTTTCACGGCGAATCGAATGGTGCTATTTTTGTTTCCGTACGAGGTCTAGAACTTCCAAAAAAGTCATTTTTCAAAAATTTTGTGTGTCGTGACGTCATAAAATTTTGAATAACTCCCACATTTTTGAACCGATTCTTCTAAAATTTGGTATGTAGGTGCACATAGACCACTTCTCTGACATATATCCCGGTTTTTTCGATAGACTCAAAATTTTGGATTTTATAATGATTTTCCCAAAAAAATCAGTTTTTTGAAAAAATTTAGGCCAAAATCCAAAATTTTCAAAAAACCGAGATAGCCATTTGAAAGACAAAGTAAAATTACGTATAACCTTTTTTGTTACGTCTTGATTCCTTTAAAAATGAAGATGTTAGCGGCGTTTGAACTTTTGCCGTTTTTGAGGCGAAAATGGCGAACATGACGTCACTAAAACGTCAATTTCTCAAAAATTTTCCGACAGATTTCGCTCAAATTTTCAGGGAACGTGTCAAATTGATGTAAGAAAAGGTACTGAAAGTTTGGCGGCGCTGCGCGCCGCCGTTTTTGAGATATCGCAAAAATTCGCGAGGGGGGGTAAAATTTACCCCCCCCCAGCCCCGCGCGGGTTAATGTATTCGTTATAACGTTGTCGTGTTTCAATATTGCTGTTATATCATCCCAATCATGTTCAGGAACACCACACATAACTCGCTGACGTATGCTGTATGCTAGCGATCTGTGGTAGCGCTGTGTGAATCCTGCCAATAATGTGCGGACCGTAAGATGCATGACTTCTCTGAACTATCTATTACATACCTGAGAAGTGAGTACCGACTGGTTAACATTGGTCGGGTCACCGACCTAACTCTCGTCCTCACCATCGTGACGGGGCCATGCACTGAGCGTCGCACAGTTATCTTTGGCGCGACAGGGTTCATCTGATCGCTTCCGCCCATCTGTTGCTGTGCCTGCTTCCTTCCTGTCGTGTGTGCGTTGGTATCGGTGCCAGCTGCGTAGGTGGGGTCGCTGCAGGAGGAGGGGTGCTCACGACTCATGCGACGGATTGATGTCATGGATCATCAATCACAGTGTGCCTGTCGGTGAAGTGACTCGCTGGTTGGTGTCGCACCACTGGCACCAGTCACCGCTGTCACCAGTGGTGCTGGTGGAGTGACTTGCCGACTGTCACCACTGGTGTCGTAACACTGTCAATGCTGTCACCAGTGGTGTTGCTGGTGACACCGAACAATGAAGACACAGGTGGGCCACCGAAGGGTGTCAGTCAAGCTTACCGGTCGAAGTCTTTGTACGCTGCCGTTGTAGGATTTTATGGCATGTAAGCTCACGGTGTGTTATGTGGGTTTTATTGGTGTGTCCTTTGTTGTACCTATACACTCTGTTGTGTGGGAAAGTGACTTGTAGGGTGCGCCAACGGGAGTGCACTGTTTTTCAAGTAATGGCCAACGTATTTTTGTGTTGGAGAGAAAGTGAAGCGGGAAGCACTGAAGCATACTGTGAATGGATGCCTGATATTAAGAACGTTGTCGCTTCCAGCTGTGAGCTTCAGGTGTTGCATATCTTTTCCGTTCTCTTATGAAAAGTTCTAGAGTGTCGTCATCTGTGTCTTTATTGAGTCCATTCAGACACCTTACTGCCAGTTGGTATTTTATTTCCACCATTTCCTGCCTCCTTCGGCTGTGGCGTATTTCAACCTATGTGTCTGCCGCTGACATTTTGTCGTCACTTCAGGCATTTTACATCTTTGCTGCGCCATAGCCCAACGTAGCCATTGCATTCGTTATATTGCAGCATGTCCATGCCTGATGGGCAGACAGAAACGGCATGCAAGCCTACTGTTTAGATGCGTCTGCTATATGTGGACTTGACTATACGAACCTCCACCTGCATAGTTGACATATATGCAGAAAGAAAGAATACAAGAAAGAATAAAGAAAGAATGAAAAGAAAGAATACATCCTTCTAAGGTAGAAAAGTGAGATCACACATAGATATATAGTTTCCCGCTGCTTATATCTGCGTGATGTGTTGGTGTTAGGTCAATCTCTGTAATGGAGTTGTCAATATGGGTGTGTGGTGCGCGTTGAAGCTGCCATATCGCATATCGCCAGCATTGATGTGCCTTCTGCCGGTGGTGGCAGATGTTTTCATTGGGCCGCTGTTAATGGCGGCAGCAGTGTAGAACGATGAGTTGCAGGGTGACATCGCGGCCAGACGTCATCGTGCCGCGTCATCGTGGATGACGCCATCGTCTTCGCTGCATGTGTGCTAACGAGCTCCTCTCGTGCGGGATGATGATTGGATATCGGACTAGTTGCGTGTTCGGTATTTGTGTCATACCTATGCCGGAAATGACCGCGTTTTGTTTTCTCAACAATTGATTTTTCACTCCGAATGTTTCAGTCGTTGTTGTGTTGAATTAATGAATAGACTGTTCAACTGTAAGAAATTACAGGCGTAGTAGGTGTGTCACCTTTTTAGTGATAATCCTACAAACATTGGCAAAAACATTCCACCTTGTAGCCATTCTATACCTTCATGTCAAGCCCGCATAAAGCACAATTTCGTTATTTATGGTCGTGAATTGCGGCAATTTGTCTTCGACTTGCATCATATGAATGAAGTGCGGTTTTGAGCGTTATTTTCATCTCGGCGTTGTTTGTCTAGGTGTCTAGACTCTGGTAGCTGCAGATGCATCCATCATGGAAATGCATTACGCTGAAACACGCGAGCTGCTGTGGCGAATATCCGTCATGCTATATTACAGAGTGTAGTGGGGAAATGTTGCAGTAATCTCAAAGCGTAGAAGATAAATCGAATCGCTATATATGTATATTGCCGAGTACACTGTAGTTGCTACTTCTCATTTCTGAGCTTTACCGCTCATAGACACGGAAGAAATGTCCGTACAACTTGCGTGCGATGGTTGTGTGCAATCAACTGTTCATATCTGGCATATCTTGCAATGACACATGTTCAAGGTCAGTTACGTCCAGTAAAAGCGCATGTTTCCGTTATGATATCCTTTTTTGTCTGTAATTTCTACGTAAGTGACGGAAGCGACCACAAACAGTTTTTATGCTTCGCAGGGCTGTGCAACTCGCGTGCGTCTTTTACTGGTATCGAGATAATGTTTAATCCCGCTGTTGAACTCGTTTTGGTGAATATTTTATGGTGCTGGAGATGGCTTATGGTGCTCTTTTTGTTCCTGTAAGGTGACTGGGTACTGAACAAGGTCATCTGAGGTGTTGTTTCAAGGAAAGATTATTATGAAATGTGTGTTATGTATTTATCATGTTGATCTGCATTTGTTACAGCTATAAATCCTGTTTTCACTTTATGGGCTCCAGATGGCGTACCGATCTCCTGATTAAAGATCTGGATTATTTACTTTGTTAGGTGTGATCTTCCCGAGTCTCGACCTGTATTCGAGCTCGCATTTTTACTTGCTGTGTTTCTTGTAAGACTTCACCCTCTAATGTCCTGACATGACCCCTGGCTCAGGCTGCTCTGACGCCTTCCTCTTCTGCCTATGTCTACAGTTTCCAAGGTGAACCTGGCCGTACACGAGGACAAGAACCGCGTGCCGTTCGTCAAAGGCGCCACTGAACGGTTTGTCTCCAGTCCCGAGGAGGTGTTTGAAGTCATCGAGGAGGGCAAAGCCAACCGGCATATAGCCGTCACGAGTAAGTGGGATCGGTAGTGGACTGGGGTTAACGTAGGGTCTTTTGCCGACCGCGTGGTAAAATTGCGATAACTGCTCGGCTCTTCTATTTGTGTCTGATTTGTTAATGTCTTGTGGTAACCACATCTGGCCATCTGACTGCTTAGTATTTTAATCGTCTCTTCATCGTTCTTTATTTTGTTTTTCCCCCTCAGAGTCTAAGTTGATTAGATCCAATTTATTTAATCAATGCGTTGCAAATTAATTCCCAGCCCGTCCCGATTAGTCCAGCCTTGAGTGAGCGACACTGCCGTCGGGTTCACCGGGTCCCAGAACTACTGCTAATGTGTCTGGGTGCGGCTGGCATGAGGGTGATGTGTCCAGGGGGATGTTCACCTGGGGAGACATCAGCTGACAGAAGATGGGCGGGCGGAGGACGACAAGGGACGATGTTGGAGGGGGAATGGGCTCGTGACGGGAAAGGGGGAGCGGTGAGATTCCGTGTTAGAGCGGGAGTCAGGTTGTCTGGACAGAAAACTCAGATGAAGGGACGGCCACCGCTGAATATGAGCGCGGTGTAATGGAGACTCTGTTCCACGGATTATGATTCTTGGTCAGTTAATTTTCTAGTCTTGACCGCCACGGACCTGGGAGAGGTTTCCGAGATTCTGTGCTTCCCAGTCGGCCCACGTCCCAGCGGTGTGCATTGCTTCCGCCATGGGTCGGTCATGGGGCGAGCTCTCAGAAACAGGGGCAGACGTGATTGTCTGGCGGTTAGAAATTCAGCCCGGGAGTGGTGTCCAGGCAGGATCGTGAGTCCAGCGGCAGGACTATCAGAGGTCGTGACAGGGAATGAAACGGGGGTCGTTTAGTTCTTAGGTGATGTCATTTCCGTACAGAGTGACCTACTAACATTAAAGACCTACTAAGCTCAAAAAGTTGTCCTTAACAGACTTATATTTTCAGAAATTGGTGATGACTGGACAATTCGATGTAATAATTCAAAATAACGCGTCTCAGCTTTTTCTGTTACTTTTGTCAACTGTTTCATAGGTTTTTGTAACCGTAATTCTAGCGCGAATCTAAATGCTGTGCTGGGAACAGGTGAACCCATTATAACGTTGTTTCATATAGCTAAACACATCTCGTGTCTTATCGCTACATTGGATCATGTATATCTGAAGAGCCGATCAATGTAACCATTGTTCGCTCTTCGCCCGAGACTGCATTGTGCGCTGTTATTGGGTTTATCTCTCCTGCAGCACGCTTGTGTTCTGAAAAAAGGTTATTGTTTCTTCCTGATGTGTAACGTTCTTGACAGCTCCAGCTCGGCTATAGCATGCTTCATTTTCAGTTTAGGGTTCAATATCTGCATTATGACAGTGGGACCTAAAATCCATTGTTACATTATTATTTTTTTCGCATATTTTCTCTGTATTCGTTACACTCTACAAATTGTGCCTTTGCGTGGCCCAGTGAGACACCTTCGTGACCCTTGTGTGCACCGTTTTTTTCCGCAGACATGAACGAGCACAGCTCACGTAGTCACAGCGTGTTCCTGATCAACGTCAAACAGGAAAACCTCGAGAACGACAAGAAACTCTCCGGAAAACTGTACCTGGTCGATCTTGCTGGCAGTGAGAAGGTGAGAGACTAGGTTGACTCGACGCCATTCACTTCATGATCGTATAAAAGGTTAAAAGTGCGGATATAGCAGTCCTGCTGCTACTCCTATTTTCGCTCTTCTTAACCTTCAAAGATTGGCATAGGTGACCCTGGGCATAAATCGCTCTACATTTAACTAAGTTGGTAGAAGACTGCAGTCTTAATAGGGTTCTTAAACACCCTGGCTCACCAAAGTCCCAAGTTGGCAATCTTTCGTTGGTCCTTCTAGAAGATTGGCAACCTTTGAACTTTTCAGGACCCTGCCTTAGCCGTCCTGTAACTCATCAGCACTTCTTCAGCGAACAGGGTCCGTGGGACCTTCCAAGCTGACCTTCATGGCTCGTCGGATTGATATTATATAGACTTACTAGATTTCGGTGTAGACTTACGTCTCACTGGCATCAGTCTGCCGTAATGCCGGACTGCAGAGGTGGTCTAGGCCTGATTCCGATTTCTCACAGGGCATCTCACACTATCTACTCCCACGGACTTCTCACCGGGCCAATGAGAAGTTACCTGACCTCTCACTCGCCAGCCTCAGGCTGAGACAGTACACAGTAGGAGAGACATCTGCTGTCCTCCTGAATCCCATCTGCACATTCAATACGGGGTCGTCTGTGGAATAGGGCCGCTGCAGCTGCTGCTCCGATGACCATGTGCTCTCTCAGAGATATGAGAGAGGGAGGATTCAGAGGACTTACCGGATTGGCCGCTGGCTTAGCGCAACTGAAGTGCTATGCCATTATCAGGGCCGCTAATGTAAGGCGGGACTTAATTGGAGAGTCAAATTTATGGTCAGTTCTCGTAGTTTTACGGTTAAATACAGCAGCATGAGATACTAAGTTTCATGAATGTGCTATCATGTTCAGATTATCTCCACGGTATTTTCGCTGGACATCTAAAGGTTTCATCGTCCCCTTCATTCTTGAATGGATTGCCAATAAGATGCCAATGAAATAGCTCCTTTTCGTTCTCTGTTCTTCTGGATGAAAAAACTCGCGAATTTGTTTAACCCGCGCACCGACGGGGGTCTGCGCCAACTTCGCACCGACGGGGGGGGGGGGCGGATGACCGCCCCCCTGAGATCTCGAGAACGAAGCAAGATAGCGACAAGCGGTAAACGGCATCGGATACGCACGGACAAGGTCTACAATTTTTACTAAGGTCATTTTCAGGTCAGGTCAAAGATGACATCACAGGGGTCGAAAAAGTCAAAATGGCGGCGCTAGGTATGGAGAGAGTTTTTCTCGAATAACTTTCGAATTAGTCAAGATAGGAACAAACTAAGGGCATCATCGTGATCCTCTCGTCAATCCGCATCGAATGATATATATGTTGACCTCGAAAGGTCAAGGTCAAAGGTTGACCTCAGGTCACGTGACCTCGAGGTCATCACGTATATCATTCGATGCGTCTTGACGAGCTGAACACAATGACACCATCCGCGCGGCTGTATCTTGCTCCTGTACGGAGTTATTGGCAAAAAACCGCTGGTGACCTTTGATGACGTCACATGACCTTACAGCTGCCCAACAGCAAAACAGACCTCAAGGTAGTGAAGGTTGATCGTATATGAAGTCATGTATGGTATATGGGGCCATTCCGACCCGTTTTAGTGGTAAAAACAGGGAGTTGATTTTCCCCCCATTGACTTATAATGGGAGGTCGCGAAATTGACCTGACCTTAGGTCACCGACATCAAAATTCCGAGATATACAAATTGTAGCTACTGATGACCTAATAACATCCTGCGACTTTCAAAGGCCTCCGACATCTACTGTAGCTCTGGCACGGTGACAAAGTTGCAAAAAAGTGACTTGAGGTTGGGTCATTCAAAGTGACCTGGTGACCTGACCTTAAAAGTTAGGAGGTTCAAACTTGCACACCATGTGCAAAATTGATGAGAGAATAGTCGTACCAAATTTCGCGGCGCTACGCGCCGCGGTTTTCTCGCTATCCGCGAAAAACCTCAGGGGGGGGGGGGGCGGATATCCGCCCCCCCCCGTCGGTGCGCGGGTTAAGAAAGGTTTTAAATTTCGTCGCCATCATTGTGCCTTTATGGATTGCAAGCCCCTTTCTGTAGGCAGCAGCTCCTTCGGTATGTTGCTTATTACGGCTTGAACGTCTGCACAATGGAGTGTCTTCTATCTGCAAATGAGCAGCACTTTATTTGGCACCTCGTATCTTCATTAGCCATTAACGAAACACACCTTTTCCATTATGGACAAATAGTCTAATTTCCTATACTACGGCGCGGAGTGGTGCACCATACCACTTTGAGTGTTTACAAAAGCCGTTCTACTGCTAATTCCTCCATTAGGAACCTCCACTCGGCGCCTCTCCGACCTCGAAGACTCTAGGCTCGTCCTCAGTGTGTGATCGATGTCGATCCAAACTCCGCGCCGTTAGCGACGCGGCAGGGTCGTCGGCGCCGACGAAGACGCATTTGCATGATTGGCGCGTCTATAGCCGTAGCCCCGGGTACTGGGCTGCCCCGCCGATATTACGGGGTCGTCCGGTGCCTGATCGGTGCTCGTGATGGGTCGTGAGTTGTGACCTGCGCGGGTATCCGTATATTAAAAAAAAAAGATAAAGGCTGGTGCAGAGGTGGAACTGCAATACATTTTGAAGCTAGTTGTTATGGTGGATTTGCAATTGCCTGATGAATAACCTATGCGTTGTTCAAGAGACATGTTTATTGAAACAGAGGAGAGGCTCAAATGTTCCAACACAATTGCAGAAACCGGATTGAGCGTTTCAACCAGCCACATCTGTTTCTTTTTCACTCGATCTCGATGCTGTGTTCAGCTGTCAGGAGAAAGACACCCTTGATCCTACATCCAGAGGCGCAGTCACCTCGGTCCCCATGGCAGTGCTGCGGCTGCCCCGCTCCCCATGATTACATGTCGCCTTGGCGATCAGAGTCTTCCGACCCTCCTCCCCAAGGGAGGGGTTACAGGACTTTCTATAACAGTCTACAGCGAGGATGGCAGACTAGGTAAACGGCGGAGGCGTCCGACCGATTGACCTGGCTCTCCAGGGTCCCAGTCCCATGGTCTGGTCTGACAGTGGTGGACAATGGGCATGCTTTTCTCTCTCTTTTTTTTTTAGAGTGGTGCCGTTGGCATGAACTTTCCTTTGATGAGAGTTTGGCAGTTTCTTATCTACCTGTCAATGCAGTGGACACCCACGAGTTGAGACATCGGCGAGGTGTTGCTTGTTCGGTAGCTACGGGGAAGCTATTTTGGGGAGGCAACTCTAGAATGGGGACCATTGGGAGAAGCTTCATCAAGTGGCTGACAGTTGCGACAGAAATAGGCAGTTTCCCAACACCCCGACCCCGAGTTCATTTAATTTAATCAACAACAGACGTGGACAGCATTAGACTAGACACGACAGTCCGCCCAACGCCCGCCCACCAGATCTGTGGTGCAGAGACTGAAACGGATCACGGATAGAGATGGAACTGCGCACCTTCCCTCCCCCTCTACCTCCCTCCGTCCTCTGCCTGCCCTGCTCCGTCTGCCGCTGCGGTTAATTTCAGCACCGCAGTGTCTGGACGATCGTCGCCAGACAGTCGTCCAGACAGGCTCAGACAGTTGCCCAGACAGCAGACAGTGGGTCGCAGACAGTCGGGAGCCTACCGCGCGGTGTATCGATTTCACCTCGAGCGTGGCCTCTGCGCCGACCCGTCCAAGTCCCTGCGATGATGTAATGTCATGCGCTTTGCTTCCCCGTGGAGGTGATATATTGAAGTTTAAAACTTCGTCATAGCCAGTGACCTGATAAATCGATATGATAACTCAATAGCTAAATAGCTATTTTGATATTTTGTGTCTAATTCCCTCAGCTAGAGCTCTAGTTGCATGCGTGGCTCTAGTCTGCCGCCTTGATTGTTCCTTTTTTTCTCACTGCTATTTATATCAGTGGACCTGAGTCGCTCTCGAAAACCATTTTAGCGGATACACCTAAGCACGACCCCTTCAATAGGATTCCACCATTGCAAACCAGTCCGACTAACAAGATGGCACGGCTCTCTGTTGTTAATTGCGCCCTTTGTTATGGCTCCCGACAGATAATGGTCGACCAATGACGTCACAAACGTGATGTATCGATGACGCATCGCGTGTAATGACCGTTATCAACAGTCCCTAATAAGGCTGAAGCTTGGTGACCCAACTCGGCAGCGTAATGAGAATAAAGGGTCGGTGGAAGATAGCGCATCGCATTTAAAACTTTTGGTGTCCGTCTGTTGCAGTGTTGGCGTGCTAGTTCGCGCTTTGGCAATGTATGTCAGAAATGCACTTCGTTGGCAACTAAAAAGACTGAGCCAAGGCCATATATAGGCCTGCACCCCCCTACACTGAGTAGGGCTTTCGATTTGTGTGCTTCAATGGTTGTGACAAGTTTAAAAAAAATAGTTTTGATGCTCTAGCGCAATACCATCTTTCATTTGTGTAATTTGTTCCTTTTAAAGCGCCTGCGTTCTTCCCTTTCACGCTATCATTATTATTATCGTTCCCCGTATCTATCGTTGACGTTTGCGTTTGATTCTCAGGTCAGCAAGACTGGCGCCGAGGGTACCGTGTTGGACGAAGCGAAGAACATCAACAAGTCGCTCTCTGCTCTGGGCAACGTGATATCGGCTCTGGCAGACGGCAACGTAAGTGTGGTCGGGGGAGGCCGGCGGGAAAGAGGGAAGGAAGCGATAGATAGAGGTAAGGTAAGGAGTGGGGCGGTGCTTTGGAGAACAAAGATAGATGAGGTAATACATAGAGTATCAATCGGAGTACTAAATAGTGGGCGTGAAATCCTAACGTGGGCGAGAAGAAAGCAGAGCGATCGCCATTGGGTGGAGAAAACGTAATGATATTGAATGCTGCCTATTCAGGTTGATGTGAAATAAAGATTCTTGAAGCCTTTCATCTGACATGGACAAAATTTGTAACATTTGGTAACGTCTTATTGCAATGGTCTTTCTTGATGACGGTTTGTTACAATGATCTATCGCTCTTCACATATCACCTTGCCATGGCAATGATAGTTGATGTCCACTATCAGTCTCCCGGGCCGGGAGAGTATTGAACGAATAACGCTCGTAGTAGATCCGAGCGGGAGCGGGATGCCCACGGACCCCCGGGAGAAGAGTCTATTGCTGACGCAGCAAACACACATACATGTTGACAGATGCCGCCAGATAGGCGACGCCGAGGCACATCGGAAAACATCATTATAGGCGTGGGGTGTGGCAGACAAGGCCTGAAACAGACTCTTTCCGCAGTCAGGAAATTGCATGCGAGAGCCTATTCAAATACATGAAGGCACGCTCGCATCAATCGCACGAACCTCCCGCAAGCGATTGATGCGAGAAGAATTACAATGTATTTGAATAGGCTCTCGCATGCGATTTCCTGAACGCGGAAAGGGTCTGTTTCAGCCTTAAGAGGTTGAATATACGCGCGTTTTTTGCGGCATTTTGTGCGTTTTTTTTTCTGCGGTTTTCGGCGGGCGGGCGATTGTTTTTTTTTGCCAAGTTTGCGTTGGCGTTTTAGGCGTGCGTTTTGCGCGTTTTGCGGTGTTTGCGTTTGGCGGCGGGCGGGCGGTTTTTCACAATTAAAGTCCCAACCTTCGGATCCGCAGTGCTGTTCGACAAGCGCTGCCCGGGCCTATACTCGAATGGTGTGGGACGCCTTGGGTCATTGGGATTCGGGACATATCTAAGGTGGTGCGAAACTGCGTCAAATATTCGATTTAAGGATGTCATACGCATCTTGCGAAGAGTAGTTCGTTCGCGTTGGTTTTATGATAATGGGCCAGCTTAAAGACAAGTCATGAGAAAAGGAGCCATAAAACCGCGTGGCGTTATGAATTGGCTATTCCTGCAGAAGAATTACCCATTTATTTTGAAATCTCTCCGCTTCTCTTAGCTCCATCAATCAATTTTGTCGAAATCGAGAAAACCACTTCCCGTCACCAAACTAGTCTAAAAGATAATGGTACGGCAGTGATAATGTCATATGAATGCTTCCTAAATAAAAGGAATTGCTATATTCTAGCCCTTTTTACAATCCAACGACTAAAAAGTTGTGTAGGCAGAACGGGCTTAGGGGCTGGGAAGGAGCCGCAAGTATCGAAATGGGAGTGGTAAGTTGTCCCTTCACGTCTGTTCTCCATGCCATCACTAACCCACTTACCGCCTCTGTTCACAGAAATCTCACATCCCGTACCGTGACTCGAAGCTGACCAGGATCCTCCAGGAGTCGCTCGGAGGTAACGCGCGGACCACCATCATCATCTGCTGCTCGCCGGCGTCCTTCAACGAGGCCGAGACCAAGTCGACACTCGACTTTGGCCGCAGGTAGGCGACAGAGCGCTGGCGAGAGGGCGAAAATAGATGGCGGGCTTGAAGGGTTTGTTGGTTTGAAAGCACTGCACCTCAGACAGCCGTTGGCCGTTTGATTTAAACTGCATTTTATTTGTGTGCTTTGTATTTTAGTTAGGGTTGAATATCCAACTACAGTGTGTCTCCATTTTTCATATTTGTAAAAACTCCTCGTTTCCCTCGTTCGTTTTTTATTCATCAGTTTGGTATCACCTGTCTCTGATCGGTTTTCTATGACCCCATCCTCACGATTCTTAGTATCTTCCTTGTGGTATTCCACGGATACTCCATTTCACGGTGCATGGCGCCTTTGGGCGATTCTCAGGCCACATGGCGGTTCTATATTAGGAACACTGCAGATGACATTTTGTGCTGGCGATTAATGTCGACAGAGCGCGGCGCAATATCCTCATATGTTCCATAGCGTACCTCGTTATTAAAATGGGCCCCTGTTAATGGTTATTGCCGCTTCTTAGAATAGACGATTGTCTCTTCGAGCAGCACATGCTGTCGCCATTTGTTATTGTATGTCTGTTCACGATATTTTCCCAAAAGAAGCACTGTATTGGTGACATGCCATTTTGATTGCTACTGTAATACGAGAGAAAAAGTCTTTAAATTAGATACTCATTCCCAACTGCCAATATTTGTTATTCTAGAAACGGTCTATGTCAAGCTCAACATTCTCGCATCAGTTGTCAGAATTCACTATGCTTACTGGAGCATCCATTGTCTCCTATTGGACGTGACTCAAAAGGTTAACAAGGCCGAGAGCGCTGCCTTTCACAAGAGTCCAATAAAGTACTCTATCCCCAACGGCACACCGCCGCTGCTTTTCAGAAAAGCCGATCCGCCTGACGGCCAAATATCTATATAGCGTTCTCCTCTGACCAACATTCTTGCTCTTCTATCCTCATCTCAGTAATCTTTGATGATCACAAGTGGCTTTGTCCCTATCTTGGTCATTGTTCTCCCTCTTTCCTTCTCTCCCTCTCGATTTTGTGAAGTAGTAGTTGTTTTCTGTGATTAGAGGCGTAGCCGGCCTCTCTACAAAGTCCTGCGTGGCGCTGTCACGATACGTTGTCATTAGAGACTGGAAGTTGAGGCGTTTCGAGCGGGTCGTTGTGGCGATGGCGGGGACCAAGGACGTTAACGTGGCGGTGGACGTTGGCCAGCCCGTGGACGTTGACGTGGCCGTGGTGTTCAGTATGACCGTGGTCGCATACTGCAAATAGAACGAGTAAAAAACTTGAAATGAGAATGAGCATAATCGTCTTCTTTCTCCAAGTTCTATCCTGTGATAAATGACGGCTTTTGGGAAAGTCTTTTATCAGTCTTTTCGCACAGCTTTTGCTGTGGAAGAAATGTTTCCCAGAGTGCCTTAAATTGCTTGTAGAGCGCACTGCGTTCGACTTTATCCGATAAGGAATTCTGGAAGAATGTTTTGTGCCAATCAGTCACTGCTTGACACACAACAGGCGAATTGCTTTGTGGAAAAAGCCCCTCTTTGTGAAGTTCAATGCAGTTTCCAATCCAATCGGCGGCGTTCGTTTGTGGCTGAACGACCTACTTATTCTGGTCCGCAGCAAAACCTTGCTTACGTCTCCTTCCTTCACTCTTTCCTGCCCTTCCTTGACGCTCCCATCAGCTTGCGTTCTCACCGGGCTGTTCTGCTTTGGTGTCTGTCCGTGACCTGTCGTCTTTGGAGCGTTACCATACGCATGCACAGCGCCCATGTAATACCATCTCCAGGGTTGGATACATCCATCCAGGTTGGATACATACATCCAGGGTTGGATCTAATGGTACGGGCCCCCATCAGCGGTTTGGCTCTGCCTCTCACTGAACACTAGCGTTCGACTGGGGAGCGCTGCGGCATTGGCTCGCCCCAGTTCGGGTCACTGGGTACTGCAGAGACGTGAGAGATGGTGTCGTGGTGGTGAGATAGTGTTGAGACTCCGGGAAAACGGAAACAGTGCGACTGCGTGGAAATTGAGCCGAATGTAGCGCTGATGTGGTATCGGGTTGGGTAGCAACAGAAACAATATTATCGCTAACAGCCTGCTGGTTTGGACACGATTTAGGAGACCGGATTGACTAATCAACGTTGCAACTGATGGATTTCTCTCGAAACTGCTGCCCTTCGGCGGAGTTTTCCGCGCCGTTGTAACGTGTTGGCGGTGTGACGGTTTCGGGGGTAATTGCTCCCGGGCTGAGTTATGGATCCCCGGCCGTCGTGTCAGAATCGCTGTAAACGAGATGGAACGGCGATGGATTCATCCGCGATGGGTTATGTTTGCTCCGATCTCTGCGGCCTCCCGGCAAAATTTATGGCATGGAGCATAATGGTATCTGGTTTCACGACAAGGTCGCATTTCGGACAACGCGCGAACGTCCGCCGTTTGATGGATGGCAATGTTACATATGGCGGATATTATCATCATGTGAAAAATGTACCTCGTGTAGCTTCAAAAGGGCCTTCCTGGTTGCGGCAATGTACCGTTATGTAAGATACCTTGTCATTGATATTCACTGCGCATCTTCATGCGTCAGGCGTAGAGGAGGGCCGGCGCTCCTGGCACTGCCCTATTGGCTTTATTGACTGCTCTATTTATCCGCCTGATGATCACACTTGTATGCGTATATTCCGCGTACACACGGGCGTGCCATTTCCCACGGGGAATGCTATGAGTAAATGTTGATGCGGAGAGTTTCCCGCCAGCATTGGTGGCATCGTAATGCACTTATCTCGTCCTACAATACACGGAATGACCGCAGAGCCGGGTGCGACAAATGCGAGCACTATATTCTATGGAATGGCGGAAGGGAAGGAAATATTAGCGGCGATGTTGCATGGCATCGGATAGAACTAGCATCAACATGACAGTCGCTCAGCTCCTAGTGCAATATATTGTAGAATATTTGGTGTCATTGTATTCAAATATTTCGTTCGTTGTGTGAACATGCCTCACTCATCCTAACACATAGCTGACCTCTGCCATCCTTCTTCGCGAGTCCATTCCGAGTCACCTAATCTCAACGCTGACCACCTCTCTGTCCCCCAGAGCGAAGACGGTGAAGAACACGGTAACGGTCAACGAGGAGCTGACCGCCGAGGAATGGAAGCGCCGCTACGAGCGCGAGCGGGACAAGAACGGCCGGCTGCGGGGCCAGATCGAGCGGCTGGAGGAGGAGCTCAGAAAGTGGCGCGCTGGAGACACCGTCGGAAAGGACGAACAGGTCAACCTGGCAGACGTCATGGATGTCTCCGTCTCCGCACGTGAGTTACGGTTCTTGTCTCCGTACGCGAGTCACAGAACTTGTCTCCTAATGTGATTGACGGGGCTTGTGTGTCGATCAGTGTATTTGTAAGCATTTGTTTCCGCCTTCCTATTAATTTGTTTGGTCTCCTTTCATTAGGACTGTGAGATACAAACTTTTAACATCACCGTCCACAACCACATTTGAGAACAAAACCTATTCAACGCCTCATTAAAAGTTTGACACTAAACGGTCGTCTTTGTCTAACTTAAGCGAGCAATCAGTGGCGGCATTTATAACCCCGTCTGAGTTGCTAGACGTTCACGACCATCGCACCGTGCCTCTCTCAGACGGGTCGTATCTCCCACCCTTCTAATGGCGGACCGTATCTTACATCCCTCTGACCGACCGTTCGTCAACCTTCTGACTGTATTTCTCACTCCTTCTGACTGTACCTCCCACCCAATTTTACGAACTGTAGCTCTCACCACACCGACTGGAGAAGTCTCTCCGCCACTCTGACGGACCCGGCTGCAACTCTCTGATGGGCCTTATCCCCGACCTGTCTGACTGACCGTATCTCCCCGTCTCCGCAGCGGCGGCCAGCACCGGCGCTCCGGCAGCCCCCGCCGCTCTGCCGATGGTGGCCTCGACTGCCAGCCTCTCCGGCGACGAGCGTCTCAAATGGGAGACCGAGGTGGCCAAGCTGTACGGCCAGCTGGACGAGAAGGATGACGAGATCAACCAGCAGAGCCAGCTGGTGGAGAAGCTGAAGGAACAGATGCTCGAACAGGAGGAGCTGGTACGGTCCGATGCCGCGGCGTGGGAATCAGGGAGAGGGGAGAGGATAGGATAGAGGAATTAATTGTGGAGATTATTTTCGACTTCGCGGATTGTGATTAACGAGAGCATCCAATTTTGTTTGGTGCTTTATTGCTGTATGGTCCACGTTAGCATGATATTGGACCGAGCTGTTGTTGAGAACCATAAAGAGGAACCTAGTAATTTTCTCTAAATTCGATTTTAAGCATGAATATAGAAACATGTCCGAAGTGAAGTGCAGTCAGTGTTGCCCACCTTGTCGCAACATGTTTGTCGCGCCTGTAATTGTATGTATACTGGCTTCACTGACTGTCTTTGTCCCCTCCCTCCGCCCACAGATCGCCTCGACGCGGCGCGACTACGAGCAGGTGCAGGTGGAGATGAACCGCATCCAGCAGGAGAACGAGTCGGCCAAGGATGAGGTGAAGGAGGTGCTGCAGGCGCTCGAGGAGCTGGCCGTCAACTACGACCAGAAGAGCCAGGATCTGGAGGCCAGGAGCAAGGAGAACGACACCATCACGCAGGAGCTGTCACAGAAACAGGTGAGTGAGAGGAGAAGGGATCGAAGGAGGGATTGGGTGGTCTGGGTGGAGAAATTGTTTTTGTGTATCTGTTTGAATGCCTATATGATTAAGATGCTTTCTTGGGATGTCACCTGCTCAACTTAAGCGGTACTGTTGATTTGCGCCAAATTGACAAATGACTTTTTTCTTTTTTTTCTTTTTTGTTGATGATGCTGTCGACTTGTTAGTGAAAAAAGTTTGTTTTTAGAATACCTAAATATTAGTTTAGCTGTCGACCTTCCATTTTCTCAGTCTTTTTTTTGCAAGGTCTTGAACCCACTGGCCTCTGCACAACTTGTGGCTCGCCCCCCTGAATGGCTTCTGCTGCCTCTTGGTCCCTGTTCCTCGATGACTTTCGTTGACTCTCCTCGTCCCTCTTCTCCCCACAGTCCCTGCTGAACACCACCGAGTCTGAGCTGCAGCAGCTGCGCGACACGCACAACCACCTGAAGAAGCGCGCCAGCGAGATGCTCACCAACCTGCTGAAGGACCTGGGCGAGGTCGGAGTCGCCGTCGGAGGATCCGCTGCAGATATGAAGGTTTGTGTGGTGATGGGTGGGGGTGGGGGAGGTTGGAGGTGAATTGTGTAATGTGGGCGAGAAATGTTCGGAAAAGAGACCAAGATTGAGATAGCTTAGGCTCAGTAAATTTATTGAAGGCTGATCGAAGGATCTTTGCTGGTCTCTTCCTTGTATAGTAAACGTT
Organism: Amphibalanus amphitrite; assembly: GCF_019059575.1. Classification (NCBI taxonomy): domain Eukaryota; kingdom Metazoa; phylum Arthropoda; class Thecostraca; order Balanomorpha; family Balanidae; genus Amphibalanus; species Amphibalanus amphitrite. Next base: position 1,358,717 of record NW_024881530.1, on the reverse strand, counting down.
AACCGTGTTCAGTTAGATTTTCTTAGGCTACGACTTACGATTGATAATAAGCCCGGCTGTTTTGCAACTTAAGTTACTCAAGATTCCTTTTGACAGCCTATGTTCAGAATTTACCAAATTTGACATTTTAGGGCATGGTAGGGAATAACTGATAATTCGTTTAGCCGTAGCAACAAGGTTTGGCACAGGCAGATCCCAAGGGCACGCCATCAACCACACACGCCCCACATATGTAGCACACACGCTTTACTCATTAGTCGTTTACACAGCTGAATAAAACATGCGCCGTGGCCCAACACGTGCTCCGCACTTGTCCGCACGCATTATGTGCTCTTGCTCAGAAGTCAACACATCGCTCAAGCGCACCGGTCCACTGAGCAATTAGGTAATGTGGCATTTTGTCACGCCACAGCGCCCTGCGTCAATATATCATGATTTCCATTCATGAATAGCTAAGCAGCTCACACAGGGTCAGTAAATATGAAAGTAGCTAATATACTGGGATTGGCACAAGCAAGGAGGTAAAAAGTGAGCTATGTCTGGAGACGCAGCTTTGTCAACACACTTCTTGGGCTTTGCACATGAAGGAAAATGACGTGTGGGTTGGGGCTACGTTTTCACTTGTGACTCATAACTTTCCCGAGTCATATTCAGCGTGTACATTTTAAGCTCGTTGTCTCAGTTTTGTAATGTTTATCACCCACCAGTTCATGCTGGTTTGTCTGGTTAAAAATTTTTATATCGTCAAAGTTGAACGTCTGTGTCTTGTTATGACCTGTAACCCGACGTATGGCCTTGCTTCTGACCCGACCTGACCCCTGACCTGACCTGTGACCTCTGACCGGTCAGCTGGCGGCGGACGGTAGCGGTAAGATGGAGGAGGAGTTCACCGTGGCGCGACTCTACATCTCCAAAATGAAGTCCGAGATCAAAAACCTGGTCACTCGCTGTCACACGTTCGAGACCTCACAGAACGACTCCAACAAAAAGGTACGCACTTGCTAACATTGCGCTATGTAGGTTGTTAAAGTGGAAGACAGAACACAGTTTTTGTGGAATATGGAAAGTATAACGAAGCATGACTGCCTTCTTGATGTCTCATAAAATTTTTTCGTATTAGTGATGGTAATTTTTCCACTTTTTCACTAGTATAATTCTGTCTTGCTGCATAATTTTTAGCGTAGTGCTGCTTGGCGCATGTGGTTGATTGAACCTTTTTGTGTAAAATGTGCAATCAGAAATGTTAACCGATCGTTAGAAGACATAAAACCGACTACATGAGACATTAAAATGTTTACCCCTATTGTTACGACCTGTTTTGGCGAACGAACAATTCACTGTCGGTCGATCAATTCGCGTCGTCTGACCTTGCGTTGACCTTCACCGTATATCTGCAGTAACCGTCCGTCGGAAACCCTAGCCTGACGTCAGCCCGCATGACTCACGGTCACGAAATATAGCGGCATTGGTTCAAACCACCTAAATCCGAACCGTGCATGCCAGCGAACTTTCACGTCCCGTAATGTCCCCGACCGGTCCCATTTCCGCCGTCGATTTGGCCACACCCAGTCCGCTACTGCCACCTCTCGCCCGCTCTTCAAACTAAAGTTTCCTGTTTCGCCGACAGATGGAGGAGGCTGAGCGGGAACTGAGCGAGAGCCGACTGCTCATTCAGACCCACGAGGCGAAAATTAAGTCGCTGCAGGAGTCTGTGCGCGACTCGGAGGCCAAGAAACGTCAGCTGGAGGAGTCGCTGGATGCGATTAACGAGGAGGTGGCCAGCCTGCGTGCGGCAGGTACGAAACACCGCCGGGCTGGGGGTAGCTGCGTGGGTTACTGGACACCGGCGGGGCAGAAATACGATGGTTTGGTGGACACTTTGGTATAGCCGACGCGTCAAACCTATCATAGGCCGTAATCAATACTGTTCAGTACACCAGACTGGATGAGTATGAGCGGCTGAAATTATTCAGACATGTCATTGTACTTTATTCGTGCTTAAAACGTGAGCGTCAGCTTTAGCTCGATACTTTTCACTTGGCTTATCAATGACTCATTCACTTTATGTGACAGGTGAGACACCCATTGACTGACGAAACTCTGCTCTACCCTCAGAACAAATGGCCTCGCTGTCGTCGGCGGCGCAGAAGGATGCCGAGGACGCGCGTCAGATCCGCGCGCACCTGGAGGAGCAGATCGAACATCACCGCGAGACGCACCAGAAGCAGGTGTCGGACCTGCGCGACGAGATCGCCGCCAAACAGACCTTCATCGACCAGCTCAAGGAGTGAGTGACTAGCGCATGCAGGGACAGAGGGGAAGGAGGGAGATGATCGGGGTGAGATAATGGATGCTCTAAAGTGGACAACAATCTTGCACTTTAATGAACATCAAGGCGGTTTTTGACAAATGTTTTACCTTCACGTAGGAACTAAGTGGCGAACAATCTAGTACAGGAAGCTCAACTTCTTAATTTATTCCGTCGTTGCACCTTCTCCCGGTCTTTGATCGCTTCACCTTCTGCATCGCTCTAACTTCGTCGCTGCCCTACTCTATTCCAGTCTGAACCAGAAGATGGCACTACAGCAGGACCAGCTGCGAGCGGAGCACGACAAACTGCGCGCGGACAACGAGGACAAGTCGCAGCGCCTCCACCAGCTGCTGCAGCAGGCTGACCGGCGCGAGCAGGCGCGCGAGGACCTCAAGGGACTGGAGGAGACGGTGGCCAAAGAGCTGCAGACGCTGCACAACCTGCGCAAACTGTTCGTCCAGGACCTGCAGAACCGATTCAAGAAGGTGGGTGTGAGGAGAGACTGTTGAAAGCAATTATTTTTAAGGATGAGTTTAAAACTCATCCTTACAAAATTTACCATCCGCACAAAATTTGTGCTGACTCTTCCAGTTTCTAGTATTTTGCTTTGAATTTTGTAGAAGTTGAAGCAGCGTATATCACGTCATCGCCACTTCACCTTTATCTGAATTTGATTGCGTTCCATTCACTTACTTCGCCAACTTTTACGTTCTCATCTCTTCAAATCGATAGATCATGCTGATCCACGCTTCAACCGTCTGCTCTATCAGTCATTTGCTTTCTCCACCGCTCACCTCTAACTTCCCTTTCTCTTGGACCGCCAGTCGGCTCTGGGTGAGGAGACGGACGACGTGGGTGGCTCGCTGGCCCAGAAGCAGAAGATCTCCTTCCTGGAGAATAACCTCGACCAGCTGACCAAGGTGCACAAGCAGCTGGTGCGCGACAACGCCGACCTGCGCTGCGAGCTGCCCAAGCTGGAGAAGCGGCTCCGAGCCACCATGGAGCGGGTCAAGGTCAGTTCGATGGCATAGATCCTCTTGTGAGAATATGTCACTATGAAGGATTTTTATGGAGCCTTTTGAATGATGCGCTTGCACTGTGCAGCTGTCCGGTGCCTTCAAGTGAATGAAATACTCTTTCACTCTGAATTTATAGCAATATTCTCACACAAAACGATTTGCTGAAGTGACCTTACCCTTCTTTTTTCGGCGTTTAGGCGCTGGAGACGGCGCTGAAGGAGGCCAAGGAGGGCGCCATGCGCGACCGCAAGCGCTACCAGTACGAGGTGGACCGGATCAAGGAGGCGGTGCGCCAGAAGAACCTGGCGCGTCGCGGCCACGCCGCCCAGATCGCCAAGCCGATCCGCGCCGGCCAGCCGCACCCGGCTCCGGTGATCCGGCCCGGCCAGCCGCAGGGCGGGTTCAGCAGCCGGCCCGCGTCGGCCGCCGACGCCGACATCGCCGCCGTGAAGGCCCGGCAGAAGAAGGCGGCCAACAACCGCGGTCAGTAAGGGTAGAGAAATGGAACAGGGAGAAAAATTGCTGGGACGGTAGAGCTCCGGCTCACAGTTACTGGAATAGTTCCATGTAAGGCTCGATAATCATATTCAGTCATAGGTTTTGTTGTGTTTGCTTTTCGATTTATGCGATCGTTCCTTGTGCGTTTGTGCTTAGTTTGAGTCTGCTTGCCTGGGACGGCGGAAAAAGCATACTTGATTGGGTAATTCATTGTTCTTTCTGGGGCGCCTAGTGCGTTGTGTGCTGACCCCTCCATCTGTCTCTCCCCACAGACGACTAAGCTGTGTGCTCGGGCGAGGATGTGCTCGGCTGCTTCAGTCTTGGCGCAGCGGTGTCCGCGGCTCCGCGTGCTGCTCGCTTCGCTTGGCGTCTCCGCCGGTCCCGTGACGAACAGTGCACTGCGCTTCCCGCCGGATGGCAGCTGACCGCCACGGTCGGTGTGGGGGAGAGTTCGGGCCCCGGCGGCCGGTGTGAGGAGTCCTGGATCCCTGCCGGCTGGTGTGGGGAGTCCTGGGCCCCGCTGGTCGGTGTGGGGAGTCCGGACCCCGCCGGCTGCTGTATGGAGTCCCGGGCCCCGCCGGCCGGCGCGCGGCGTGATGGCCGGGCTATGTGACGTGCACGGCGGTGTGACCAGCCGGCGAGTGGAGTGCCGACCGATGTGATGACAGGAAAGGTGACGACGTTTGGGCGTGGGCCACACAGTGGGTGCACATCAGTGGCCCGTTTTCATCTGATCTTTTTAGTGCCGGCGCCGCGCGCTGCGTCCCCGTGGCGACCCGCTCGGACGGGGAAGCGGCCGCCGGCGCCGCGCCACCGCTGATCGAACGCAGGTCTACTCTGTTGCGTTGTATGTACGACCTATTTTAAGTAGTAGTCAATTAATTGGTGCATGTTTAATTTATGGTTGTGCCTTTGTTGGGTGGATGCTGGGCGTGGGTTTTACGGGCCACGCGAAACTCGACCGAAGAAATAGTCTGTCGTCGGCTGGGTCTGTCAGCCGACAGCGGACGGCGGTGAAGCCCGCGCAGAGACGGCGGCGCAGCGCCTCTTCTCGTCACCGGTCTCCCGGTGCGCAGAGGCGGCCGGACACGGACGGCACACAGACGGCTGGCGGTGCTTTTATTTATTTGCCGGCGCGCCGGACCCCGGGCGCCGGCCGTCCGCTCCTCCTGTGTTGCTGCGGCGCCGACCGCTCCTGTTTTGGGTTTGTATGTCTCGGGGAGTGTGCGAGTGAATCGCGCGGGGTGAGAGTGAGGGTGTGATGGAGGCCGGCCGCACACGGCGCGGCTGTTTCCGGGGCTTAGGTGCACGTAGGCGACCTGACACACACCGGCGCTGTAAAGGTTTCTGCTTTAAGGCACGCGAGTGTGATATGTGGGCGGAGGGAGGGCCGGCCGGGCCGCCAGCGCCGGGTCGGCAGTCAGGGGCTGTCTCTGTGACCGACCGCGTGCACTGACGGCTTTATTTAGATGATGTTACTTTCAATTATGGTAATAAATTATATTATCGATGTAGTGTTTTGTCAGAGATCTCTCTCGGCGATGGTTGGGGGTATATGATAATGTTCAAGCGGTGTGGAAGGGTTCTGGAAACAGGACGGAAGACACATCGGTTATGCGTCAGTTCGAAAGGAGGAATGTTCTCTGGCCATTGGCATTGAAACCCTTCTTATTCTTTTCAACTTTTCCATTCAGCGATACCTACACGCGTGACTAGGCGGCACGCGCTATATAGTGCCTTATTAACGAAACGCCTCGTGCTTTATTAAAAGAAACCTATCTCTCTGAACCTGGACCGAGTGAAAGCAGTATCAGCATGCTTTGGGGAATTGTTCATATATCTACGCTCTTTTTCCGAAAGAGGCATGGTATGCAGGCTTAAAAGACCTAAATGGGATATATCAGAAAAGCTAATCCAGCCAAGGCCCTAAATACAAATCCAGCATTATTAATTAGTAGCAAGAGAGACTCCACAAATGCGGAGAAAAAGTTAATGCGGTGATACATCAGTTTCTACTACATTCTGTAAAATACCCTACGTCAGAATTTTGCAGCATTTTAGTACCCACCTTGACCTCGAGCATGCGGCCTTCACTGAGTTGTCTGCGGCATGTTTGTACTCGATTGCATTTAGTTCCGTTTTCGCCGGCGTTTGGGCGGTAGGATGGGACAAAATTTGTGGTATTTTATTCGTTGCACACGGTCACATTGCATATTTTGCATATTTTCTATTCGAAGTACATACCATAGATATTTTTCCAAAATATTTTTGTTATGTAATGTGTACAAAAATGACACTTTGTTCTATCTCTTTGGAGCTCTCGTTGCTCATTTTTCAGTTACTTTATCTATTTTTCGTGAAATTTTGGTGGAAATAAATATTTTTTACAAGAAATATCTTCCCTAGGTTTTTTGGCTTTTAAAATTATTGTCAAGGGAGATCATGAACTACTACAGCTCAGAGAGGTTATGTATAAACTATAAATTGATTAATATCTACATGGCGCCTTTCGGAAGAATGTAATTTATTGTAATAATTATGTGTTGTAATCTTTTTTCTGTTTGAAGCATGGAATGAGTTAGGAACATCTTTAACTTTCAGTTCAAATGTCAATCAATTGGAGCACTCTGGCTCGCTCATTGCTGTGAGCTGGCCTGAAGGGTATCAGTATCAGTATTGATAAAGTAAAGCTGAGGGTTGGAGAGGGGCTGAGGGCTGTTCACACTTTACGGGCACTGTAAACTGCTGAGTGCGGTGTGTGGTGTGTGCAGCAAGTATGGGGAAGAGGCTATTGGGTAGTCTGAGTCAGTATGACGTCACATGGCTGCATGCAGTAGACTGCACACAGCCATCATTGTGGCCAGTCCCAACCAACCACAGCGGTCACTGTTTGCGGTGACCGAAGGCTGATGTAGGGACACAGTTGGCGGAGCTTGGAGCCTGTACAATCCTACCACACAAAGGGTCCGTGAACAGCCTTCTGGTATCACCATCAGCGTGTATTTTACAGTAGGCAAGAAACTGCAAGGTTAGGTTGTATGTTCTAGGCTGTTAGGGTGTAGGCTGGTTGGCTGGTAGGTTGTTGTACGGCGGTAGGGTGGTAGGTTGGTGGTCAGGTTTGAGGTGTATTGGTATAGGTATTTGAAGATGCAGTCCAAGCCACATAAATGTGATCATAGAGAGGCTTAAAATGCCATGAAGCTTGCAGTCTACTGATAATGGCACTCAAACAGCTACCTACCTTGCAGTTTCTCGCCTACTGTAAAATACACACTGATGGTGATACCAGAAGGCTGTTCACGGACCCTTTGTGTGGTAGGATTGTACAGGCTCCAAGCTCCGCCAACTGTGTCCCTACATCAGCCTTCGGTCACCGCAAACAGTGACCGCTGTGGTTGGTTGGGACTGGCCACAATGATGGCTGTGTGCAGTCTACCGCATGCGGCCATGTGACGTCATACTGACTCAGACTACCCAATAGCCTCTTCCCCATACTTGCTGCACACACCACACACCGCACTCAGCAGTTTCAGTGCCTGTAAAGTGTGAACAGCCCTCAGCCCCTCTCCAACCCTCAGCTTTACTTTATCAATACTGATACTGATACCCTTCAGGCCAGCTCACAGCAATGAGCGAGCCAGAGTGCTCCAATTGATTGACATTTGAACTGAAAGTTTACCATGCTTAAATGCAGCAAGTGCCACTTGACAGATGGATTGCTTTGGGCTGTAGTCATTCTCTGAGTTGTGCATTGTTTGGTTTCAGATTACTAGTTCCAAGCATCTGAATTGAGAGAAGATGAGTGGTAACAGTGCTGTTGCCATGGACTCCTTGAAGTCTGGACAACAGCTCATGTAAGTATCCATTTTGAAAGGCTCATTGACAGCTGTGTCAAATTTGACACTAAGGATGTTCTTGCTCGGAACTGTCGATATATAGCTTCAAACAGCTGAACTCATGCTGGGCCTGCTGATCCCCCACCCCAGTCTAAACACTCTTAACACGCTTCTCCTTCAAATTGTCTCCAATGGCCATAACAATGGCCATCAGTATCAACTGGTGGGTCCACCCTGAACAATATCTCCTGCAACGAACTTGAGAATCATGGCACAAGCATGTTCAAAAGTCCACCACCGTCATTACCATCGCCATCACCTCCTGCAGCACGTTCGAGGACTGCGAGTCGTCCAGCATCACGCACGACTCTGTGGTCGTGCTGCCGTCGGACAGTGCGCACGCCACGGGCTCCTCGCACGTCAAGATGAAGACGATAGTCGATTACGCCTGGGACCATAAGTACTACGACGGACACATTGCCGCCAGTCGCGGGGAGTACCTGGCCTACGCCATCAAAGGTACGAGGAAGGGGCGAATGAGGGAGAAAGTGAGAGGAGTGAGTGTGTGAGTGAGGGAAAGTGTTCTCCATGAAGCGTTCTGGTGCGTGCGGGCCTGATGGTATATGTATTCGCATCCTTCTCCTTTGTTTTGATGCCATAGGTCCCATCCTACTCCATATTGTCAATACCTGCCTTACCTCCTGTGACTTTCCCGATTCCTGGAAGCACTCCCTGGTTCATCCTATCTACAAATCCGGTGATCCTACCCTTGTCTCAAACTACCGTCCTATATCCATTGTTCCCATCATGGCAAAAACAGTTGAACGGCTGGTACAGCGGCAGCTGTTTGCCTTCATGTCCGATAACCATCTCCTCTCCCCGTCCCAGCATGGTTTCCGCCGCCACCATTCCACTGAAACCGCACTCCTTTCCGTCACGAACCGTATCCTTTCGAACATGGACCACGGTCATGTCTCACTGTTGTGCCTCCTCGACCTCAGTAAATGTTTCGATGTTATCCCTCACGACCAACTCCTAACCAAACTTCAGCTTTATGGTATCGATCCTTCATGGTTTTCATCTTATCTCAGTGGTCATACTCAGTCTGTCTGCATCTCTTCCTCTACCGGTGACAGAGTAGTTTCCAAGCCTCTTCCCAACACCATGGGAGTCTTCCAGGGATCCGCCCTTGGTCCTTTGTTGTTCACAATCTTCTCCAATGATCTCAGCTTGCACGCGCCGGACGCTCATGTGACCCAGTACGCTGACGACACCCAAATCCTCCTATCCGATGTCAAACGCAACCTTCCTGATCTCATCCTGCGCATGGAGTCCACCCTGTCTTCTTTAGCATCGTGGTTCCATGCCCACGGCCTTAAGCTCAACGAATCCAAAAACGGAAATCCTTCTCCTTGGCACCCGCCAGAACACCCGTAACCTACCACCTGTCAGCGTACGGGTCGGTGGCGAGACCATTCAGGAGAGCCCTAGCGTTAAAAACCTCGGTGTGACGTTTGACCGTCACCTCAGCTGGGACGTTCACGTCAGTGACGTGGTTCAAAAGTGCGTCGGCCTCCTGATAGGTCTCCGCCACCTGAGACACTTCCTCCCGCGGCATGTGATGTTAACCATTGTGCAGGGGCTGGTCATCTCGCGCGTGAGATATTGTATCTCGGTGTATGGCAACGGCTCGTCTAAAAACGATACTAGACTGCTTAAAGTAGTCAATTTTGCCGCGAGAGTGGTAACGGGGCTAAAGAAGTTCGACCATGTGTCTCGCGCGCGGGATGACCTGCACCTGCACACGCCTCGGCAAATGTGTGATATGCAGACAGCGATTGCTGCTCACAAAGCCATTTTATATCAAGAACCCGCCGAGCTTGCCATGCTTTTACATACCCATGCTGACACTAGGAATGATGAGCGTTCGACTAGACAGGACAACTGTTTGCGCCTCTCAGCCGTGCGCACAGCGACGGGGCAGCGCTGTTTTCAGTACCGCGCTGCTAGTCTCCTCAACTCCATGCCGGGAGACGCGAGAAATCTAGACCCCGCGGCATTTAAACGAGCTGTGAAACGTATTTTTACTCGGCGATGACTTGTATGCGTGACTGTGTGTACTGTGTGTGCGTGTGTGTCATTGTGTGTGTGTTTATGCGACATCATTGCCTTGCTCTTTTATTCATCTCTGACTAAGGACACGTAAAAGCTACGCGTTGCTGTAGAGTGTCTGCTATTGTCAAATACAAATACGGAAAGAGGGTGAGTGTCTGAGTGTTTGAGTAAACAAGCTGATGTCTATTTTCAGTCTCGCTCCCTCCGTCGCTTTTGCTAGATCTTTTACTGTTTCAAGCATAAGAGGTGTTTGTAAATGCAAAGTACAACCTATGATCAATAATCATACATATTTCTTTGATATTTATTCCAATTGATTACATAAACTCGCTAAAATAAACATGACAGAGTAAACGGAAATAAATGTTATCAGACCTAAAGGCTTCCTTTACCTGAAGTGCCCCACCCGCCAGCTGTGAGCTTTTACCTCATGAATACCAAAGCGGACATATGACGTCACACTCTAAGCTCCACCGCCCGCCGCCTGACTAAACAGTAAACACCCCCCCCCCCCCCCTCCACGCTCCCCCCTCAGCCAAGTCGGGCGGTGTGGTGCGGGTGGTGAGTCGCGGAACAGACGACCGAGCGCTCATCAAAGGCATGACCGGAGCCGTCAAAGACCTGGCGTTCGCGCACACCAACAACGAAACGCTGCTGGCAGTGGTGGACGAGGTAGGTTCTCGGTGGATTGGTGGGGTGTGGGAGAGAAGGAATTGCGACGGTGATCTTTGGCAAAACTGTGTGGTAGTTCTCTGTTAACATCGAAGGAAAGTGGAGTAAAACGATTGCAACATTGGTATTCAGGAGTTGGTAGTTCACGATGCATATCGACTTATGAAACATTGGAATTGTGTGTTATCTGGAACGCCATGTGCTTCTGCTAATAAGTCACCACATTTTTTAAATTCGACAACGGATGAAGCTCGTATGCCCGCATACCTGCGACTGATTTAATTTTCACTCCGTCGTGCTAAATAATTCACCGGATCGTTTGTGGTTTGTACATTACATCATCGCTTAGTCGTGGTGTTTGCGATGGTCGGGCTCTGTTTGCGGGGCTGCATTTGCTGATTCAGGCTATTCGCTTTCCTGTGTGTGCCACCCCTTTGAATGTCTCTAACCTGCCCTCCATTTTTTTTTCTTCAGATGGGCAACCTATCTGTCTTCAAGATCGACGAGGACCTCAACAAGAAGCTGGTCGTCTCGCCGTACCTCGGCCTGCGCCTGGTTCACGAGACTCCGCCACCGCCGAGCACCATTCACCGGGTGGTCTGGTGCCCGTACATCCCTGATGATGACTGTGACGATCAGGAGACCGAGGAGACGGCCAAACTGCTGCTGGTCACACACGGCAACAGGGTGAGTGGGCGGAACGGGAGGGGTGAATGGAAGGAAAGATGGTAGGTGTGTTTGGGTGACGAAATGACTTGGCATTGGTTTATCATGCACCCGCCCAAGCCTGTTTTGCTTTGGAATCTAGGAGCGTCATGCATGAATGAAGTGTTTGCGTCATTTTTGGCTAGAGGGATGTATGAAAGTGATCAATTACTGTTGGTTGTAGTCGTAAGATTTCCTATTTGTGTAAAATAGGATATTTTTATTGGAATGGCGCGAACGGACGGTAGGGGTCAGGACCTGCGCAACAAGCTTTCCTTGGCGTGGGATCCGGCTCCGCAATCCGGCCATTGAAACATTCGAGTTAAGTAAAAAAAAAAGCATCACTCAGTGTCGCACTCGTCAAGTCACTAACACCATCACCAAGTCATCACTCTCACTGCCACCACCCACCCCGCTATTTCAGGCGCACCTGCTGAACGTGGCCATCATGGTGGAGGAGCACGGGCCGGGTCCGCTGCTGGTCGGCGACGTCAGCGAGGGCTTCATGGAGATTCTCGACCACGGACAGGCGGTGACCGACGCCGCCTTCTCACCGGACGGCACCGCACTGGCCACCGCGTCCGTGGATGGATACGTCAAGTTCTATCAGGTGCGTAAGGGGAGGGACGGGAGGATGGAGGTTTGGAGGCGGTGGTTGGCTAGGTTTTTTTTTAAGTTGGGTTTGGTTTTTACTCTGATGTGAGTGTGCCTATTTGCAGTTTTTTTCGGTGTTATTTTGTGTTCCAGCTTCGTGTTTGCTGAAGAAAACATTTTTTTTTATTGTGAATTGAATCGTTGCCTTGAATGCCAAAACTCAAAAGATTGTTTATACCATTCGATAGTTTGAAATTACACTTGATTCAGTATCACTTTTTGCAGTTGTTCTACTTCAGCATATCGATTTCTCAATTGCACGGCTATGGTGCAAATAATGCGACCTGATACTGCGTCACATTACCTACCCCGTCACGCCAGTGTGGAGCGAACGCCGCTTGTCTATCAGCACTAACCCACCCCCTTCGCCGCTCCGACAGATCTACATGCAGGACAAGGACAGTCCGCGGATGCTGCACGAGTGGCAGCCGCACGACGGCCAGCCGCTCTCCTCACTGTTCTTCCTGGACAACCACCGCGACCAGGACCCCGGGTGAGAAGGATGGTCAGCTGATAATGGACGGGGGGGGGGGTTGCAAGTGTTTTTGGGTCCACGGTATTTGGTGTAGTGTGTGATAGTGCATTCACACTTCACGGTGCTAGCGGCGTGAGAGTTCTCTGTACAGGCATCACTTTGAGACAAGACCGTCTTATGAATAAGGTTATTTATCTTCACGTTTTCCTTCGCTTTTGAAACGTGGCTTCGACCCAGATAACCATTTACTAGTGTGAAGTGTGAACCTCTTGTCATCTGGTTATAAACTAATGGCTAGTTGCGAACAGCTTACTGCTGCTATCTAATGCTCCTGACTGCTCAAAAACTGAGCCACGTTACCCTCCCGTCCTCCTTACCACCGACAGTGAGCCGTTCTGGAAGTACGCCGTGACGGGCGCCTGTCAGAACACCGAGCTCAAGGTGTGGACGTGCGAGTCCTGGAACTGCCTGCAGACGATCCGGCTGCAGCCGTCTCCGGCCGACGAGCTGTCTGCCGCGCCGCCGGCGGCCAGTCTTCAGGCGGCACTGGACTCGTCGGCCCAGTACCTGCTGCTCAGCGATATACACCGGAGGGTGAGTACTGAGTACTGCCGTCGGCCCAGTACCTGCTGCTCAGCGATATACACAGGAGGGTGAGTACTGAGTACTGCCGTCGGCCCAGTACCTGCTGCTCAGCGATATACACAGGAGGGTGAGTACTGAGTACTGCCGTCGGCCCAGTACCTGCTGCTCAGCGATATACACAGGAGGGTGAGTACCGAGTACTGCCGTCGGCCCAGTACCTGCTGCTCAGCGATATACACCGGAGGGTGAGTACCGAGTACTGCCGTCGGCCCAGTACCTGCTGCTGAGCGACATACACAGGAGGGTTAGTACTGAGTACTGTAAGATAGAGGTGGGTCAGAGCTCAGTACCTGCTGCTCAGCGATATACACCGGAGGGTGAGTACCGAATACTGGCAGAGCACGGGACCTGCTGCTGAGTGACATACACAGGAGAGTGAGTACCTACCGAGTACTGCCGTCGGCCCAGTACCTGCTGCTGAGTGACATACACGGGAGGGTGAGTGATATCGTAGATATATGTAGTAATTGGCTAGAGCATATAACACTCCTACTATCATCTAGCTGTTCCAGCGATGTGTGCTGGCAAGCGAGTATATTTCAAGGGGGATTTGTGTTACTTGTGTCCAAAAATGTTGTATCTAAATCGGCCTGCCGTAATAGCTGTCGAATTCGTGCAGCCCTTTAGTCCCCACCCATTTCTCCACCCACTCACTCACCGCAGCCGACTGACCACTCCTCCCCTTTCGTCTCAGATGCTGTACGTGCTGAGTCTCTCTCCGCCGGAGGTGGCCGTCAAATACTTCACCTCGGTGCACGAGTTCCGACTGATGACCCCTGGCCTGTCCCTGGCCATCGTGGACGCTCGCCGACGCCGCATCAAACCGTTCGAGAACGTCGACCAGCTCGGTAGGTGAACGCTAGGTGACGCCGCGGTCGGCAGGCGGGGAATGGCGCTGCAGTCTAAAAGGCGTCAAAGGATTTATTAGAAATAGGTAGCCGAGCGCGATACTGTAAAATGGTGACGCATGTCACGGGCTAGAAGATAAGGTAAGTTCAAAGTTGGTTTTGCTCGTTCGCGCTTTTTGTCCTGTCTTCTGTCGTGGTTTAATATTTCTTTTTGCGAAGGAGGATAGTAGTATGTAAACAGATCGCTGCTCTTGTACATTCAGTCTGCTAGGCCTATGGTGTCACCTCATGTCGCCTCATGTCGCTCCTCACCCTCTGACCGTCTGACATGCCTCCCCGCTCCTCCAACGCTCAGAGTCTGGCGCCGGTTGCGGTGACCCGCTGGGCGGCGGTCTGTCGGGCGGCGCCGAGGAAGCCGAGGATGACACGCTGCCCGAGGGTGTCGTCATTCGGTGCTACATGGTGCAGCCACGATCCCTGCAGGAGTGTGTCATCGTGTACCAGAGCGCTACTGGGGAGCGGCATGGCACGGCCGGGGCGGGCGGTGCGCTGCCTGACGCCGTCAGTAGTCAGAATGGCGAGAGCCTGGGTGAGTGGCGGGGAGAGTGAGAGAGGGAGGGTGGAGGAAGTGAGTGAAGGTGGGAGAGGGAAGGAAGATAGAAAGAGCGAGCAAGATTAATGAAAGCAGGAGGTTCATGAAGTAAGAAAGAGAGCAATATGGGAAGAGAGGTTCTCTGGCTATAAATGTTTGAAAATGCACTAAAATATAATAGCTATTTGTTTAAACAACTGAAACTATTTAATATCACTGGTTTTTTACTTTTTTTGCTAGTAGCCGTTTGTCTACTACAGCAGCTGCTGGGTTGTGCACTTCGCTCTTCGTTAACCCGCGCCCTGATGGGGGGGGGCCATTTTGGCCCCCCCCTGTGGTTTTTCTTAAATAGCGAGAAAACGGCGGCGCGCAGCGCCGCCAAATTTTGGGTACCTTACCGGGCATCAATTTGACACCTTCACACAAAATTTCAAGTCACAGGTCACCTCAGGTCAGGAGTTATTGAGGTCAAACTGAGGTCATGTTCGAGCAAAAATGAGCAAAAAACATGACATCTTGAAACGCTCACCAATTCTACAGTTAACAAGCAATTTTAAAGTTCTTTATGTGGTTGTGTAGAGAAAAGACGGCGCTACAAAACTGCTATCTCGGATTTTCGAAATTTTGGGATTTTGACCCCCAAAAATCAAAAAAATTGATTTTTTTAGAAAAACTCAAAAAATTTCCAAAAATTTTTTTTTCGAATTTCGAAAAAACCGGAATATATGTGATAGTCCCTGCGCTCTTCGATATACATACCAAATTTTAGATCGATACCTCTTTGTTTGGCCAAGTTATAGGGAAAAAACTGTTAAAAATTGATGACGTCAAATTTTTGAACTCAATTTTTAGCAGTTCTAGACCTCGTAGCGCAAAACGGAGACCACCATTGAACTCCCCGTGACGAGCTGCATCGAATCGATACCCATTTTGTGCAAAAATATCAACTTTGAAATTTGACCTAATTTGACCTGACCTTGACCTGACCTTGACCTGACCTTGACCAAAACGTGACCTAAGCTGGCCCTAAAGTCTGTCGGACCCACATAATCGCATTTGTCATGTAAAATGGACCATAAAACATGTATCACACGACACTTTCATATTGTGACCCCCCAGTGACCTGACCTCTGTGACCTGACCTGGTATCAGTGACCTCAAATAGCAAAATATGTGTTTGAAGAACATTTCTCCATCGATGATTTTCAATGAAATGCATTTTACTCGATTTTACAACGCATTTCTTGAAATGCCTGTAAACGATGAAAATTCGACCTTTGACCTGACCTGTGACGTCATCGGTTTGACCGAGGTCAATGAAATTGGGTCACAAGGTAGTTCCCCGCTGGGGCTATCCAACACCGTTTACCGCTTGTCGCTATGTTGCGTGGTTCTCGAGATCTGAGGGGGGGGGGCCAAAATGGCCCCCCCCATCAGACCGCGTTGCTCGGCAGACCCCATCTGGGCGCGGGTTAATTTTCCGTCTGATTTAAAGTGTTTACCTACGGTGGGAGTGCTCTCCATGGAGTGTTTTCTCTCGCCAGATTGCTAATAAAAACTGCAATTTATGGCTTGATCACGTTTTCATCAAGCTTTGTTTCCTTTGTTCACAGCCAGAATAACACAGGGTTATGGTTAAGGTGGTTCAAAGCTCAAACATTGTTTTTGCAACGTCTCTATGCAGGTCACCTCCTAGCGGACTGACCTGACTGACCCCGTTGTCTCCCCACAGTGTATACGACTGACCTCCCCCCTGCTCCCTCCTTTCCACAGTCTATCTTATCGGACTGACCCCTTCTCCCCGCATTGTGTCTGACTGAACCATTCTCTCTCCCCCAGTGGACCTGACGGATAACCTGTCGGACCTCACCCTCAACACCACCGCGTCAGCGTCAGCTGCCGACAGTGTGGTCGAGGTGGGCACGACCCCTGAGCAGCCGCCGCCGCCGCCGACCCCGCCGCAGCCCGCCGCCTCAGGAGTCATCAGCCTAATGACTCCCGAGGAGTTCACCTCGCCCTCTCGGGTGCGTAATCTGACGGCGAACGTGGCCCGTGTCGCCCAACTAATGGCGCCCGCAGCTAGACTGAACTTTGATGGAGTTTGCTCGTTTCCCGTGAGATGGGATTCTGCGAAGTAGAATATTTGATGGTGGGATTGGCACCTAGGCTAGTTATATAATCGCGGCTCATTTTGTGGGCGTCGTACCTGTTCACCTGGGTTATAGCTCGAAGGCTTCAGAGGAAATGAAACTGCTCTAATTGTGGGACCAACTAACCAATGTTAAGTCGCATTTACTTCATTTAAATGATGGATTTACAGGTCACCCCAGCCTGCTATAGTTACCCCTGCTTCCTGAACTGTAACATCAAACACTCTGAGCTTAATCTAAATCATAGTGAACATGAACCTTGACTTTGCTGGACGCAAATGACCCCGTAGTCGACGTGCCCTCAAACCCCAATTAACTAATTAACTTGAGCTTCCATGATCGTCATTTGATTGTCTGAACGTGTTCGTGTGCGCTATTCCAGATTCCGGACGTCGTGTCGCCTCCGGGCCCGGCCGCCAGGACCGCTCAGACGGCACGTGCCTCAATGGAGCTGACAGGGTCACCAGCCGCCGGTGACGCCGCAGTCGGAGACTCAGAGCCGGGCACGCCCAAATTCCAGGTGAGGACGCTTTCACCTGGTGGGCCAACCTTCGGCTGGGTAAATTGAGCGGGTTGACGTCTGTCAAATTGTGAATTGTAAACATGCATAGTTTCAGTTCTTGCAAATGCTGTGGTGGCTTTGATATGATGGTGCTGTCCCCAGGGACCCAGTCTCCGATCCAAACTTGGTGACCGGCTACTTTTTCTTTTATACTTTTTCTGTGGTTGATCATGCTGACTTACCGAGCTGCGTATATCCCAGCGCTCAGTTGTTTATTTCTTTAATTGAGTTGAGGTTTCATTTTGTGCTCGGTTATTCTCGACATCTTGTTTTGCATCGACTAATGCGGGTTTACTGCAAAACTTTTCACACAATTTCCCTTGTGTTGCGCCACAAGCCACCCTCATTTGCGGGCTGTTTTCCCGTCGGTCGGCGCTCTTTCCTTACTGTATCGCGGGGAGGGGTGTGACGTGTGCGGTGTCCCTCCCAGGCCGCGTCACCGCTGGAGCGGAAGCCTGAGCCGCCCAGCAAGAAAGACCCCAACAGCTGTGGTAGCTCGCCATCTATTGAAGTTCAGGAGATACTCAATAAGAGCTCCGGTAAGGAATGATGGGAGGCACGCGTGTTTGGTACAGCTTGCGTTTGAGGGGGTCAATGGTTTATTAAAAATATGATAATTATTTATTGCTTCTGGCAACTGGGCCGGCTCAATATTTAGCACGTATTCTGCAGTGTTTAAACGGAACCTCATACGAGTATGTTCCCTAAATTGTTATTTTGATGCATTGATGTCTTTTTGCCGCACGCTAGTGTTGCATTTAGGTATTGGCTGTAACCATTTGTTTGACAATTAACCAAATACCTATTCCTTTTCAGAGACGACGACAGAGGCGAAGACCACGCCGCTTAAGTCGCTGTTCCCGTCTCCGCCGCTGCCGCCGCCGCCGGGCGCTGCCAAGGCACCGAGCGGCGGTGGTGCGCCTCCTCTCTCCACAGCCGCCGCCGCCGCCCCCGCTGCCGCTGTACCGCCGGCCGCCGTCTCCTCCCCGGCCGTCTCCGGCCCGTCCTCACTCAGCTCCAGCAGCCAGAACGGCTGGCCGACCATCCCTGCCGTGCCCGCGGCGCCGGCGGCCGCGCCCGCCGCGCCGCCCGCCCCCGCCCCCGCCGCCGCGGTCTCTGCAGTCCCTGCCGCCGCCCCTGCTGCTGTTCCTGCCGCCGCTGCGGCAGTCCTTGGAGTGGGTGGTGTTGTAGGAGGAGTGGTGCCCGCCGCTCCTGCAGCCGTCGGGTGAGTTTTACGCTATGAACGCACTGTGTGAAAACGGGTGTTTATCTGCATTAGCTTAAGCGTTCGCAATTAATGGGGCTTTATTTGCCGCTCGTTTTTTTTTTTTTTTTGTTGAATGTTCAGCGAGCTTGCTTCTTGATATATCACTTCTTCCCAAAAATATTCGGCTACTGTGGTTCAAAATCATTGACAAGAGCTGTATTTATGTTGCATCGCCTTCACGCTCACACATTTGTTTTCCCATTTACGAGTATACCGTTCTTTCGACTATTGACGTTACATACGACATTACCTGCCGGCTTCTTCGTTCATTGACGCACCATAGTACCACACACTCCACTGGCTGAGTCTCCTAACTTCTCCCCTGCTCGGCAGCAGCGTGCCGCTGGGCGGTGGTGACGAGAAGGCCGCCGTCGGCTCGGGCGCCGTGCTGGGCGCCGTCACGTCCGTGCTCGGCCTGGTCCGAGAGCTGAGCACGGAGGTGCAGCAGCTGCGGGCGCAGGTGCAGCAGCTACAGCAGCGCCAGAAGGCGCCGCCGCCGCCGGCACCGTCCACCGCGCCGGCCGATATCAGCCGACTGCTGGAGACCGCGCTCAACACCCACCAAAGGTGAGGGACGGGGGAGGGAGCTGTGTGCAGACCTGCTAGCACCCGCCAAAGGTGAGGGAAGGGGAGGGAAACGGCTGACACCCATCAACGCTGGTGGATGGGGAGTCCCCATCCCTCATCGTTGATGTATGTTAAGGGGATGGGACGTGTGCTCACTGTAGTCCGGGGAATGGAAGCGGTTGAAATACGCCTAGAAAACTGGAAAGCGGACGAATCCTGTTGTACATATTGGGATATATGAATCCAACCAGGATGTTCGAGGAGGCCGGTGCCTTGAGCATGTGAATAGCGTCGTATCAAGGCTACCGGCATATGCCGTGCCTTTTTTGTTACATATTTATTTAATCTTTTCGCTGCTTTGTTCGCGTCAGTCCGCTTCCGTATTTGCGTATGTACTCCTAATGAACTTCTGTTTTGCCACTGGGTATTTTGTTTGAACAATGCAATTAAAACATCCAGGTTTTCTTAAAAAAACAGGCAGTGAGTTTTCGTGAATGTGCATCCCGTTCGCAAAGGCTGTGTTTATGGCACCCTTGGGTGCCGTATTTTACTATTTGTCTAAAACTGAGCCTTATGAACTCGGCTGAAGCATGAATTCCATCGTGATTGGAAAGGAACGCATGCCTTAGCTCAACTGTTTGTTTTGTCTTCGGGGTTTCACCTAAGGTATATAATGTGGGGCTTTGCCCTATGAAATGGTTTTGTCGCACGCAGCAACCGATGCGATTGCTGGCTTTGCTGGAAGGCCTTAGTGATAAGCTTACTGGAGGGCTCAGCAACCTATATTGGCGTTTCATAAGTGATGATTGACGATGAGAATGGAGCTATACACGGGGGCTTTACACGGGAGCTTCCCCGTCTTATCGTCAGCTCAAGTGTCCATCCATTGCGAGTTGATTGACACTCGCTTATGGACGACAAGACAGCAATGTCTCTGATACGTTTGTAGGTGCGCTGAATCGCCAGTGAAGCAAAACATGGCCGGACGATATATTTCTTAGGGGGCTCTTCGCTTGCTACTGGGAGGATGCGTGTTTCTATGGATCCTGGGTAACATTTCCTGAAGAGGCTGGAATAATATCGCTGCTTTTGTCAAAGAACTATTTGGTTCGTCACGTTATCACCCGGCTGTGTCCGTTAGGGCATACTTGTGCTATGAATACTTCCGATTTGACATATTACATTTTTGATAAATCGCTGGCGTTAGGTTTTTGATTGGACAACAATGTTAGTATTATTGCTCTGTGGAATGGTTCTGTGTATTGTGCGGGTCATTCGGTCGATATATGGGGCATCTTTTTACCGCAGTATCCCTGGGGCATATTTTAGCTGCTGTGTTTGCCGGGGGATCGTTTAACCCTGTGCCTGGATCGGTTATCAATAGGGCATTTCAGGCGCCGTTACGAGGAGTGCGTTTTCGTAATAAGTTTTGGCCGAATGGAAGCACAGATCATGCGAAGTCTATTATCGTTTATACTTGCAATGACAGTTCAGTTTTCTAAATCTGCCGACAGCACTGAGTTAAATTACGTCCGTTTGACATGAACATTATGTCGGAATTCTTTCCGGTTGCAGGATCGTGTAAGAAAAGGAGAAGTTATTCGTGAGCATGACATTAATCGTTTCGTGTTATCGGAACTTTTACTAGACCCCGTCACCGGTTTTTGTTCATTGATGTTAAGATTGAGCCACAGAAAATGCATTCTCAAAATGACAGGCTTTTTTGAACATGTGCATTAAACCGTCCAGAAGCTACGAAATGTATATTTTTTATTTATTAAAAGAACAATCTATCCTCCTTCCTCCTTTGTGTCTTCTTAATTATTTTCTTACATACCTGCCTGAGCAAACCTTCTACGGCTCAAACACTGGAAGGGTCTCATAAATTTTCCCGGAATCTCATCTGTGGGTAACTCCTTATTATTCTTCCCCGTTGGAAAGCCGTCTATTAATTAGTTTTTTGATAAAATAATGCTTGAAAATGTGACACATTCAACACTTAACAAATGCAGTAATGTATGTATGCATTAAGCTTCCATTTCTTGCTCGGGGATTTTTCGACACTGATCTTTTTTAATGTCTTTGATGTAATTAGTTTTCTGCAAGCTAAGTAAATGAACCTGTTCTTTAGAGTTCCGTGTGCAAAGCTTGTTGTCTCGCTAATTTTATCGGTGGTCAAAGCATAATTTTTATTGCAATGAAGTGAAGAGTGCAGGGAAAGCTGCCTACGGTGATGATAAGGTCATAGTATGATGAGCCGTACCTTTACCCGACCTTTTAACTGCTTATTATCCTCTCAACCATTCATCCGCGCATCTTACAGGCACCCCTTCTTTCTCATTCCCAATGACTGTTCCTGTTGAAGTGGAACTAACGACCCTCCACTTTCCTACGGTCAGGCACGTCGAGGACCTGCTTCTGAATTTTCCCTCCCCCACCCCTCCCCTGCATCAACAGGCACATGGACCTGCTGCTAAACCTTCCCACCCTCTCCCCCGACAGGCACATTGAGGACCTGCTTCTGAACCGGGACCGGGACGAGCGGCAGCGTCTGGAGCGTCAGATCAGCTCGATGACCGGCTCTCTATCGTCCACCATCAAACAGAAGGTGGACAGCGCCGTCAAACAGGAGTTCAAGGACCACGTACTGCCGCGTGAGTACTCTGGGGGGGAGGGGGGGGAGTGTGTGGGTACAGTGGGGAGTGTTAGGAGGGCGGTACGGTATTGGGTAGGGAAGCGGATGTTGGAGGTGATTGCTCTGTGACTATGCATCATTGTGCCGCTCGATGGCGCAGATAATTGCTTTTCTTCTCGTTTCTTGTAAGGATGGATTCTCATTTTCTCTATCGGTTGCCAATGGGCACACGCTTATTTTTCTTCGTGTTGGTAATCCCATTAAAACAATTCGAAACAAATCGGTGTGCCCCAAAGTTGTTTGGAGTTGCGTTTTGCTTCAAAGGCCAAATCCGCCTGGTTGATTTGAAAAGTTTTGGTACTCTGGAGCGCGTATGCTTGTCGCTTGACCTAATATGACAGGTTTTTAGATGACTTGCTGGGCACCATTTGTAGCATTTGTAGCAAAAGACATTTAAAAACTGTCAGCGGCTCATAGTGGAATATCAAAAACTAGTTTATTTGATTAGCTCAGTGAGCTGTTTTCACATTTATTGCGAATTTCCGTCACTTCCTCTGACTAATGACTGTCCATGATAAACGGATCTAGAATTCGCTATAAGATACTACCACTGTCATCATTCAGGTGGATTTAAAACAGACTTGAGGAGGACACCGAACTTCTACCGACCCCGCTTCTGTGGTCCATTTTCCGACGCACGGTAACCGTTTTTCTTCCGACGGCTCTGTCCGCGACTGGCCTCCATTATTTGAACGAGGTTCCGATCTAACCCGAGGCGACTGCTCTTTGTTGGCCGCGTCCCCTCCACTGTGGTTGCTGCTCGGGATGGGCGCTGTTAAGAGTAGAGCAGTGCCGACGGTGGTTTTGGCAGCGTCTGATTGTATTTGTACGTGTTGTCAAGAGCGTTGACAACTTGGAGATTCGACCCTCAGTGCGTTTGAGAATAACGTAAGATGTTTTTCTTTTTCAGTTTATGTCGAGTTGAATTGCAATCCTTGCACTCCCGGGCATTGTTAACCTCTAGCTTCGCCATATGCCGTCTGGTATTTGTGTCCTTTAGTGGAACTTCCCGTTACCACATATGCCTCGAGAACTGACGCTGACGATAACTTGTGAGGCGGTATTCGACAGATAACAATGAGTGTCTGCCTATTATTGAATCCAAATGGGCATTGTTAGTTAAAAGAGGGTAGGCAGCTCGAATCAAGGTCAAATCAGTGGTCGATGTTGCGTAGTTCTCCTCTGATGGCTCATTTTCAGAACTGTCTAAAAGTATTAAGAATGTCTCTTCATGAATCATATGAACCCATATTTTAATACCTGTACAGGTCACCAAAATGCGCGTCATTTTTCGCCAATGTATTAGGGTACCTGTCAATGTTTAATGTGTTCAGGTAGTAAATTAATGTTACGTAAAGTGGCCGAGGTTGATATTGTGGCTGTTCGCTTTGTGGTTGTTCCAGGATGCGTGCTGTGCCTTATTGCCCGACCACTGCTAGCTGAAATCGAACCAGTAATGAAATGCCAGCGTGGATGTTGTTTTTCCTGGTCGCCACTCATAGTCAGTGATTGACCTGTGACATTTAATGCAATCGCGGTGTTCCGCTCCACGCCCTGAAGGCAATTAGTTTCACGGTGCGATGTTTTTAGCCACGGACTGCTGGCTGTTTTTGTTCGGTGGCTTCTAACGTGTTCTACTTGTTCCTGAAATAGCCCCGAGAGGCCTTGTTCTGCTGAGCTGTGACCGTGGAGTTCTTATCCACTCACCGCTGTTGCGCTAAAAGTCGATATTCGGTCCAGATTGTTCTAGCAAATACGAGTTCAATGTGTTTTTAGTGAGGGTCAAGTTCCTCACTCTTAACAAAGTTTAGAGCAAAAGCTAACGCATTGTTTTCTAATGTGAGGTCCACTGAACTCAGAGAACAAAGGTTTCGACTTCCATAGTTGCAAAATTATACTTCAAAACAAAAGGTAATAGCCAGGATCCATAACGTTTTCCGCAACCATTTTCGAAGTCGAAGCTAAAGATTAAAGGAAGCGGTTTTTCCTTATAGAAGTCAAGAGTGTAATGCAACTTGACTACGAATGACATATAGCGATTCCTTTTTTGGAAAATGTTTTTTTTATCAAATGTCTGAGAATAATGGCATCTTCTGTATTACTGGCGCCGGTCCTATAGCGATAACATTTAGTGACATGTTTCGCTTAGCCTCGATTACACAGAAGCGGATCATCTGGAACATTTTCTTGAATCCTTAGTATTTTCTTGCAGAAAAAGGCCTCATTGTTCTAACCAGTTTCAGTATGTGTTTCATACGAGTTAAATAGACCCAACTTTTTTAGATATGCTTAACAAGACTGAATTTTCAGATCACCAAGCACATTCACTTAATAACCAACGCCAGCTTAATTACCGCCCATCTCTGAACGGACCGTGTCCTTCGTTGTGCTGTTCCAGTGGTCACCAGTCGCCTGAAGCCGCTCGAGGGCCAGATTCGGCACGAAATGAGCGCCCGAATCGGTGACGTCGAGGCCGCCGTCAAAGAATCCATCGGCAAAACTGTCAACGTCAAGGTACGTAACTCACAAACCAGACACCACTTACAAACTGTAACTCACCAACCGGACACCACTTACAAACTGTAACTCACCAACCGGACACCACTTGAGCCTACCGGCAAATGGTCGTCGTCGGGTGGGTATCTTCAGGAACAGAAGTCCGCAGCTGACAGGACCCTAGACACATCACGCGAGTGGGATTTGAGACGGCCTTGTTGGATTTGGTGGCGTCTTCTGACAGAGACGGGTGCCGGTGTGGAGCTGAAGATACGGCTCCTGGAAGGTCGTAACTCATAACCCTGGCTCAGTCTTTTGTCAAGTGCTGGTCGGCTGTGGTTGTGATATTGGGTTACAACGAAAAGGTATTTGAAATGTATCCTGGATGAGTTGAGTGTTTCCTGTATCATTTCCATGTTACATGCGCTATTTGATTTCATTCCCAGTTTTACTGCATCGTTCCAGCCTGACAGAAACTTTAGGCGCTCCACGGGTTAGTGGTTCCGCTGAGTTGATGGGCCGATCTTTGGGGAGAACTCTTCTCGGTCCTCAGTGTTCTGCTGTCTCCATTCCTCTTTCCTCGTCTTCCCATTGATTCCTCCCTCCTCCTTCTCTTTTTCCAGTGACTGTCATCCAATATAAGGTTGAACTCGCTAAGTATTCAGTACGCTGAATGCGGTGTGTCACCGCGACTTTCTGCAATAAAAAGGCAGAACCTGACTAACTTTTTCACCGGTCGGAAAGTCGTCACCGCGAAGTCGGTCCCGTGCTCAATGGCCGGACGTTCTGGCCGACTCTAACTATTCAGCCTTCTCGGATCGTTAGCGCTCGGAAGAAATTCGCGGCCACGTGGTACTGGCGACGAAGCGGCACGATTCCGTCTGGTGCGTCGTTGGATTGGCGGCGCGGAGCTCTGCCTTTTCCGTTCGCCTTGGTTCGATAGCTGGACTGTGATGCACTTGAGAGTGCTTTTGCCTGTCCGGCGAATGGCGATAAAGCCGCTTCCGCGGGATCAATGCGCTGCATATTGCTAATTCTTTAAATTGCTTAGTATTAGGTACGTGTGCGCTTTTAGCGATTCATTTTGCATTTCAAGAAATACTGAGAATTGAGATGTGTTTGAGATTGTGTTGTCGCATCTGTGCACTTCGGTAATGATTTTAGTTTCGTTTCAGAATATTTACTCGGATCTCTTTGTGTTAATTTCGCAATAAGTAATTTTCTTTTCGTGTCTCGAGTGAGTTTATCGCAATTGCGGCACAGTTTTTTTTCAAACATATTTCTGAAGCAAGAATCCACTTCAGTTGTTTGTGCTCCACCCCGTAATTTAAAGCGGCTTTCCAAAGCAAGCACATTTGGGAATGGTAAACCTGATAAGGCATATTTGGTTCAATGTTCTTAGGAAAGTACCTATATGTACAGCCCTCTGCAAACTGCGTGGTAGGTATTCTTTTTTCGACAAAACCGAGAATATCGCGGATACTATGCTATCGGTCACTCGGAAATCGTAACAGCAAGACGCGCGAGACTCCGCACCTTAGATGGACATTACTATCGTATTCATTTTCCATCCAGTTCGGCAACAAAACCCAAAAGTTTATATTTGCCCCCAAAACAAACTGTTGCATTTTGTTGCCACACAAAGCATATACTTTGTTTAGTGATAGACCCAATCGTAGGAGTGGAGCATGGTGCCTCTATTTGCAACGAATTCCGACCGACAGATCACATATTCTTTGAGTTATTACCGGTTTTGTCAAAAAAACGAATACCTACCACGCAGTCTGCTGAGGGCTGTACAGGTCTCGCGGGCTTTAGCGGTAGGTCTTGCACCTAGACAATTTAGTGTATTTCAGGCTATATCTTCGTCGTCTTAAGCTTTTAAGTGTTGAAGATGCGATCGGCATGTTGGTTCACAAGCCAGCCATGATCGTGTAAAATGGCTTCATCGTAGATCGATTAGTTTCTGAGATATAACCGGAAATGTAAAAGTGCAAAACCTACCGCTTAATCTCGCGAGAGCCGTACCATTTATTTCTTATTACACCATTTATATTTTCTATGTCAAAACCAATTAGCATATTCCGACATGCCTCTCTAGCAAGACCTGGTAATACCGTTGGTTGGATCATTTATTCATTTATCTGCAATTCGTAGGCATTAAACTACGGTAATTGATTGTCCGGGAGGCGTTTCATGTTGGATACTAGGCCAGCTTTTCTTCGACTACTTTTTAAGCGTTCACCCACGATAATTAGTTCTTTAATTAGCCGTCTTTTATCTCATGCTCGTGCTGCCAATCTAAAAGTTCGTCTTCTCCCCTCCCCTGCCTATCCCTCCCGTTATCCTGGACACTGACAGGCGGCCTTCTTTCCGAGCTATCACCTCCCTTCCATCTGGTCTCTGGGGTCCTTCATCTCCCCATCCGTCTCCCGCCTCCCTCCCCTCCCCTCCCCTCCTCTCGTCCCGCTGCTGACGGAGGCGCTGTGCAATGCCCGCTCCTCTGCTTCTCTGCCTCTCTGCCCTCCCTCCGCTCGGCACCGCTCCCCCGCCCAAGCCTCTCGTTCGGGCCGTGCCGCCGGCCGCCAATGGTCTCAAGTAGCCGGCGGCGGCTGGCAAAAGTGGCCCTCGGCGCTGCCCGGGGCGGCCCGCCGGCGAGCGGATGACCCCACCGGCTGGCGCTGGATCTCCCAGAGTGGCTGCCGTCGATGGCAGGATGGAGTAACGCGGTGCTAGCTGGTCTCGGCGGATTGCCGCTCGCTTTTTTTTAAGTTTTATTCGCCTGTGGTGTTGACTGTTGAGTCATGGACATAAAGTCAGCGTTGTGGTTAATTTTTTGTTTCAAAAGTTTTACGGAACTCTTTTTCAAGGAACCACGTAATTTTTGCCTTTTGCGCCGCGCACGGGAAACATGTTTTGAAGCCCTAATTATGATATGTGGATGAGTTGTTTTTGGTCGGTGTGCTCTCGACCATTACGTTGAGCTGTGGTTTTAACGTTAATGGTCGCTTTCTTCCGTCGAACCAGATCATTTCTTTTCAGGAGATCATCAGTACTGATTTTTTTTTTGTAATTATTAACCTTTTCCAAATGACTTGTAACCACTGTCATTTTATCCAAACGTTTTCTACCAATGATACCAGCGTTGGACCCACGCAATTTGGCTGTATGTGCCCAGGGAAGGTTGTAATTAAGGCACTTGGTTATGACGGCTCAGAAACTTTGGCTCCCTCACTGACCGATCCACTGACCACTCAACGATAGGCAGTAGCTGCCTCTGAGTGCCTGCATACCGTCCAGTTGGTCTTTTTTAGCTTATTGTCTAACTCAAAACCTGCCGATGCCACTTGGTCGCCAGGGATCTCTTTTTTTACCGTTTTACGCCCATGATCTGACCTTGGCTTTTTTTACCCCTAATTTCACCCTTGACCTAAAGCCTGGCCTCCTAAGCTTAACACGTCTAGCTTGACCCTGACTTCATCCTTAGCCTTTTCAATTCTTGACCTTGGCCTTATGACGATGACTCTTCGACCTCTGATCCCGGCAGGCAATGAACGAGTTGTCACACTTGCTGACGGTCTGACCTGACCTGACCCCGACCCTGACCCCCTACCTCTGACCCCGGCAGGCGGTGAGCGAGTCAGTGGCGTACGCTGACCTGACCTCTGACCCTGACCTCTGACCCTGACCCTCTGACCCCCTGATCTCCCGGCAGGCGGTGAGCGAGTCGGTGGCGCACGCGCTGACACAGAGCCTGCAGCAGGCTATGGTGGCGCGCTACAGAGAGGTGTTCAGTAGCACCGCCCTGCCGGCCTTCGAGCGCTCCACACGAGAGATGGTGCACCAGATCAACGGAACGTTCTCAGCGGGAACCAAAGAGTGTAAGTGAGAGGGGAGGAGAGAGAGGGGGGAGAGATAAAAAAGAGAGAGGGAGGGAGGGAGGGGAGAGAGAGAGGGAGAGAGAGAGATTAGTTAGAGGGAGTGTTAATGATGAGTGTCGTCACGTGACTTACTGGCTTGGGGGGGGGGGTTGAGTCAGGGGAAAGTGCGTACAGAAGGGCTGGCCAATGTGTAAACCGTAGTGAAAAAGGTGAATCGGCTATAATGCCTTGTTAGCACGACTGGCTAGAACGGAAAGGAGGACACTAATTATTTGACGGGGACGGTTTATGGTTTTTAATCCATCCCAACACTTTGTTCGTTATTTCGACTTATGTGACTATAACATGTTGTCACGTATGCTGAACATTGCGTAATTCTTACCACGTAAACCGGTTGAAACTGGAATAATCCTCGTCGGTCCAGAACACGTCATGTCGCCATAATCGCCGATTATCTAATGTAGCACTCATCGTTCAATGGATGAACGGCCGTCCATTGTTTGGCCTTTTGTAGGCGTTACTCCCCATACCGCTAACCGCGATGGCCCGGTTCAATCGGTATTTTCGGCTCACGCCTACTGCGTGTGTCATTCGTTTCGCGCTACCACAGCTATAGCAGTCGGCCGGCAGCCGGTTTTCCTAAGGGACGGTCACGGGAACGTTATTAGTGTGTGTGTTCCCCGCTGGTATCAGTGGAGTATTGCCTATCGATTCAATCGACCGCGGGTTTGACGGTACTGAGGCTCTGTGGGTAGAGAGTGGGATGGGTTCTACGAGTGATCAGCTGAAGTCAAAAGAAAAATTATCGGTGTTTCGTTAAAAAAGAATCAGGGCTATATGTCGCTCGAATGCGTGACCAGATATAATTAGTAACCCATCCTGTCTGGTGGCTCCTTTGATTTTAGTATGTTAATGTCTAATACTCGAAACGTAATTGGATGATAGGAGCCAATAATTGCTTTCGATTAATCGTTCACTGTATCAAAATGATTAATTATTCTATTGTGTCCTGCATTTCATTAGTGACTGGGACAAGAAATGCCTTTTATTGTGTGATCTTCAATATCTCTACGTGTTACTGCTTGCGTTACCTATGTCAAATTTTTTTAAAGTACATTAATTTGTACGTTTACTCAAGATGACCGATTATGCTTTCATTGATGAAGTTACGACCCTGATTGCTGCGTATACCTACCTGTTTGACCATGCAAATACAGGACTGATAATGTTTGCTAGAATCTGCCTGCGTAATCAGCACCAGACAAAAAAAGTCTACTGCCAGTAGACGGCCCCGGCCACCCTGGTCGCAGCTTTGCCTGGAACCACCACAACGTCTTAACTGCGCCTTCCCGGCTTCCACCAATAAAGTAACTTATCTGGACAAGTTACGGGCCCCGTAAAATTGGCGGGCTGG
Organism: Amphibalanus amphitrite; assembly: GCF_019059575.1. Lineage (NCBI taxonomy): Eukaryota > Metazoa > Arthropoda > Thecostraca > Balanomorpha > Balanidae > Amphibalanus > Amphibalanus amphitrite. Next base: position 1,329,315 of record NW_024881530.1, on the reverse strand, counting down.
CCCTAGGCCATGGCGGCGCTAAGCCAGTAATCGGGGCACACCGTTACTCATTGGACGGGTTATTGGTCGGGCGGTGCTTTCAATAAGGAGCCCTGGGCCGGTCAGCCGGCTGGCTGGTCTCGACTCGTGCCCGAGCTCTCACGGGTCGCCGGACAGGATGGAATGATTTACAGGGGACGGCGGATGGCCTTTAATTTAGGGTCAGAGATATGCCACGGGGGTCAGTGGGAGAGCGGTATCACAATGGTTTCCAGGTTGAAAGTGATTTAAAATAAGCCAATAAAATATGGTGGTGACTGGTGAACATAAAATGGATAGTCATCCAGTTTTTTCGTCGAAATATTGTGGTTGAAAAGTGAAAAGCTCAGCTTCTTAGCAACGCTCAGTTTTTTATTGTTTTAAATGTACCTACTACCTACCACTTGGGATCGATCCGTCACTGCTGGACATGTCTTCAGACAGACAGTCATGGACAGACGTGGCTTCCATAGTGCCCGATATAGTATACACAGATCTTTTGAAGTCTGAAGCTTGATACCCGGGCATCATCATTCAGTGCAGTCCAAGCACATGACCAGCCCACAAACGGGGCGCATCATTCGCCACCATCGCAGCAATCGTGAATCCCATACCCGCGACGGAAGCTCTCAGTCTCGGTCGTTCGTCCGTCTCGGTCTCAGATCGCTCTGGCCGGCTCCATTCGCGGCCGATATTCCGCGGCCCATTTCGGTAAGCGCCGGCCGCCAGACCAGATGGATCGCCCGCAAGAGTGGCTATGAGCCGCCGGTGCTGAAGGGGGGGGGGGGACTGCGAACAGACCCCGCCCGAGTGTCGTCCGTGAGGTGTTACTCGCCTTTGACGGTACTGTTGTGATCTAAAAAAAAAATGAGTGTGATAAAATAATTGAAACAGATATTCGTGTGAGGTTTGACAGGGAATAACATTGCCGGGGCTCACATCGTGAACCTGATTTGGACGCTCACGACTTTGTGTTACGCCTGACCCTGTCAGTTACCCAAATCGGTGGCAAGCATAATGTGTCCTGACATGCTTTCCTTATTTCCGAATTCCGTTTCTAAATTCGTCCTAGAACTCCAATTCCTCCACGTGGCTCCAGAAATTGCCCAATGGAGGTCTCCTCCTACCTCCGGCTCATGCCACCCTCGATCATGGCAACTCCCCTGGTTATTCCGCCGTTGTCGCCTCGCGGGCTGTGCGGCACATACCGAATTCCCTTTGGAGCCGCGATCGACTCCAGTACTGATCGGATATCCGTGCCGTCCCGGTCGCGCTGGGGTGCGGCTAATTGTGGGCTACGCTTTTGCGAAACCGCCAAGTTGCAGCCCAACTCGACCAAAGCGAGATACCACCATTAGCCGCACCCCACCTGTGGCGGCCGTGCCAAGCCGACGCATGCTGTGACGTCACCGGGTAGGAGAAGATAACGTACCAACTCAGACCGACTCAGATAGACTCAGAACCACTCAAACTGACTTAGACCGACTCAACCGACTCAAATCGATTCCTATCGACTCAGGCAGACTCAGAACGACTCAGGCAGACTCAAACCGACTCAGCAGACTCAAACTGGCTCGACCAACTCAAACCGATTCAGATCGACTCAGATAGACTCAGAACGATTCAAACTGACTCAGACAGACTCAACCAACTCAAATCGATTCCGATCGACTCAGACAGACTCAGAACGACTCAGGCAGACTAAAACCGACTCAGGCAGACTCAATCTGACTCGACCGACTCAATCCGATTCAGATCGACTTGGACCGACTCAGATAGATTCAGAACGACTCAAACTGACTCAGACTGACTCAACCAACTCAAATCGATTCCGATCGACTCAGACAGACTGAAAATGACTCAGACAGACTCAGATAGACTCAAACCGACTCAGGCAGACTCAAACTGACTCGACCGACTCAAACCGATTCAGATCGACTCAGACCGACTCAGATAGACTCAGAACGACTCAAACTGACTCAGACAGACTCAATCGACTCAATTCGATTCCAATCGACTCAGACAAACTCGGAACGACTCAGGCAGACTCAAACTGACTCGACCGACTTAAACCGATTCAGATCGACTCAGACCGACTCAGATAGACTCAGAAGGACTTAAACTGACGCAGACCGACTCAACCGACTCAAATAGATTCCGATCGACTCAGACAGACTCAGGCGGACTCAGGCAGACTCAAACCGACTCAGGCAGACTCAAACTGACTTCATCGACTCAGACCGACTCAGATAGACTCAGAACGACTCTCAAACTGACTCAGACCGAATCAACCGACTCAAATCGATTCCGATCGACTCAGACGGACTCACAGACTGTCTGAGTCGTTCTGAGTCTGTCTGAGTCGATCGGAATCGATTTGAGTCGGTTGAGTCGGTCTGAGTCAGACTGAGTCGGTCTAAGTCGATCTGAATCTGTTTGAGTCGGTCGAGTCATTCTGAGTCTGCCTGAGTCGGTTTGAGTCTGCCTGAGTCGGTTTGAGTCTGCCTGAGTCTGTCTGAGTCGTTCTGAGTCTGTCTGAGTCGATCGGAATTGATTTGAGTCGGTTGAGTCGGTCTGAGTCGTTCTGGCCGACTCAACCGACTCAAATCGATTCCGATCGACTCAGACAGGCTCAGGCGGACTCAGGCAGACTAAAACCGACTCAGGCAGGCTCAAACTGACTCGACCGACTCAAACCGATTCAGATCGACTCAGACCGACTCAGATAGACTCAGAACGACTCTCAAACTGACTCAGACCGAATCAACCGACTCAAATCGATTCCGATTGACTCAGACAGACTCACAGACTGTCTGAGTCATTCTGAGTCTGTCTGAGTCGATCGGAATCGATTTGAGTCGCTTGAGTCGGCCTGAGTCAGATTGAGTCGGTCTGAGTCGATCTGAATCGGATTGAGTCGGTCGAGTCATTCTGAGTCTGCCTGAGTCGGTTTGAGTCTGCCTGAGTATGTCTGAGTCGTTCTGAGTCTGTCTGAGTCGATCGGAATTGATTTGAGTCGGTTGAGTCGGTCTGAGTCATTCTGAGTCTATCTGAGTCTATCTGAATCGGTTTGAGTCGGTCGAGTCAGTTAGATTCTGCCTGAGTCGTTTTGAGTCTGCCTGAGTCTGTCTGAGCCGTTCTGAGTCTGTCTGAGTCGATCTGAATCGATTTGAGTCGGTTGAGTCGGTCTGAGTTAGTTTGAGTCGATCTGAGTCGGTCTGAGTCGATCTGAATCGGTTTGAGTCGGTCGAGTCAGTTTGAGTCTGCCTGGGTCCGCCTGAGTCTGTCAGAGTCGATCGGAAACGATTTGAGTCGGTTGAGTCGGTCTGAATCAGTTTGAGTCGTTCTGAGTCTATCTGAGTCGGTCTGAGCCGATCGGAATCGGTCGAGTCTGCCTGAGTCGGTTTGAGCCTGCCTGAGTCTGTTTGAGTCTGCCTGAGTCTGTCTGAGTCGTTCTGAGTATGTCTGAGTCGATCGGCATCGATTTGAGTCGGTTGAGTCGGTCGAGTCAGTTTGAGTCTGCCTGAGTCGGTCTGACAGGTTACCAGGATGGTTCTAGGCGTATTTCGCTTTGGTCGAGTTGGGCTGCCAAACTTGGCAGTTTCGCAAAAGCGTAGCCCACAATTAGCCGCACCCGTCGCGCTGCAGTATCCGACATTGATCCCCGCCCGGCGGCCGTTCGGCCCCGCCGCCTAATTGTGCCATGGTCCGACCGTCGACGCCTAATGCCGTCTGATGACTCAGGGATTCTCTCTAATTGAGACGAGTGGTCGGTCGGCCGCGTCCATGGCAGCTTTTTGCGCCGGGATCACCTCCGATAGCGATGCTAGTACGTGGACAGCATTTCGGGTGGTCGTTGGTAGGCGGTAGAGCGCGATTAAAAGGATTGGTCGGGATCATAGGGATGAGTGTCGTTATGTTAACAGGGTTTTCATGGCTGAAAATCGTGCCACGGCGTATCTTTTCACAGTTAAATTTTTGTCAACTACTGCCGTGTTATGGCAATATTGAACATGCTGCAATAATCCTAAGTGATCATCACCGATCTTCCGTTTTGTTGTGACTCCTCAAACCCTCACTCACAATCAGCCGTAGCGGTGGCCGGTCAGCCGCTGACAGGATTTCGCCCCCAGTCGGCCGTTTCCACTGCCGTCTCGGCTGGCTACTCTCGATCGAGGTGGCCGCTCGGAGGCTGTCTCGACCGGCCGGCTCCGGTCCAAAGGCCGGCCGGGTTTTGTATCGGCTCGTTACGGATGGTCGGTTTCTGTTTGTGACAGAATGAGGCGGTGCGCCCCTGTGGGAGAGGCACAACTCGCCGGCGTGTGGCCTGTAAATAGTCGCCGAGATAAGGCGCGATAGGTAGAGGCTTCTTGAAATTAAGGGCTGATTGTTGTCTTGTCGAGTGTCGGGAGGTGATGTACAAGAACAGATGCAAGGGAATGTGGATACTGCAGCCATGCCAACGCCAGCCTACAGTAGGAGTATATAGCTCCATGCCCTGTTGTTGCAAAATTGTCGCCTTTCAACGGACCACTTTGTCAGACTCGCCTGTGAAGCTCATGCTAGTTGGGTGAACTTCGAAAACCAGTACCAGTTCCCTATTTCCATATCCCAAACTTCAAACGCTCTTACCTCGCAAACATTTGATGACTTCATCTGGCCAACCTTTGCGCCTGTCACCTCCATTCAACCCACGGTATCCGCGCCGGTGCCCTTCCGTCCTGACCGCGGCACTACTCTGCCTGTTTCAGATCTGCAGCAGTTGGAGCAACAGGCGGACCGTGCGCGGCGGCACCGCGAGCCCTTACTGCAGCACGTGCAGGCATCGCTGGACGCCGTCCGACTCTCAGTCGAACACCTCGGCAACACAGTCAAAGACGAACGCCAGAGGCACGAGAAACACAGGTGGGTGCTCGGGACACGAACTAGTCACGGAAAATAGAAAAAGGAACGAGACACACGGCTGAACACAGCTCAGCCATACGAGAACTAAATACACAATAAGCAAGCTGAATTTGAACTCGATGCCTATTGGTGTGCTATCAGAAAATAGCTTTGCCGACTGTAAGTGATAAAAACTAGCGTTATGTGTCGATTATAAACAGATTCGTAAGCTACTGATTATAGAACTAGCCATGGTGTCAACTTCCATGATTTACCTTCGCGGTCGTGTCGGTCGATTTAAACGATATACGGCCTGCAGAGCCCGTCGCGTTCCAAACATAGCCACTGCCAAATCCCCGGCGGAACGGGGCAGCATTATGCCAGTGTTAGTCCTATAACTGATGTTATGTTCCGTGTTGGAAACGGGACCAGCGTGAAAACGGCTAGAGCTGACCAATGTAATGCAATATTCAGGTCCACTCTCCTGAAATTGGCGAAGTCAGTACAATTGTTTTTTTTTTGTGGGCGTTTCTTCAGCCAATCCGGCTTATGGTAACTTTTGCAAACGTGATTTTTTATAGCTGATGAGACTCGTTTCATCGCCATATGTCACCTTAGGTGCCAGACCCCTATATCATTTCATTGATGGGCTGAAATTGGTATCATGATAATCTCATCTGAAAATGGTGTCACTGTGATCATTTCTCATCCACAGACTTCTCTATATATATAGAGAAGTCTGTGTCTCATCATATCAGATCATGTCTGGTCTCCGTCTGCCGCATTCACCCTCACCCCGCTAACCGTACGTCTTGTTCCGTGTTACAGACAGGAGGAGGCGGCGTTTCTGGGCCAGGTCCGCGAGGAGATCCGCCGCAGTGTGTCGGCCGCCCTGGAGGAGCACAGTGCGCGGGCCGCCACCCCGGCCGTGCCGTCCGGAGCGGTGACCCCTACCGTACAGCAGCAGCAGCAGCAGCAGCAACAGCGGCGCCAGCAGATCGCCCGGCTGGTGGAGAGCAAACAGTGGGACCCCGCCTTCCAGATGGTGAGTGCCAACTGGTAACTCAGAGAGGCGGTGGGGTTAGTAAGGGGAACCAGGAATATGGGCGCCGATAGACACCGCAGTCCGGGTGCCCCCAACCCCACAAAGTAACATGGGAAACCAGGAATGAGCGGGGTGCTTATTGATTGTGATAATAGTTTCTTAGAAAATGTTGCGACCATATAGCCTTGATTTCTCTCATAAGCGCCATGACATACCTAATTCACATGATAACAAGTCAATGGAACATTCGTGACAGGAAGGCCTGCAGCCTCCGCCGGCCGCGTGTCTCCATATACCCGGTATCTCGGTGGTGTGTGAGGTGTGGTAGCGTCAGCCACGCGCCACCACCGTCGTCCGCTCCGTCCCGCTCCGGTCATTTAGTTACCGTCCCACTGATACGGTCGGATACGAACCGTCATTGAATTGCCGAGAGGAGCGGCCGCCGTCTTGAGTCGGATTTGCGTTCAAAGGCCGTGGACAGTTCGGTGAACGGTTTTGCTGACGGTGGAGAGCCGGCTGAATGCATTCCGGTAACTCCATTGAGTGTCCCTCAGTGGAGAAATGTGGCGCCATGCAATTGTGTGGCCCCGTTCTGGGCAGTGATAATATTCGAATTCAGAGAATGACTCAGGCTGACGTCGGGGTGATGCCGTTCGGTGGAAGGTAATCGACCTAAAATATGGTCCAAGTTTACACAATGTGTCATACTTTTGATATGGATATGGTTGAAAAACGGCCTTTCTTCAAAATTGTCACAAGTTTGAAAGCTAATGTCGTCAACGGTCACAAATCAGCACGGAACTATCAAACAGCAATACTCATTCGTAACATTATCAGATCGCGGTTTTGATGACATTTTAACATTCAATTTGACACTGATATTAGTCGGTGCGTTATAAATTTGTCGGTCGCCAGTTGCTCAGTTCAATTAATCAGGGTGCACTTTTATTGCTTCTGGGTTCTGTCAGCACCAGATGTATTAGTTTTCCCGTTTTCGAGCTCGCTTTTATTGTTTGCTCGGCCAGAGCCTGCGACTTGACCTTGTGTAGGAACAACGTGAAATGACATCTGTTCTGTTACTCATCTCAGTGCTGTGGGTTCTCTCACTTATGATATATTGTGCCGGTGAAAATATCAGTGATTGGAAGTAACTCCAATAGATTGTTTGCGCGCACGGCGATCTCTCCAGGCAGGCCCTCCATTAACCTCAGTAAAGTGTTTGCGCCGGCAGCAAAAGTGTCTGCTGTGAGTTGTGACCTGTATTGTCGTTCTAATCGAAAACAGAGAACGGCTTTTATCCTCATTTAGCCACCAATCACCGACTATTTTTTGTCGAAAAAAATCGGTGATTTTAGATTGTCATGGATGTTTCGTTCGATTTTCATTGTTTCCAAACTGACAGATCTCCGCAATAAGAAAGTTTCGCAGTGTGTTGCCGAACTAACTTGCATAGACTGGAATCCCATTCCCTGTGAATGTTTGGTAATGTTTGGAGAGGTGGAACTTCGGTGCGACCTTTGCGATCCTGGAATGGGCTCGGAGTTTAATCGCCAAATCAAATTACGATGCGGTTACTGAATTATTCATCGCTCGTCAGTAGAATTGTTGATGGGTGAAAGAGACTGATTTGCCGAATTTCAGACGACGTTTGTTAGAATATATGATTTGGTCTGAATTGTGATAACAGTCGCTGACCATGTCATTTTTTGCGTCTTATCAGCTGCTACACTAGTTTTTATGCTTTTTTATCTATCGTCAAACCACGTTCCATTTATGGAGAGTACGTACCTAATGCCTAACAGCCTCGCTTCTGTGACAACGAAATAGGACAATTGATTTTATGCAGTTTATGGAATCCTCACGTGTTGTGTCAGTAAGCTTACGACACTTGCGTTGTTTTACTCGGCATTGAGCAATGCCGGTAGCATTCACAGTCATATGGGCGAGAATCAGGTATCTGTGTCTGATGCTTGTATCTGACCCATATGGCCAGCCTGTTGTTGCCCAATACCATCCACCTTCTTTCGTCCAATGCCTCTCGCTTCCACTACGGATTCTGGTTTCATCTTCAGCTTTTGACGCTTCCAGGCACCACCCGTTATTTTCCCGGTAGCAGTTTCCTCCATCTGCATAATCTGTTTGCCATATTCTCGGCGATGGAGAGCCATTGCGAGATTGTATTACCCTTTTTCTCCGGACCATAGTGGCTCACTAGTATTCATTCGGAGCGCTCACCCAGCTGCGTTATGTTTGGGCTCGTTCTGATTACGCCTGTTGCACCATCTGCTTCCCGACGCACGCCAAGGCTGTTTGGAACTCACTGCCGGTAATCATCCAAACTAACCGTTCCACTCATCACTTTGATGCCTATAATTACATCAAAACCCAATACAAACACCACCCAACCGCTGTTTGTAGTGTTTGCACAACCACCCGGCGCCCCTCGCTGATGGGCGCGGTCGCTCGGGGGCCGGGACGGTGGATGTTTTTTCTCGGGCGTTTGCCGGTGCCCGGTGCGGTATCTGCCGTACGGTGGTGTCGGCCGCCCGCGGAACGATGCCCGTGTCATCGATATTGGCTGGCGGCTGCGGGCCCGCTGGAGATAGCTGCGGTGCGGTGGGGAATTGGTGGGTGGTGGGTGAGCTGTACTGCGGTGTGGTGGGCGGTGGGATATTGACGGTGACTGTTGGGTGAGCTGTTGGTGCTGGGGTATTGTCAGTAGTGGTTTGTGGGGTACGTTGCAGTGGTGGGCGTTTGGGTGGGTGGACCCTCAGCGACAGTCTGTATTGGATGGTGGCTTAGTTTGATTGCGGTGGGCGAGTATCCGGTGGCCAATAAACGGTGGGCGGTGTTTGAACGGCAGACACAGCCAGGCGAGGCGGGGACCGAGCCACATTGACAGCCGGCGCTCTCGTAAATAGCGGCCAACATCAGCCGAGTGAATCGCCATCTGACGCGATCCAGCAGCGAGATCCAGTCGGCTGAGAAAAGACAATCCAGTCGGCCAAGTATTTCAGCTCATTTTCATCGGGAGGGGAAGAGGGGATCTACGAATCACGCGAATGCGGCGCACGTGCGTGCGAACAGGTCACGGATGGGTTGTCTTAGTTTCTCTTGGATCTTTTTTCGCATTGAATCTGATGGCAGTTACCTGGCTTGTGACAACGGAAAATGGCCGAGTCCCAACTTTACAGCAATTATTGACGACAGATCCAATTTTAACGTCGGTATTCAGCTACGGATCAAACTTTCTATCAAAAACTGGTAACTAATCCGACTGCCTTTGTAACAATTAGCGAGATCTGTCACGGCTATAACTGGCTACAGATCCGCCATGTGTCGTCTGTGACGGCGGGTTGGCCGTGTGTGACGAGCATGGCGACTCGGCGCCATCAATTTCCCCGGCCCGCGCCGTCCGATAATGGTTGCTGACCGCTTAGATCTGCCGTCTCCGAGCTGTCGCCTGAATGAAAATCGCTCCGCCGCCGTCAAACGCCCTTCTAGCCTCTATCAGAGCCTCCACTGTTGTACGAGATCTCTCCAGGACATTCCTCGTCATTCCCCAAGCCGGTCCCTAGTTTTCCCCAAGGTCGTACCGGGTTTGACCCGACCAATGTCCGTTCGTGCCACGATCGTGCTGGTCGACTGATTGCGTTCTAACGGCCGAATGGTTTCCGACCACCGCGCTGCCCCGGCCATAATTCGATGAACGATCGCGGGTCGGCTTTGAAGGGAGGAGAGAGAAAGAGGGAGGTAATGGGTAGCCGGCTTGGCGCCTGTGCCGTGAGGTGGGAGGGGGTGGGGCTGATGGGCGAGATGGGGTTTGTGAACGTGATGGAGTTGATGGGTGAGATGAGATTGATGTGTAGGCCCATTGATGGGTGGGATTGAATTATCAGAAGGGGTTTCATTGGCAGATGGTATGTGTTTGGCTGGTGGTGTGAGGCTGTCGGACAGAGCTGCATGATAGTTGGTAGGACATTAGCGGGTGGCTGACTTCAGAGCCTCGGACACAGTGACAGGAAGCCAAGCAAAAAGCAGATTGGCCCGCTGCATTAGATATCCCACACTGGACCTGCAATCCGCGTTCATAATATCCACAGCTTTCGTGTGGGCCGATATTTACAGATTCGCTTTGTATTCCATACCTGAACAATGTCATCTCCATCCGTCCATACTGGACTCATACCACCCCTTATCTGTCATATTAGCCACTGCATACCTCATACCGAACTCAAACCATTCCTTAGCTGACGGGTGAGCCCGTTACATCGCGGCTGGGGCGGTCTGCGGACCATTTCCCGGCCGCCACGAGCTGGACCGGAGCACCTCTGAATGGCACAATCTAATTCCAGCGGGTGAACCGCGGCCGCCGCTCGTGTGATTCTGGGCTACGAATTGATTTGGCCGCCTCTGGTGCGGAAAGGAGGGTGCGCTGATTTCATATGTGTGCGGCGGCGATGATTTTGAGGTTCATTGTGCATGGTGCATGGTGAGGTGAGCTTCGTTTGCGGTTTTTGCTCAAAAAGTGAATGGAGCTTGATCTTGAATGGAACTGGTGAACTCCTGGACTGGGGATTTTCTGTCAACGTCCGGTTCTCTTTCAGCCTGATTCACGGTTTGGATTATTAAATTTGCCGTCATTTTTTTGTAATCTTAACTATTTAATACCGAATGTTGCAAAATCTAATGATAGGATTAAAAGAAGCTTGGCTTTGTGTTTTCCAATACGGGATGTAGAACCCTCGGATTGTGCCATTGCATGAAATAAGGATATCGTGTCGCAGGGCCGGAAATGTGCCTTAGGTATCACATCTGTATCCTTTGCCGTCGGTCACTATTGGATTATATATCTCTTCTGCATTTTTCATTCATTGAGTCCTGGTTTCAGATTGACATTTCTGCTAATCCTGATTTTAAGCCGGCTCTGACTGATTTAAGTCGGCCTTCCCCGTCTTAGAGAAATTAATCCCATTGGCTGACATGGACTCAATTAAAGCCTTGCTTTTTCCATATCTAATGAGCGCTGTTATTGAATGTGCTACCAGCCGTGGCCTCTATTAAATAGCCCAGGTGTCTCTGGCCGGCGTCCAATAACGCTCTGCACGTGCGGCCCTTCGCTGAGGTATTAGACTTCGTTATGTGGCTGGTGAAACTCGCTCTAGCCTAGTTCGATTTCAGAGGCACATTGGCGTGGATGTTACGCGCTCCTGCGTGATGGTGATGTGCCATTGGCTGATCATTAATCACGACAGATAAAGGAGCTATTTCCGGGTTTTCTCTTAACTTTGCTGACCGAAAACTAAATGACTATAAATGCAGTTTGTCAAAAGCATATAACTGTGACTGTTTCTGAAGTGGCTTTTGTTTTTAAGTGCATTTAGAAACGGTTCCTTCATAGTTGCGCAAGATGGATGTTGGAATGAAAGGATATTTTAAAGGGAACCTTTCATTAAAAATGTAAGCTTGTATCTTGCCTTTATGCATTTAGATGGCATGATTATAACTTCTTCCTCATTCCTTGTTTTGTATCCTGCGACTAGAGCATTTCAGAGTAGCATTTTTTTCCGCTCAGGAAATAATGTGCTGGCGTGAACTGTTTTATACTGAATGAGGGCGTTCGTACGGTGCGCTTAGGTAATTTACTGTCCCCATTGGCTCCCTGGTGTGGGGCCTGGTCCTCGCGTTCCGCTGATCATCACAGGCACTTGTTCGTCCCATTATCCGTTATTTCTCGTTTTTATCAAACTCGCTGCACGTTTCTGCAGAACGAGCACGTTCCAGTCCAACTGGGGATTCTGTTTTGATGATGCCTGCCAGCAAGGCGGGCTTAGCCTGTGATTTGAATGAGATATCGCCTTGTTGGACCGAAATCAACTGGCTTCCATCTAAGTGCTTCTCGGATCTGGGGGAAATTGAATTTGGGCGTGCGTGCGCCGTGCGGCAGGGATATGTTTTCGACCGCAACGTCTCCCCGGGTCTCTGAAGTTCCAAGTGAAGTCCTTTGATACACCCTGATGCCTTCCTGGAAAGAGCGATGCCTTGCAAGTTTGTTTAATAAGTGGTGCGCAAGAAATATCGTTAAAAGGAAATCACAGTTTCCGTGAAATTTGTAATTTTCCAATTCTAGCGTCACAAACATTGGCGAGGATATCATGCTTTGCACGTTGACGGCCTATTTAGGCAAGTTGTGGGATCTCATTTACATACATATGTTGTTCGCAAATCATTCTCAAATTTGCGCGCTTTCTAACTTCAATTAAGAATATTCATTTTCGACGATTGATCAAAACCATCTGATTTAATGCCATTGGTTTTCGTGTATCACCACCGGGACCGGAATCAGCCACCGTTTTACCTCACCACCCGGCTTTGTGTGGCAAAGCTAATAGCACTGTCTGGTGTTTGATGTACGAGGCAACTGGTGGATTAATTGTGTTGACTCTACACGAAAATCGCTGCAGAGGCGGACAAAGTATGTGTGCTCTGTCCAGCTTTGGACCGACTCCCTGGGTAGGTCTTCTGATCTCTGCCAACCCCTGCGTAGCTCAAGCCCGTTAGACCCAGGCAACTCCTACGAAGCTCTCTCCCGATGGGCCGACCCCAGCTCAGCTCTCTCCAGTCAGGCCGACCCAGCATTGCTCCCCATCTGTCGACCACCCGCTGTTGTTCTCAACAGATCACCAGCAGTGCTGTTTATCATGCGCGCCAGCGTGTGTTCCCGTATTCCGCAGACCGGCGTCCGGCGGCGTTCACGTATTCCGTGTGTTCGGGTGCGCACGGCCGGACGGTATTTGCTCTTTCCGGCTGTGATTTCATTCGCCGCCCGTCCGGCTGCTGTTGACTGCTGCTGTGTGTTTGTGTGTGCTGATGGGATGGTGTAACTCACTGTGCAGTGGTTTTGCTTAGCTATCCAGTGGGACCCCGTCGGATCAGCGACCGCCTATGGGAGTGGGGACCCTAACGGGTCATCTCGCACTTTTGCGACCCATGACTGGACACGAATCCACGCACATTATGGCGTGCATTAGTGGTGTCTGGTGTACTCTGTTTTGAACTGATGCCACAGTGATTTGTTTCTTACCTGACCTCAGCATAAGAGACAGAATTTGAAGCCATACTTCGACCAACTCCTTCCGTCGTCTACCTCTGCCCCTTGCCGACTGTTGTCTAACCCCCTGATGATTCCTGTGTTCCCAGTCGCTGTCCACCGCCGACCTGTACCATCTCTGACCCCTCCTTGGCCCCCTGCGCCCTCTCTGACCCCTGCTGACCCTCTGTGCCTCCAGGCGCTGTCAGCCTCCGACCTGTTGCCTCTGACCCCTGCTGACCCCCCTGTGCCCCCAGGCGCTGTCGGCCTCCGACCTGGACCTGGTGGTGATGTTGTGTGAGATGCTGGACCCGCAGCAGCTGTTCGCCGAGTCGCCGCCGTGCCCCCTCCAGCAGCCCGTCCTTCTGGCTCTGGTGCAGCAGCTGTCGGCCGACCTCAGCAAGAAGACCGACCTCAAGCGCAGGTATGGGGCACTGGGTGACATCATTATCGGCGGGAATAACGTAGATACTTGAGGAAACCTCAAGAATTGGTAGGGTTAATATTGACCGATTGGTGATTATGAGGATAGCTATGGGGAAATGTGGTGACCTGAATGGCATATGGGGTATTAAATAATAATGGCAATGCAACAGAGCTGAATGGCATGGTAATTTCAATAGCAGGTAAGGGAAACGTTAACCCTGGGGTGACCTCAAGTGTAGGGGTGCTGTCTATTTGGTGGCATTTAAAGATGGCAGGACAATGCTGGCCATGTGATAGCTGGCAATGCAACAGAGCTCACGAGCAGATAGGGAGAAGCCTGATCATGTAGTTTTTCGGAGCAGGTCGATAAATGCTTGTCTCGTAGTGGTCTGAAGAGCTGAACGGGACGGAAGCGCCGACACCAAGGTATTAGCATAATCGGTTGGTGTGAAATGAACGCGTGTAACTGACCTCGCATCAGTCGTGAGTCTAGCGGAGTAAAAACCTAACAGCCGTGTACGTATTAAGGCGGGCCACAAGAGAACTAGGCCACGGGATCAATCATTTAATGTTTTTACTGATTGGTTCTCATTTATCCCACCTCCCACTCACACCGTGACCAATTAGCTAGAATGATTGACGAGCCCTCTGTAGTTTTCTGCTTTCTCGGGGGGGGGGGGGGAGCGTTTGATGCTGACTTTACGCGCCTGTTTTCTGGGAACGGTCGCCGCTGACGTAGGCGTTTGTTCTGCCGTTCGGCGAAGCGGCGGTGTCGACCACTCACGCGCTACCTCTAGCGACGTGGTGTGTCGGCGATAACTGGTAATGACCGGTCAGTTTCCGAGGGTGCTAAGGAGCACACTTGGCTGCCGCGTGCCGGCAGATGAGAGGCGAGCGACCGAGGACACTGGTAAAGTCCAGGCTCCACTACACAGTTTTCGCTTCGCAAAAAAAGTTCAGAATTTTGAACTTTTTCCGAATTCTTTTAAGAAATTTAGCGATGCGATATCGCGCTATCGCAAAATCGCAGGGAAAATCACGTAGTGGAGCCAGGGGCTTAATAGTGGATGGATTTGCCGGAAAGTGCAGCACCGTTTGATGTGTGGGGAGGCGCCAGGCACGGCAGCTTTTCCCATAGACACGCGAGACTCATCTGGTAGGGTGTTCGAGAATTGTAGATTGATTCATAGGGTACTTATCGATGGTTTGTAAATTTATATTCGCTTGTAGCTTTCACTTGATGAAGTGAATTTGAGTATGTTGCTTGCAACGCTGATTTGGATTGTATGTACGCACATCGGAGACTTTGACCTGCGCGTTCGGACATATCAGTACCAGTTTTTTTTTTTAATTTCCTCGTCTAAGTTGAATTTTGGTCTCGATGAACGCAATGTGTTGGTGTTCGAATTTTAGTTACACTCTTATTCACGCGTCGGCATGCAAATTAAATCGAATCGACGCTTTCTACCCACATTGTCATCACTTGTGCTGTATATTTGTCTGTTTGCTCCTCTCTAAACAAATTACGAGCTAATCTTACTTTCAATTCCTTCTTGGCAGTTGCTGTTCCGTGAAACATAGCGAGGCAAATTGCATTTGCTAACCGCTTTGGTCGTTTACCGATCTCGATTTCACCGCACTATTGGATTTATTGGTATTCAAGCTGTGGCAATATTATTCAGTCTCAGGCGACCTTCTCTAACGGAACCGCTGAGATACATCACCCTGGCTCCTCGGATTAGTGAATGCTGGCGAATTCGGTGTTTGCTGGTCTACTTTATTCCTGTTAATCCCAGAGATAGCGGACCTATCTGGGACACAACAGCGGCTTTGTGCCAGTGGCTGAGACTTTTCTCCGTAAGGCAGACTGCCCCGAATTAGATACTGCTCTAGCACGAAATTAGCGAAAATGTGCCACATAAGCCGAACTGGAGTTTCACGCTAATGTAGTAACAAAGTCCCTCTCACTGTTTCACCGATATTATGTTGAATAAATATTATACAACATAATGTGGTATATGTTATGTTACCGAAGTTATTTGATCAGGTGATCTCTGGGTGAGAAGCCCACCCTGACCACAACGCTACCATCCATGTCCCCATAGCTACGGCTCGGGGCCCGGTCATCCAAACTTATTCAACTCTGCGGCTAATCTCATTTGTTCTCGATGTCCATTTTTCAAAGAGATGAACTACGGAAACTTGAATAGCCATCACTTAACCGTCATCCATATATGTCGGTTTCCTGTCTGGATCCGTGAATATTTCAGTTTCTGGGCATTATTTTATCGGCTGTGTGAGAGGCGTGGCCTCTACGATGGGACGGCAAGCGAGTCAATCTGGGAGACAGGCGTCTCTCTCTCTCTCTCTCTCTCTCTCTCTCTCTCTCTCTCTCTCTCTCTCTCTCTCTCTCTCTCTCTCTCTCTCTCTCTCTCTCTCTCTCTCTCTCTCTCTCTCTCCCGGCCTCGTCCTTTGCGCCCGGCTCCACACTTATTTTCCCCGTCTCTGCCCACCGCGTCCCCGTCATTCCCTGGCATCGCTGGAGCTCGTCCCACCGAGACGCGTCTTATACCGGGCCTCTCACCCGCGCCCGCGCCGCCTGCGGTTTCGCCTGTCCCTCGTCTGTCTCCTTCGGTCGGCATCTGCCGGCCCCGGATCACAGCCCGTTTGGGCCGGTCGTCCATTACAGAAGGGCAAATAACGGCGCTCGTCGAGTGCTCCTCTGCCGACAACCCGTCGCATTACCTTTGTTTTGTTCGTCTGCGGCTGCCGCTTTATTGCGTGCGATCTTGCGTGAACAAAAACAGGGCAAATAGGCTGTCAGCCTTGTGGTCTAGCGTTTGGTTTATATGGTTTTGTGAAAAAGAGGTGGAATGACGTTTTCGTTGTTGTGCTTTGGATTGTAGGCGACATACGGAGAGTGAATCGCGTTCAACCGTTTGATTATACAACCTTCCATTGAGCGACTTGATTCGCCTTTGCTGTCTTGTTTGCATTACTTCTTTCGCGATAAATGCTCTGAATACAGTCACCTGTATTGGTCGGAGTACGGGCCAAATCCCGGCTTCGCTCGTATCCTGCCTGGTAGTCTCTGCGGTACTGTCGGTTTTCAGAAGTGGTGCGTAACTTTGTAACGGTGGAAGTTTCTCGTTGTGGGTCCATTTAAACTAAAAGTAGTCCTCAACTTCACGTAATGGACGTGTGGTACCTAAACAACCTTGTCGGAGGGAGCGCGTAAAAAAACAGTTGAGTTTATCATTGTAGTGTACGCCGAACTAAATGGCTTGAAAATACAGGGGCTGGCCAATCACAGTTTTTTTTAGTGACCAAGAACTGTTGTAGCCACGTAGCCGGAGTACCGTCATAGATCGTGAGCATTGGACGATGTGTTTACTGGTGATAGTTCACCAGGCAATGGCTCAACCCCGTGCGGATGTTGGCCAAATAACTGAAGTGCTGAGCATATGCGGAACGTATTAATCTAAGCACAACTGAAATTAGTTGTTAAAAAACGCTGGTCGTGTTACTGGCTATTTACGTTTCTCTTATCACTCATGCTTCCTACTCCCGAGTTCCATCGTTTCCCCGTCTGTCAAGATCTTCCCTTCGTTTCCCGTCCATCGCACATGAAACAATCAAGTATCGCTAACTCCCCTCGTACCTTTCCGCCAGGTACCTGGAGGAGGCTGTGATGCAGATCGACACCCAGTGCCCGGCTACCAAGGAGCACATGCCGCACGTGCTGGCCTCGCTGCAGAGCCAGCTGCAGGCCTACATCGGCCAGGCGGGCGCGCAGCAGACGCCCCTGGTGCGCAGTATGAGGATGCTGCTGATGGCTGTGCGCTCCCTGGCCTCGTAGTGCTTCCTTGTGACGCGCACCCCTCTCCGGTCCGCCGCCCAGGCTGTCGACGCCTGGCGCAGGGCTAGGTGAGCCTGTCCTGACGTGGGCGACTTTCACAAAGTGTGGCCGATGTCCGGGAAGGCGCGGGTTGGGCTAGGGGAACGCTGCTGTGGCTTCTTCGCCGCTCGCGCCTAGCGCTGGGGGTCGTCCTGGGCTCAGGCTTTGGAGATTACGAGCGAGGCCTGCCCGGGAGGATCTCGGCGGTGCGAGGGGGGGGGGTGGCGTTTTACTCGTGTTGACGGGGAGGTGGCGGGGCACCGGTACCCCGTCCGCCGAGGCTGTGGTGCGCGCGGGGTCGGGCCGACTGACTGAGACTGTGTTCCCGGTGACTGAGTACGTTAGGTGAGGATCGGACGGCGCCGTGCTACCCTGCCGGTGCTACGGGGAGGGCCAGGGGTGCTGATGTGATCGGTCCGCCGCGCGGTCCTCCTCGGATCCGCCCGGCCGGCACCCGTGTTGTATAGCTAAGGTGATGTCTTCTGTACTCTGATATGTGCCGCTCCGGAGCCAGGGACGTTCTGATTGGTTCTCTCGTTTTGTGCAGCGTCGCCGGCAGCGGCAGTCGCGGTCTGCCGCTGCTGGCTTCACTCGTCCCGTACTGCTTAGTCCTAAGTTCAATGTACAGACTGATTCAGACCAGCGAAGGAATAAACGTAAGAAGTTGGATGGCAGCGTTGATCGCCTTTCAAAGTTTGACACCGCTCGAAAAGAGGTGAAGTTTCAGAGCACAGGCAAACAAACTGGAATTGAAACTGAATCGTCCTGGGGCTCAGCATCGCGTTTAGAAAGTGATGTCGTTTTTCAGACCGTCCACACTTTTTCAAGTTTGTAAGAGCTGTAAGATTAACAGTCTTCAGCTTGAGGCAAAGTTTATGATTTACAGTGAAATTGTTGTCCGAGGGTGCTGTGGGCCACTAAAGTTGTGTTGAGTTAAATCTGCTCGCTTGTTGCGGCATAATGACACGATACCAAAGAAATAGTTTGCCGCAATCCGCCCACGCACTCGCTATGATACTAAACGAGATGGTGGAATTTATCGGTAAATATCAGCTGATCAAATCATAGATCTAAAGCCATTGATCAAAATAATCAGAAATGCTGGTAGAAATTAAGACAATGGTCGACTAAAAAGATTCTATGAGCATGTCATTAGGACAGCTTTTTGCGGAATGTGAGGGCACTAGCCGGCTTGTGCAGTAACAACCGTAATTGCATCTGCAGCTACCCCAGCTCTGTTTCCCCTCACCCAGCCCCTCTCCTCCTACCCACGTAAACACAGCGCGCCACTGCCCTCTGCCGCGTTATCGCGGCTTCCATCCATTTGCTAAATAATGTTTCCCGGAAGCAGCCTTATGGAAGTGCGGTGTATTTGGCACTCAACATAGTTCTCACTATTACCAGGGGCGCTGGTCGTGCGTGCTTGCCACATCAATGATAAGTAATTATAATTATTAGAGCTGCCCAGTTTGTTCGTGCCAGCAGCAGCGCGCAGATGTAATTAGTCGCATTTTGCCGACCTACGTATGTACGATCATGACGTCAGGAATGGCAGCCGTTTTTACATTTGTTTAGTGGTTGCGGAGGCCAAGTTCCTTGGCATGACTCTTGACTGCCGACTCACATACCGAAGTCACATAAAGTGTCTCCGTGACAGATGTTTTAAAGCTCTTGACATTCTGAAGTGTGTTGCTCGCACGTCCTACGGCGCTGACTGTAGCACGCTACTCCTTTTGTATCGGTCTTTGGTGCGGTCCCGTCTGGACTATGGATCTTTTATCTATGACAACGCTGCATCCTCATCCAAGCTTATCCTTGACACTGTCCACCACGCAGCGATTCGCATTGCGACTGGTGCTTTCCGAACCACTCCTGTCGTCAGCTTGCTAGCTGAGGCGAACGAACCCCCTCTGGCCTTACGAAGGCTGATGTTGGGCATGCGATACGCCATCAAACTTCGTCAGTTTCCTTCCCATCCTGCTCACGAACCGGCTTTCTCCAGGTCGCTCTTAGCAGTCTTCGATGGCGACGAGAGGAGCCGCTCTCGAGTTTTCTGCACCCGAACGGCCGATCTCCTCCGAGATTGTGGTCTAAACACTCGGGACATCATGCGAGTTGTTATCCTCCCTAAACCGCCTTGGAGGTTATCTGTCCCCTCTGTGGACCTAACCCTATCAGGCACACGGAAAGACGAAATTCTGCCTCTGGCCTTCAAGGCGAAGGCATTGGAACATATTGAATCATATTCAGGCCATGCCGTGGCATACACCGATGGGTCCAAGTCGGACCTCGGTGCTGGCTGTGCCTTCGTCTGCGGCGACGCTGTGCGATGTTTTACTTTACCTAAACATGCATCCGTTTTTACCTGCGAATTGGTCGCCGTCCTCAAACTTTTGTGTTTTATCCAGATTCATCCCGCTCGGTCATATCTTGTCCTCTCCGACTCTTTGAGCGGACTCCAGTCCTTGACACAATTCTATCCACTTGACCCCCTCGTACAGGAGATTCTTCTCCGTTTGACGGCTCTCGACCGAGAGGGTACCTCAGTGACTTTTTGCTGGATTCCTAGCCATGTTGGTATAGCTGGCAATGAGCGGGCGGACCGTGCTGCGAACCATGCGGCGCGGCAGCCCTGCTCGCGCCGGTTCCCTCTACCGGCCAGGGACTTTTTCCCTGCGGTGAGCTCATTCTTCCGCGGAAAGTGGCAGGAGGATTGGAGCAAATGTCAGACAAACAAGCTGCTACGCATCAAACCGGGTTTGGCAACCTGGTTGTCTGCGTCGCGCAAGTCGCGTCGAGAGGAGGTTATCCCCTGTCGGCTTCGCACAGGGCACACTTTCGGTACCCATGGACACCTTATTGGCGTCGGCCCAAGACCTGTTTGTGCGAGATGTGGCGACAGACTTTCCGTCCGACACGTTTTTCTGGAGTGTCCGAGACTGGAAGCTGAGCGGCTGAAGTTTCTGGGCCTGCGCGGAGCCCAGCTTTCTTTGAGAGCAGTCTTAGGTGACGAGTCCTCTTTGCTAGACTCTTCTCGTCTCTTTTCGTTTATTGCGGCCTCCGGCCTTCAGGTGATTTTTAACGCCCGACACTGAGGAAGTCAAATAAGAAATGGGCGCGATATAGCCTCGCAGCTGGTGCGCCCTGTCACTCCAAATCATCATCATCATTTACATTTGTTTACGTCACTTTCGAATCCCGCCTTGTGTTCGTCACTCGTAAGATGAAAGGTAACACGCGTTACGGTCGTTGGTGGACGAAATGTGATTGTTCCCAATCAGCGTGCGCACGTGACAAGTGCGGTGGCGAAGTACGCGATAGGCGTCGTGCGTATTCGGACGGCGTACTATAAATCCAACCAAGTTAACCTTGACAACCCACACTGACGTGCCTGAGCCCACACTAAGCGGAGGATAACTCACCTGGGTATGTGGATAATTTATATGCCGAAGCTTAGTGTGCCCACCGAAGCTGGACACGGTCCGTTTCACTGACTCGACAAAGTCTATCAATACCAGTCGCGGCTGCTCCCACCCATCGGGCTCTCGCCACTATAGGTACGTCGGTTTTCCGATGCTCTCAGGTGGTAGCTGACGTTACGTCTTCGTCGCTATATCATTTTATTCTGGATTCAGATAGCCATTGTTTTTCAAAAAACTAACACCAGGAAACTTAATTACCTATTCCTTCCCTTCGGAACAGTCATTAGATGTGCAAGAGGCCCGCCGCCACCAGTTTCTAACCGAAAATGGATATTCAATCCTCACATTCAGATGCATTCAGTGCTGAATATCGGATGTAAACATTTTATAATGGAGGCTAATGTGATGACGGAGTGTGCAGTGTTCTTTTGATTATGAAATCTGATAAGTTAAAAGCATTAGGAGTGAGAGTTTTGGAGAAGACAATTCAACTTTTAGGCGGCAGAATGTGCGTTTGTTTATCATCGACGAACAGCTTGAGTAACGATATGAGGAGCCAGAGGGAGTTTTTTTCCACCGGTTGTCGCTAGTTATCGTATTCGAGAATCGAGCTAGGAAAATGCCAACCAAAGTACATATCTGCCCCTAAAACCCCGATCGAATGATAGGCCAGTGGTCAATGGTCAGCTGTCCTGCGCTGTGTAAGCCGTAAGGAATTGGGATCACGTGGAGACTGCTCACTCCAGAAATCAGGCAGCCTTATGAGGTCTGCTTGGCAGACTCTGTGAAATATACCAGGATCGTAGCAACTGGCACTAGTACAAATGGTTGAGTCAGTGCTTAGTTCTAAAAATGACTACGACATTCAACACTAGTATTGTCTCATACGGAAATTTCATGCTACGTAGATGTCCGCGTGTCTTTTCACTAACATTACAGCTATTCTTACGCGTGGCAAGAATTTTCAACCTGGGAGATAAATTCCAAAGAGAAAGAGTGGTAACCTTGCACGCTAGTTGTAGCGGTGTTGGTTGCAGCGTTACCCCGTCTCACAGACTCCCGATTTGGGGCTGGTCGAGTAGGAGCACTGCCGCGGGTGAGTGCAGTCCACTCCCTCAGGACGCCCGTCGGACTCAGGGGCCATTCCAATGCGGCTCAGGTCGGCACTGCGCGGCCGACCGGACCGCATTGGTTGGAACATGGTCCGAACTCCCCGCGAGAGAGCCGCCGGAAGAACCTCCAGTAGGTATGGGACGATTTAAACGTGTCTCGCCTTCAAACATTGGTAGATACTAGATAGTAAATAAAGGCAGCCGTCTGATTGAGGATAAAACGTCAAAGGTTTTCATTTGTTCCTACACTCGGGTACACGCGCCGTTGAAAACATCCTTTCCCGTCGGCTAACGGTGCGAGACGCAGAGATGGGGGCCCTGCGGCACAGCATCGTTCAGGCGCTCAGCATACAGAGCCATCTATGGGCAAGTGTAAGAAACTAGCCGGTCGGTACTGGATGCTGGGAGCAAAAGCCCGAGGACGCTGCGCCTGCATTAGCTGTGTTTTTTTTTTTTTACCGAAAACGTGGCTCCTGGTAGCTGAGGAAGTTGACGAATATGGATGTTTGTTCATAACTAAGTTAAGAATATAATCCAGGTAAAGGCGGAAATGTGAAATGTCACGCATGGTGAAATCGCCGTGATACCTATATGTGGTGGACATTTTGCCCTTGGTCCTCCGTCAGCAATGAGTCATGACCTTAAGATGAAAATTCTCGGCGCCGTCGTACTCGTAATAAACTCTTACATACAGAGATGGTATATTTGTTGCCATTGACCAGCGCACTCATCATTCACATGGATAGCAAACATACGCACACAAACACTGAACAGACAACCAAGACAGTCAGTTTGTCCAGAGCCAGTAAGACATACGGACCTTTAGTCAGTTTTGTTATCTTCTAGGATTTCGCTTAATTCTCTTCATAATTTAATTAAATGTAAACACGCTGCATGCTTCAAACGCTACTGCAGCATGTCTCGGTATTTCAAAGCTTCCAGTCACTGCATGGCATGACCTTGTGTGTGTCAAATTGTCCTCATGAAATATTTGTTTAGTCGAGGCCAGCTCATTGATGATTTAAATACGAAATGAAAGGTAAAATGTGATGTCTAACTATTGCTAATTTGTGAAAATTTTCTCACTTTGTTCTCGGCATCGATGCAGCAGAAATGAAACGTTATTTTTGTCAACGTTTTCGCTTGAACGATACCTTCACAACTGAAAGCACCGGTGGTTGTGACTGAGCGAATTTCTCGAAATCACGGACTGATGCAGAGAAAGCGAAATGGCCTAGTCAGCCACCAATAGATTGGCACAATTTGGGCACAATTCAGCTCCTGTTCGGCCCCGTCGAACGCTTTTGATGATCCTTTGATAGCGATGCGCCCTGTGAGTCATTACCGGGATACACCGGGCTGATGAACCGATTAATATAAAAAACTATTCGCCCGAACGCCCTTTTTTGGCAGTTTGGTCAGGCTCAGAAGAGACGGAGAGTCCTTTCAGACGGGACAATTGATCACGATAACGCGCATTACGATCATGTCTGCCTCTGGCAAGTGAGAATGACAGGACACATGGTTTGGTCAGAATGCTAGGCAATAGACATGCTGATCATTTAGTCTCTCTCTCTCTCTCTCTCTCTCTCTCTCTCTCTCTCTCTCTCTCTCTCTCTCTCTCTCTCTCTCTCTCTCTCTCTCTCTCTCTCTCTCTCTCTCTCTCTCTCTCTCTCTCTCTCTCTCGCTATCTCTCTCTCTCTCTCTCGCTATCTCTCTCTCTCTCTCTCGCTATCTCTCTCTCTCTCTCTCTCTCTCTCTCTCTCTCTCTCTCTCTCTCTCTCTCTCTCTCTCTCTCTCTCTCTCTCTCTCTCTCTCTCTCTCTCTCTCTCTCTCTGTCTCTCATTCACTTTCTTTACTAACATCTAACGGTAAAACATTGCTTGATTACCGATTACGTCCATGTCCTCATGCTGACTCTGATGAGATGCGGGTCTAGCTCAAATGTAGGCTCTGGCGTGTTTTCTTTTCTAGTTATTGGCATATATATTGTGTTTTTAAAAATGCTGATAACAGAACAGCGAAAATATTTATAGATAATTCATGAAACTCTAAAACTTAAGCGTAGAAAATACTACGCATGACGTAACTCAATTATTTAAATCTTCAATCGGTGGATACCGATAGATACGATGAAATACTGACCTTGCTTCATGAAACATCAAGTGAACGCATCCTGTTTTACATCAAACACGACACAAACAATACAGAAAATCCATCGAACATTTACATTCCCATAAAAGTAGTTTGTGCCATTTAACACATTTCGACACTAATACACACACATAAACGTCACACCAAGTGTCTTTCCCCTGTTCACGGCATCAAAATGCCGCAAAACACATTGGAAACATTCAGCGACACACTTCCAATGGAACAATCGAACAGTAATTCATATGTACTTTTCAACGGTTAGTTAAATTCCGACATATTGACAGTGTCTTTCATTTGTCACACCAGCATGCGAGAAGACAAAATTCACTTCACTTCCACATTGATTCGACGGATCGAGTTATTTCTCGACTATCGAGACGAGCGAGTTTTTGGCGTGCAGTACTGTCAGACAGAGTGAACTGAGATTGAACCGCTCCGCCCATCGGAAATAGATACTGTCACTCGCAGCGGGCGGCGGATGGCCCTGGCCGGGTAGCGGCTCGGCTGGCGCTAGTCTGTTGGCTAAGGGCACATCCGGAAGAGTCACATCACGGAAGGACCTCTCTGTGGTAGGGTCACAGTGACGGAAACAGACACAGCGCGGTGTGTGTCACACAGATCAGGCCGACACTGGTATCGGCGCTGGTCACAGACATGACACCGTCGCACTGAGGTTCAGTTCGGGCTGCAGTAACTGACGCGCCCGCTGTTGCGTCTTTACTGTGTACGATGCTCAAGCTCTGAGCCGCTCTTCAGAGTTCCTTGAACTTCTCGACAAAGTTTCGGTCAAGAGCACTCTGCTGTTTCAGGCCGGTCAAGTGTCCGACCGCCATTTTTGCGCTGTTTGAGCAGTCTGGCTCAAGGCCTGAGCTTTTCTCTGAGTACGGCTAAATACACTCTCGGCGATCTCATTCGGAGTGAGAATGAATTCACTCGGTTTTGTGCGCACATCCATCACGAATGGCGTTGCTATTGTCTGATATTTACGACTGTATAGCGTAGTTCGTAAGATTCCTTCACTGTTGTCATCATCGGGCCACCTTTATATACAGTTCACGTGGCTTTATAATTTCCTATTGTCAAGGTCATTATCTCTTCACAGTTCACTATCATAAAATATCCGCAAATGCACACGTGTCAATCCTTACCGCCTGTCATTGACAGTTCCAAAACACGTCAGGGTACTGGCGCCTATCGCTCCGCGTGTGCTCAGGCCCAAACACCGAGCTTTCACCGTCACGACACCATCATATACAACCGTCATATCCTTACTGGCCACTCTGTGCTGATCATCGTTCGCGGAGATAACCGCGGAGCCACTCGTTCGCGGAGATAACCATCGCAACCACCGTTCTGAGCTGTCAACAACGGTTTGCGCTGTTCTGCGCAGCGGGCACGTCTCCTTTCGAAGAGGATATTCACGCTGCTGAAGCCTGCTGACAATGTCAGACCGTTTCGATTTCCACACGTCATCGGCCGGTCATCCACCCTCTCCTCTGTCGTGACATCCAGCTACAGCTTGGTTTCCTTACTGGGGTTGTTGGTCGCCGGTTTGACCATCAGCATGCGCCGTGACTTCCTACTACTTGTGGTGGATAGCGTCACAGTGCAGTTGGATCGCCGGTCCAGCCTGGAACGAGACATTCTGTCAGAGCGTGACGGGAGGATAATGAATTCGTCGGACACCGGACAGTTATTACTGGGCCAGTTCCGTGACAGGTATTGTGGGAGCGCTGTGTGGCGGCATGCCCACTTTGATTTCGGTTAGGCTGAGGGAGTCAAAAGAATGCGATGACTGGGAAATTATTACAGTGGCGGGATTTGGGCAACTTTTGGTGGATGAAGTTCAAGACAAATATCGTACATTAGTAGATGTGCAAACTGACAAGTAGCAATATTCGTGTCCGTCTTTGTCAGTTTGTTCCATTGCAGTTATTTTGAAACTGCAGCCTGACTTACGCATGCCCAGCTTCTGGTCCTATCTCAGCTGATCGCAAGTGGCTCTCTGCTGTGTCACTGTTTTTGCCTTACTAAATTGCCGTAATAATCATATAACCTACTCGCACGATTGCTGCTTCCATTACCTACAAGCTGAGTGGCCATGACATATAGGCACTTAATCACCAGAATTATGAACTGGGGCAGATAATACCCTTAGGATATCTACGGGGTCTCTTTGGGATAGGGCGCAAAACTAGTTTACAGTGGATATGACAGTAGTGTTTACTGTGTGCTGCCTTATACGTTTAAAAAGACTGTTTCCGTGTGCGACGCACGTTGTTTAAGTGCTCTATGATTAGTTTATATATCTTTAATATACTATTTAATGTTACTTGATCTTGCTCTGAAGAGGAGCCTGAAACTTCATCAGGCTCGAAGGAGGATTTTCTACTGGGGTACCTATCGAGAGTCCACAACGAAACAAATAACAATATCTTGTTGCTTGTTCTATGTAGTAGGCGACAAAGGCCGTTCGAATTTCACGTAGGCTCCAGCGCACTTCTTTATTGATGAGGAATATCGACGTATTCACCACTGGTTAGCTATCAAAGCCCACAAAGCTATACAACCTTGCCACACACTACCACTATCCCGACTGATCGCACATTTACCTCGTAAAAGGGCAGCTAGGCTCGAGCCCTGAACACCTGGTCCAATCACCTCGTGGCATGCAAATCGCACATATAAAGCCAACTGCCTGAACTTGACAAAGGCTCTTGCAATGTAATGCTGTCACTGCTTTAAGGAATTAATGTTGACAGAAAGGTTCCTAAGTGTTAATTCACGTTCTTTAGGAACAAGTTATGTCAATTTATCGAGAAGGTTAATTGCGAATGTTGCGGTAAGATTTCCTGAGGAAACCATGATTGATAGTTTTTGTAACAAAAAACGTCCTTTTCAGTACATAATACATTGTTGAATTAACAGATGCTGATTTAAAGTAACTCTGAAATCCATATATTACAGTTCGGGTATAACTACAGTTCGGACGACTCAGGGAGAAATAAAATCTGATCCTAATTTTACAGGTATTTTATATAAAATGGGGCAACCAGTATCTGAATGTGGCAGTTTTTACACGCTTCAAAGAATTCTCGTAGAACGAAACATGAAAGCCGAACAACTGAGGACTGAAATGCTCGAGAAAGCCGCTAAAACTCGTCAGGACTTGGAAGAGCTGCGTGGTAGCCTGGAAACACTTAAAAAGGTGAAGAAGCTCCCTCGCATCACAGTGCTCCACCAGATGGCCTCTCAAGAGAGGATCAACACATCTGGCTGGGACGCCTACGTTCGCAAACACATCATCCCCTACGAGCGAGTCACTCTACCGCCAGACGAAGAAGTAGACATCGACCTCCTCACCAACAAGCTCCTCAGCAAAGGCGCCAAGCTGCTGCCGCCAACGACCGAAATCTGCCGACAGAACTTCTTCCCGTGCTGCAAGTCGAGCTTCATGTTCGGCATGACACGGCCTCGTGCGCTGGTGTGCGGCGCGCAGCTGCCCAACACGCTGATCGTCACCCTGCTCTGGTCGTCTCGCACGTTAGGTGAGGTGGAGGCGGAGCGGAACTCGCGGCGACACCGGCTGTACCGGCACCTGCGCGGCGAGCGCGAGCTGTACGACTCCGAGTACTCCAGCAGCGCGTCTCTGCAGAGCCGGCTGCCCGACCAGCGGCGGCGCGGCGGCATCGGAGACGTCAGCGAGGAGGAGCTGGCCATGGCCGAGGCAGTGTGGACCCTCCAGTGGGAGATGACTCAGCCGCTGCGACACCGGCAACGCGCCGTGCCCACCAAACGCAAGTCCAGACGACAGGTGCAGCGGGAGAAAAAGAGCGAGTCAGCCAAGTCCAGAGCGCAGAGCATACCGCGCCGATCGCGCGCCAGCTCACAGCGAGGAGAGCGTCCGGGAAGCGCGGCGCGGTCCGCCTCGACGGAGGCGCCCTCGACTTCGCGGCAGGATGTGAGCGTGTCCTCGAACAGAACCAGAGGCTCCTCTGTGGCGTCGTCGAAGTCGCAGCGCCGTCGCACTAGGGCTGCGTCGGAAGCGCGCCAGAAGCCGAAAACGTACATGAGGACGTTGATTGAAGTGGAAGATAGTCAAGATAACCAGCGGGTTTCTCTTTCTATAGACAACAGGCCTGTGTTTAAGAACGTGGTCAGCTTACCGAGTGACCACATTTTTCCGAGCATGTTTATCGGGGACTATGGAGACGGCAAAACGTTTTTCCAGAAAGAAACGAAAGTCAAGCCATGGCTCTTGGATATCATTCCAATGGAACAAAGAAACGTCAACATGTCAGCGTGGCAGTTGAACGACGTAATACTCAGCAATCTGCCTCGGAATGACACGCGTTTGATCAAACAGGGAATTCAGGAGGTCGCCAAAATCGTGAATGAGTTCTCATGCCGAGATCCGTCGGACATGAGGCGGCGGATGCTGAACCTCTTGACGGAGAGCTGGATGGACGTGGGGGTGCTGGAGACGGTGCTGCAGACCCTGTCGCAGTCCCTGAACACGCCGCCTGAAGACATCATCCCGCACCTGCTGGCCGTTTACCCGCTTTGTCCCGAGCCGTGCCGAGAGGTCATTAACGACTACCTCTCCAGTGTCGGTCTGATTGACCCGGACCACGTTCTCAGATGTGAGCTGATCACCTGGGCGAAGACCGGAGGAAAGGCCACGTCCAAAGCTGCGCTAAGACGCAAGGCAACTCATTTCCTAGCGCAGTGGCAGGAGTCGTGGGAGTGCAACGCTCGGCTGGTGGCGGAGGAACTGCGACAGGAGCGACTTCAGGCACAGATACGTGCAAACATGGTGCGGGCTCTGGCGCGATACGAGCCCAACGTCGTCAACCTAGACGGCGAGGACATTGTCCTGGAGTTAGCCGACCATCCCAGTGAACACTTTGAGAAGTCACCGTCAACAATCGACGTGCTAAACTACTTCGTCGAGATGAACGAGCCGGCGTTACCTGAGACCGGACCGCCGAAACCCAAGCCGAGAAAGCCACCGACGAGTAAGTGGTATCGACGCTGGCGGCGTCACAACAAGGACCTGGTGTGCCCTGAGAGGGCCAACATGGCGCTGAGGGGCCTTCCGCCGGCCTGTGTGGGCCTCCAGCAGCCGACGGCGCTGGTCACGCACGCCGCCGAGGGCCTGGCGCCACTCCCCTGGCCGGTGGGGACCCTCAACGTCACACTGAGGGTGGCCGGCAAGTTCTACTACCACGGCTTCTGCAGGAAGGACGAGGACGATGACTAGCGATGGTTGACGAACTGGAGAGAGTGCCACCCAGAGGCCGAGCTTGCCAGAAATATCGACTTTATTGGATGCTCATAGGCGCTCACCCAGCCCATTTGAAGGTAGCTCTCGATAGCGCCAAAGCGTGCTAACGTCGCTGTGTAAACTTGTTTGTTGGCGTCGCATATGTACTCAACGTGAACGCTTCAGTAAATATGATGTGATTAATATGTGAGGCAAATAAAACAATAATTGCGATAAAGCAATACCTAATGACAGATTGAGAATATGAATCAGAATCTTGAGGTCTTTATCCTTGCTCCTGTCTGTCTCCTGC
Organism: Amphibalanus amphitrite; assembly: GCF_019059575.1. Lineage (NCBI taxonomy): Eukaryota > Metazoa > Arthropoda > Thecostraca > Balanomorpha > Balanidae > Amphibalanus > Amphibalanus amphitrite. The sequence continues at coordinate 1,299,687 of NW_024881530.1, read as the reverse complement.
TCTCTCTCTCTCTCTCTCTCTCTCTCTCTCTCTCTCTCTCTCTCTCTCTCTCTCTCTCTCTCTCTCTCTCTCTCTCTCTCTCTCTCTCTCTCTCTCTCTCTCTCTCTCTCTCTCTCTCTCTCTCTCTCTCTCTCTCTCTCTCCCTCTCCCTCTCTCTCTATATCGATCTCCCTATATCTCAGTAAATTCACTTCAGTTTGGCAATATCACTGATCTTCTCAGAGGGCAATGAGAACAAGAGAGCAGAGAGGCCGACCGGGGCATCCTAATGGCTAACACCTGGAGAAAAACACTCTGGAGCGTTTCCAGGTAGGCTCGCCGGATGAAGACCACTTTAGACGTCTGCCCCATATCTGGTCTGATGACTGACCTCAGCCACGCACGAACGACTGAAACTCTCCGACTGGGCAGGGAATAGATGAAATTCAGAGTGGGGCGGTGCAGCAAAAGCTGAAACTCAGACTTGGGTGGTGCAGCGAATAGCTGAAAATCATACCGTGGTGGTGCAGTGAGAAATTGAAACTCAGATCTAGGGCGGTGCTTAACTGGAATCATTGGGTAACTGAAACCCAGACTGGGGTGGTGCGGTAAGAACCAGGGGCGGATCCAGAAAATCTCCAAGGGAGGGGCCATTAGAAACCAGGAGGCCCCCCCCCCATAATCCCACCTGTTGGAGGCCCCATCTTCCCACTTGTTGGGGCCCCCCCCCCCAAAAAAAAACTGCGTCTATTGAGCTTATCTAGCTGTTCAGGCAACATCTCAACATCTGTGCAGGCTTGGAGGCCCTCTGTGCAGGTTAGGAGGCCCTGTAAAAGTGGTCATCTCTGTGAGTATAAGAGACCTCCAAGTTATGAAAAGCTTTACCAATCTTCTAACAAAGAAGTCTTCTCAGCTAGTCTTCTAAGAAATAACTAAGTGGGTAGGTAAAAAAAACTCATCGGATTTCGGCCACTTTATTTTCAGGAGGCCCCCTTTTCAGCTTTTTAACTTTTTAACTTTTTATTTTATTTTTGAAAAAAATCGGCCAAGGGGGGGGGGGCCATGGCCCCCATGGCCCACCCTTGTATCCGCGCCTGGTAAGAACATAAATAAAACTCAGTTTGAGATAGTGCAAGAGTGACGGCAACTCAGGTTTATCCCATGTAGTTATGCTGAAACTCAAACCGGAGGAATGTCGTAAACTTCTTTGACTCAAACGGAAGCGGTACGGTGGGCTACTGAAGCTAGATAGATAAGACAAAACCGTGAAGATGCAAACAGTGGGATAGCACTTATGCTTGGTAGGAGGCGGGCATTGACTGCTATGAACTTAGAGATATGTGGGTATGCCGTGCGTAGAAGGATGTATGTAGGCATTAATGATAAGGACAAAAGTAAAAGCACATTATGAAAAAATAGTTGACAAAAATAGACTTTGGTGTTTGTCTAAGGTTAAATCCTTCGGGCCGTTGAGCATAAATATTTCATTTTAAAGCAATTCACAAAGTCTTCAGAAATTGTGAAAACAATGTGAGCAATTTTTTTTTTTTACTGGGTGGCAGCATAAATAATAGTTGAGCACAACGGCAAGGGATCTAATTGTAAAAGAGTTGCAAAGAATTTGTGACAGTCTGTTCTTGTAGCACACCATCTTATTATGAAAAGAGGCTTAAAAACATTTAATTTAGATGTTATCAAGAATTCAGCATAACAGTAGCACTTAGCAGCTCAATATAGCGAATGCATCTTCCTAGGTCTTTCCCATTCCACCTACAAGTTGTTTGTGTAACATGATCTGTCTGTAATCCACTCCTATAGCCAGATATCAACTAAGCAGTCTTTTTTCGTTAGTATGCCAATGGGCTTAGAGCATATATGTAGAGATTGCGAAACTTCTTATGATCGACAGCAGTGCTTATTAAATGCGCCGCCTCTCGTTCTAATGATGCGACTGCTGTCTGCATTAGCATTGTCAGTTACTAATTGGTTTTCGCAATAGGCAGTCTATTGATACTACCGGTAACATCCAATGTGGAAAATAACACTATTGTAGGACACTAAACGAACTCCCAGATTCCGATTCCGAATTTCATCTAATTTCAACCAAATTAACTTACAACATCAATGGATAACTTACAACATTCTTCAGCATAGCTCGATGATCAAAACCGACCATTAACTTACAAATACATACAGGGAGAAGTCATCCATTATTTTAGTCACAACTCATCGCGGCTAAGTACTTAATTGACCAGTAAATTCAATCAGCGAAACCTCGTCAATCGGACGCCATTCCAGCGCGATGCCCCGTACTCACAGGGAGCTGTTGACGGCGTGAGACCTGCTGTCATCCAGCTGGCGAGACGGAGGAGGCTGCCAGGAGCGGCACATCGCCTTACGGAACTCCCGGCGAAACTTGCCTGTGAACGGTCAGTCAAAGGTCAGAACTGCTACCCGAACAGGTCAGGTTAGAGGCGCATATTGGTCGAGTGAGAAGGTAGGAGGGTACGACTTTGTCAGGTCATGGATGAGGAGGTTGCCAACGGTGCGCGAAGCTGGGGATAAGTTTTTCAGAAATAGATCACTGATGATGCGCTTCAGTGGATCAGTCAGCGGGTCAAACGTTCAAACGAGTTTGATCTCTCTGAGTGACTGCTATAGAGGCTCGGATCAGGACATAGGATATTGAGTAAATTTGTCACTATTGACTAAACTCCTATAAAAAATGTGTAGCATATTCGTACTTGCAGCTTCGTCTTACGTTTATCGTATGGTACTTACATTAACACATTTGAGATGCTGCTATTAATAGAAACAAAATATAATTCATGTATCCTTCTGAACAGGTTCTATGAATGTTGCATATATGCAGTGATGCACCATGATGGTCTATGCAGCACGTTATACGTGAGGCTGTTTCTAATTAATCGCATTAATTGCATGACAAAGCCAACCATGAACCCAAAGTAGCCTGGAGTGATTGTCATCAAATCGTTGCCATTGAACAGTAGTTTATGTGATCCAATCCGTTCGCCCCGAGGCAATGGACCCGATTTGTAGTCTAGGCATACCAAACCTGGTGCACATAATTGCCGAGCTCAATAATGACGGGTCTGGCTGGTCGACCAGATTTCCTCGAAGCTTCCAATCGCGTTTCGCGAAGCGTGGAAAGCCGTTATCCTATGGAATGTCTGTCCGGAAGCGGATGATTCTGTGAAGTGCTGGAGAATGCCATTTGACCGTTGAACTTGACCAATACTATGGCCTTTGAACGTTATCAGCTAACGCCAACAAAAAGTTAGTTGTGCTTGAACTGAGCTCAGAAATAGATTCAGCTCATCGTTGCACATGCTACATCGTGGGGACATCAGCTTGGGCACTGGGCTAGATTTACCGGTAGTTATAGTGCGCAGACCATGGACGTTTCAGCGGTTTGCATAGTCGATTGTTGCATCATTTCTTTCCCAAGTCGACGGCTTTGTTACAGTTAGGCCTGCTAAAAATTCATGGACTTTGGAGCTAATATACGGACCTGCCGTAGGATCGACGTCGTTGGATTTCACCGGACTATGGCGGAGCTAATAGGCTTAGCCGCGCAATGTCGGAAGTTTCCGCAGGTGTTGTCGGCAAACGCTGCTGAAAGTCGCCCAAGCGTAATGCCATAGACCCATGTGGAAATGATTTTTCAGATCTGGTCCAATGAGCGATGATGCGAGAAATTTCCGAACTTAATCTCCTCCACATTGCTTTGGATCTACTGGCAAAATGTAATTGCATGGCAATTCTTAATTAGGTACTTGTCCACCATAACTTTTCAATTTATTCGCACCTACTGACATCGATACGTTGATTTGAAAAGCCCGCAAGCACCTCAAAGGCACAAAGAGCAGTTGGAGCGGTGTGATTGTCCGTCGTCAAAGTACTTTGAAGTAGTTTTACATGACAGGAACTTGTCTAATTTCCCGAAGTGCTTCCGTCTAGTGCCGTTAATGAACTTTATTGGACGCTACTTCGCAAGAACTGCAATATTCACCTTACACGGGCGGTCGACACAATAAGTTGTTCTGTGTAAAGCATGGTGCGGTATACAGTGCTGAAGTCATTTATCACTGCAGCCTTCCCGTCGTTTCAGGCAGAAACCTGAGTTGGCCCAACTTCTGAGCCAGTCAACCGTGAAGAAGGACGACATCATTAGCAGACTTTTAAAGAGTTGGTGACCATGGGAAGTGGGAAAAGGGTTAACGAGCGTCGCTTCGAGCCTGGTAATTTTCCGGAGAAAATGAAGCTAATGGATAAGTTATGCCTATTTTTCTTTCAAAAATGAGTTTTTTCGCATCGTGAAATCATCTTGCATAAAAAATGTTCCAGCAAGCTGCGTAAAAATGCAGAAAGATTGTTTACATATATGTGGCTGGATATAGTGGCTATTAATTACAAATAGTATCATCGACTCATACCAACCCTGTCTCCAAACCCATAAGGGGGAGGTGGGACCTGCTTCGTCAGCCGAGGAGAGCTGGAGATATCCTCTCCCAGCGCTCCATATGGGCTGTCCAGCAGGGCGAAAACACAGCCATTACGGAGCGGCGCTAAACAACCACTACTGGCCGGGCGGGCGAACTTTCTACTGCTCCCGCACATCCGAACCGATCCTGGAAGATTCCCATCTGGTACCCAATTTTAGAACTTATGCATCTTGGTTACACAGCAGTGCCTAATGTTTTGGGGCATTTCATGTCGCATTTTAGTTTTTTGTTTTATGAGCTAACGTTAAAATGATTAATTGTAGCATTATTGTCTTTTTTGTTGTTCAACTAAAGGATAAATTGTTATTGCTCCGAGCAGCTGTGCAGTTTTGAACAAAGGGGTGTTTTTGTTCCCTGCGGTTATCAGGACTTATTAGCTTTCCGCGTGTTGAACGAGGAAACAGCTTTGTCAAGATGGCCCAATCGTCAAAGCTAGCATTTTGGCTAAAGACGTAAATTATTTATGTAGAATATCTTTCGATTACTCATCTTTCGATTCCTTCATTTACATGCTATAAATATAGCATGTATAGTACTTACATTTATAGTACTTACATTTATAGTACTTACATTTTTGTGCTTGTTGAAATGCAGCCGAGTGGCTGAGCATGATGGCTGAACACGCTCAGCCACCTGCCCCAAACATGAGGCAGCGAACGGCATAGAGATCATTGATGCAATTGATTCAGCGGGATATACAGGACCTCCACCCCTACCGTACCGTCACCACAGCCCTATCCCCACTATCACCATATCGTCATACCTAACACCACTAAAGACTCACCAGCACCAGTCACCCAGTTCGGTATCGATCTATATCTGAATCGACATAGAAAGAAACTGCATTACCATTTGGTATCAGTCAAGAGGTACCAGTTGCAGCTAAACTGTACTGCGGTGCCCGTGCATTCACCCTCGGCGCTATTTGATATTCCCAATAACACGCCAGTGTGCCTGACATACGTATCACCGCTTGGCGTTTCCATTTCTGAGGAGTGAATCGCTTCACAGCCGGATATTTCCGACGGCTTGCTGATGTCTTCATATTTCCAAGACGGAGATGCCCCAATGGGGTTGGGTAGCGAATAGTTTGAGACCTCCTACTGCTAATGGCGAGTGCGTTTAGCAGTCGATTCAAACTTGTGGTTCACTTCATTGTCAGACTGTTTATAAATATGATTGAAAAGTTCAATCACCTACCTATATAAGATGAATTTGATGTTTTGATATAAGAACTTTGTGGCTTTGATAGCTGGTCGTAAGCCGTAGGCAAATACATTGTTGCGTGAAGCATTGTCATTAGGTGGTTGGTCTAGGTAAAAGTTGTCTAAAAGCCCAAATCAATAATTATTTTTTTGGTTTTAGCTACTTTTTCTATATTTTTACTTACTTATACGAGATTTTCCTTAGCTTCAAGTGAGCGACGTGATCTAAGGAAGTGTCCCCTAATTTAAATATAAGTAATCTTAAGTGATTTTTGAAATTTCCGCCCAAAGTGATGATTCCTGGAACCATGTAATGTTTTTATAATAGAACAAATGTGAATGATTGGTGACATAAGTTATGACATCATCTTCATTTTGCTCGAACATCTAGACCAAAGATGAACACATATGAACATCGATTTTCTACCTTCACAGTACACTTACAAACCGCTTACAAAGCAACGAACGATCCAGACTCGAAGCATAGACAGTATAATAGTATCTATGCTTCGAGTCTGGATCATCCGTTGCCTCGTAAATCTTTCAGTAAAAGACGTCAGGAACGCCGCTGCGGAACAGGGACCAACCGTCGAGCTATCGGAACTCTCCCCGGCGACACGCGGCCCCCGTCAGTAGGTATTGAGCCGCGCGGCCGTACAGACGACCCGCTGATGACACCATCTGCTGGCGGACCGGAAGGAATGCACGCTGCAGCAGGGAGCGCACCCGTTCCTCCGCCTCCCGGAGCCAACTAATACAGACAGGTCTTCATTGGGGGCGATATCAGCCGGGCGTGGCACGACGACGATGCGGATGGTATTAACACCAGATTTTCAGCCCAGCGCACCCATTAATGGTGTCGATTTCGTTCAAAGGGCGCGGGCTCTCTATTTAGGCAGCGGTTGCGTCGATTCTGCTATGTTTGATATGGTTATATATTTCAGAGTAGGTTTATGCTGAGAAATTAAATACTGTTCCCAAGGCGACGACAATGGAGAGCTCTTTAAACACTTACGACTTCGTCCTATTCAATTAAGAAGTGAAAGAAATGTCTGCTTATGTAAACAAGTTTGTTGACAAGACCCTCAAATACGATATCCTGAGTTGCAATTAGTGGCGTAGTCACAGTCGCGCGAAACGGATCAAACCCGTGGACCTGTTGTCTGGCTTCAAACATTGAAGTTGTTCAGAACACTTAAAGGGACCCTCCCACCTTCAAAAAAATTTATGAATTGGCATGAAAGTGATGTCGCTCGGTTCAGAAAGAGCGAAAACGAATATCTGCCAAATTTCACCGAAAAATATTCACCGGTTTTCAATATATTAGACTTTTACTTTTGTTTACTTTTTGGGATCTCCGCTGTTCCTAGCGACTTTATTTGGAAGCAATAGTTTGGCAGCTGAAAGTGCGGCACTTGTTGCGCGCAAAGCAGCCTATACCACCTCGTGCTACAAAACGTTTTAGTCAAACATTTAAAAATCGTTAGATATCTGTGCTGACGTCACACATTCAGAGGGGTATTCCTATGCACCAGTATAGCGCCTTTTGGGGCGACTAACGGAGCGAGCGAGGGGGTGAGTCTTGCACGTGCGAAATTGCGAGGGGGTACCTCCAACTGACTTGTGCACGGCACCCTACTGACCGGTTTCTAGCGATGTGCCAAATTTGAGCACAATCGGCCCAGCCGTTCTCGAGATCTGGGAGCGGCACCCTGCACGTGCGCACGTGCAAAATGGGTCCCAACTGACTTTTGCACGGCACCCTACTAACTGGTCCCTAACCGTGTACCAAATTTGAGCGCCATCGGTCCAGCCGTTCTCGAGATCTGGAAACGACCCCTGCACGTGCGCACGTGCAGCAGCACCCCAGCTCTGGCACATGGATATGCAGTGCCTAGTGGGTGCCTACCTACATGCCAACTTTCAGCGCAATCGGCCAAGTAGTTACCGAGATATTGCAACAATTACAAAAGTGACACCTCTTCGTTTTGCACGTGGCACGTGCATAAGGGGTCACCCACATGCATCGGGAATAGTCCAATACTTGGTAGAAGGAATGAAGCTACCCTACAAAAATTACCGCATGTAAATCGGTCAAGTGGTTGCTGAGATATAAGCCTCGCAAAAGCGTCCGCACGGCCGGCCGGCCGGCCGGCCGGCCGCTCATACTCAGAAATTTCCGTTAATCTAAGGAAAGACTCCGCTCGCTTCGCTCGCTCCGTAATTAGCCCCTCTGAATCAAAATGCTGCAATTTTGAAATTCAATATTTCCGATTTAACCCTATTCCTGGCGGGGGGCCTCAGGAGCCCCCCCTGAGGTTTTTTGGTTATATCTCCCAAACGCTTTGAGCTAGGAAGCTCAAATTTTCTGACTTTTTCTAAAAGGCTTTTAGGCAACATTTCTGAAAATTTTGAGTTGATCTGACCTCAGGTCAGGTCACCAGAGGCGGTTTGGTGACCCTACCTCAGAAAAGTTTGCAATCACGCCAGAGCTAGAGTTTTTGACCGATCAATTTCTTCTCTTCAGGCTTTAGTTAGGGTACCAGTATGTGCAATTTGTATATCTCAGAATTTTCATATCTGTGACCTGAGGTCAGGCCAGACTCGTGACCTTTACATTGCAAGCCTATGGGAAAATATTGAAACGCCTCCTGCTTCGTGTAAACGAGTCAAAACCACCCAGTTCTTTCAGTATTACGGAAGATTATCTCATCAGTGATGATCCTGGTGCCGCTAATTGACAGGGGCACCGGCAAAGGTCATCTGAGGTCATGTGACGTCATAAATCGTTTTTCTGTCAATAAATCACGACATGATGGTGCTAAAGACTTGTAAGTGGTACCAAACTGCTCGCCTGGTCACGGCGCGTCGTTTGGTATGCAGCATGACCATACCCCACAACCTCATTGATGAATGACCTGACCTTGACCTCAGGTCAAATTTTAAATTGACCTGTGAAGGTCATCACATACTTATTTCGCATCGCCTCGGCGAGAGCAACAAAAAATGTATTGGTTTTATGTCTCCTCTCTATGTTTCTTAGTTTAAAAGTTATATAGGTAACTAATTCCAAAACATTTTATCGTTGATGACCTCTGGTGACCTTAATATTGACCTGACCTGAAAATGTTGTGTGTAAAAGTTGTAGATCTTTAAATGACCTATCAAACGCCGTTCGCCGTTTGTCGCTGCGATGTGTAGTTTTTGAGATCTGAAGGGGGGGGGGCGAATCGGCCCCCCCGCCAGTTTCTTGTCCCGGCGGAGCCCGCCAGGAATAGGGTTAAGGCATTTCTCGATGTTGTGAGTGCCGAAACCGGTAATTGTGAGCCAGGGACCCCATTTTGGCTATCTCAACTCAAATCTAATGTTAACCCTCGCCCTGGCAGGGGGGGTCGATACGACCCCCCTAAGGTTTTTCGAAGATAGCGTAAAAACGGCGGCGCGCAGCGCCGCCAAATTTGGCACAGCCTATGGGGCAACCTTTTTACATATGACCTGAAAATTTCAGGTCCGGGTGACCTTGGGTCAGGTCACCAGGTCAGAAAAACCGGTACAAGGTCATGGTCAAATTTCAATTTTCTTTTTGCACCTGTCCAACTCACAGTTTTGGACTGATTTCCTTCAAACTTTCAGGATGTGCTAGGTTCACCGAGTTGTATAACATATAGTTCGGGTTTTTTGAGGTCACTGACCTGAGGTCAGTTAGAGGTCATTACGTCATAATGTTAAGCCTATGGGAAAATACTAAATTCGGAAAATACTGGAGATATCCGCTTCGTTCTATCACTTTTGTGCTTTGAAACCACAGTGCAGGTCACTTGGTGCTTCTTTGTTTGGTGTACTTATCCATGGGTCAGGTCAAATGAGGTCAACTGAGGTCAAATGACGTTTTTGCCAATAACTTAGCACATAATGACGCTAGAGCTTAAAAAAATGGTATCATTGTGTTCCTGGTGATCAGCCGAATCGAATGATATGCGATGTGATGCAATTTGGTTAACTTGAACTTAATTTATTAATTAAAGTTTACTTAAAGTTTAAGAAAAAACTTTAAGTACACTTGAGCAAGCTAAAAAGTATATCATTCGACGCGCCTTGACGTGCTGAGTTCACTGGTGCTTTTCTTTTTGCTCTATCGTAATTAGATCAAAAGTTATAAGCGAAAAACTTTTGAACTGTTTTTAGCGAAATTTTTACATTTATACCCCCCAAAACCCCCCTAAATATTGACCTAGAGCAACCAAATTTGCACAGGAGCGAGAACTCCAGGGGGCCCACCTACCTACCAAATTTGGTGTTTCTAGATGCCATAGGAGCCAATCGCGAGGGGGGGGGGGGTCGCATCGACCCCCCCCCCCCTGCCAGGCCGTGTTATGAAAAATGCCCTGCCAGGGCGAGGGTTAAGGTGGGAGGGTCCCTTTAACAGTTAACTGTTGACAAAAAGCATTTAGGCTTGGGAGCATTTTCGCAATCTCGGCCTCTGTCCTTTACTTTGATGTTGTTATTGTCCTGCACTTAGAGCTTTCAAAGAACGTAGACTCGGAAGCAATTGACAGTCTGGGTAGTGAAAATAAGTTATGTCATAAACGTACTCGTATGTCTTCAAGATGGCTTTTAGATCTGTTACGCTTCAGACACTTTTAAGTATTAACCCTCAACGCTTATAAATATGCAAATAGTTCACACACTTATCCCTTACTTTTAAGAATGAAAAGAATCAAAGACAGCTAACATTTTTGTGACATATAAGTGCTTTGTTCGAATTTGGATATTATTTAACTGTCCTTTCACTATGCACATTAATCATAACTAGTTCAGTAATTATTACACACATTGCTATGAATGGTGTAGCTGTGAATCTCTCGCGGTTCATTTGAATCGACTACAAAAATGTTATTTCGTCAGACCGGTCAGTTCTCTGGAGGGTGCTTTCAGAAACGACCCACATCATGGCGCGATAGGGCTTTGATGGTTCGCTAGCGCCGGCCAGCACATGTAATATGTCGAGAAAAGATCGACCGATCAGCTCCCAACGAGACATTCATGGCGCAACAGATGAGAGCGCTGCTCTGAAAGAGCACCGATGGACCGTATACCACCGGGAGAATGAGTGGCCAGGAATAACTTTAAGAACTCTGTGTATTTCTGCACGAATCTCTTGGTTTCATACATCAGTCGCACTCAACGATAAATACAATAAGGACAAATTATATCTTGGTCCTTGGATTTGGTCTTTTTGCACAAAAAGTGCATTTAAGTCTTAAGAGTTTTGAATAAGCATTAAAACATAACCTATAGTCCTTCCCTGAGCCTTCTCCCATCCTACCAACACATCTACGTGCATGCGAAACTTCCCGGTCGTCGTGGACCTTTCGGCTGGGGCCCGGCGGCTGGCGCGGCGTTGCGACTGTCACTCGGTAGTTTCCGGGCCCCGCCCGCTCGTCGTGGGGTGCCTGGTGGCGCTGCCGCCCGCGCTGCCGGCGCTGTCCGTGCTCCCCTTTTTTTCTCTAAGGTTGAGGAGGGCCCTAAACCTCGACGCGGTGTTACCATGCTGCCGCCATGGACTGGAGCTGCCTGGAGCGGGCGAGGATCACGAGTGCGCGTTTGTGTTACGGTGGCGTAAACGCAATGTGGCCTGGTTCCGACACATGCTAAGTAATTTAGTTTCTTGCTGGAACGCATATGCACACTTCATCTGCAAAACTTATTTGCCTGTCCCGTAGCTCAGTTGGTAAAGCGTTGGACTCCCGGTAGTTAGAGCCCGGGTTCGAGACGCTCAGGCGCTCGGTATTTGAGACTCCTGACGGGGATGGTATGGTCTGCGGTTGGTGGGAGCGGCCGCAGCCAGTTGAAGTCAGTTGAGTGGGACAGGCCGTGTCGGGCTTGGAAGGGCACGTTAAATTTGGCAACTAAATTCTCCCGTTATCCGGAATAGCGCGATCGGACGGTAGGGGTCGGAATCTAAGCAACGAGCTCTGCTTAGCGTGGGCTCCGGGCTCCGGCTCTGCCAAACCGTCCACTCAACCATTCAAGCTATATTTTCTTTTATAAAAAAACACATGTAGGAACGCTTCGCAACAGCTACATTTGTCCTGCTCCCACTGGCCTCTTCTCGTTGTTTATCTGTGCGTGTGACCTGGCTAGATGTACTTACATACAGTTCGACAACGTGTCTGGAGACGGGCAGCCCCGTAGATTCACCTGGGATTGGCCTAACGACCGTGCTGGCGCCCGGTCTGGCATTTTTTAGTTGAGGTAGAGGAGAGCGGCGCCAACTCCGGATAACCGTCGTAGTATACGAGCATAGGGACGTTCTTCTAAAAAGAAAAACTGTGCTAGCAGCTGGATGCCAGCGATGTCTGCATTTGGGCCTTGCGAACAGGAAATTGTACCGTTTCTCATTTTAGCGTTGAACTTAGGTTGCTGTCATTCCGCTAACAGCATTTAACATGATTTAACCAGTCCATAACTACTCAAAAGAGACGAAATATCGAGAGCTGTTGTGCTAGTCATCCCAGTTAGGTCAGAGTCAGAGGTATGATATGTTAGCGAAAATCTGCCTCCTCTGACGAAAGTAAGAAGTCTTCAAACTGTCATATTAATGTCATTTCAACCTTGAGCTTGATCAGTTTTTTTTTCGTTTGTGTATGCACTTATGTACATCTGATCCAAGGCCATATAAGTATGGCCTTATATGGCTTACATCGGTCCGCGACAATATACCTAAAGAGCCTGAGCTCTGGCAATCGGTGCGCACTCCACGCTTTTTGCTTTTGATCACTTTCGATGTTGAAAAATATCTTCCATATAGTGCAGCTTGATATACCATTTTTACGCATCCCTTCAGTGGATACTGGATACCGGACCTGTAATAATTAGCTTCATCTTGTTTCATCATGCTGTTTCACATTGTCAATAAGGAGGAAATTTTTATTTTTAAGTTTCACACCAAACGTCACATATATCACTAAAGAGGCTTCTAAAGCATAGGGTAAGGGCGGGTAAGAGTACGCGGGCGATAAGAGTACGCATCAGCTGTTTCGGTTGCTTAGCAACGCGGGTTTGTCGAGTTCATGAAGTGACATGAAGCCGCCAGTGCGTGCTTGTCACCAACGGAACGTGGGCGTTGAGCGGCGACGCTGTTGAGTTTAAGGCGATGAATATTATTTTCGAGCGTTATGATATTATTATGGTATGGTAAAATAATGTTGATATTTGGCAGTTCAGATAAGGTACATTTCCGCGATTGTTGTGGGAAACTTGTGAGGTTATCTGGGGAAATACTGTGCAGTGCAATATTCTGTTTGCGAAGTTTTGCACAACGTTTCGGGGTTGTTTTGTGCGCGAATGGCATGTACGGTAAGAGGACGCACTGTTCAGGAGGGTAAGAGTACGCAGAATTATACATTAAATCGAATATACAGAAATATACAATTATTAATCTATCGCTCAATGACGTTTGTTTTGTAGGTATATCATCAATGGAGCACTGTGATGCAGATGCGTACCCGAAATTCTTTTAAATACGAGTTATTCTCCCTTTTGATTGTGCATGTTTTTAAAGAAACACACGACATGATTATTTACTGATTTATAGACTTGAAAGATTTATTTTATATTTTTCTTTTTGGATACTAGAATTAACTTAAATGCCCTCTGAGTTTGAAGTTAAGCATTTGGACAGTACAAGCTACATAGGTGTGTGTTCATATGCTTGCGTACTCCACCCGCCTGGCGTGCGTACTCTTACACACCCCATATGGTAAGAGTACGCAACTGCAGCGGTTCAGAAAATGTCAGTTTTAGACCACTTCCATTTACGCTGAAGGATCGTTGCCCCATGGGATGATGGCTAATTCAATGAACTTTAATATTCCCTATTTGCGATTTCTTTCTTTCAAATATTAAACAAATGAGAGCAAGAAATCCACTAAGTGCGTACTCTTATACGACTTCACCCTATTTACATAGCGCTACGGGGACAGAAGAAGTGTTTATATACAGCGCTCTCAATGTATGTACATCCAATGATCATTCCACATCCATAACATGTGCAGCAGCGCAACACACAAACAGGTGATATTATGTACAGATCAAACACGCAAGAGAGATCTTCGATAAAATACATCATTCGTTTTGTTAACAGGCAACAAGCAGGACAGCAATGAAAGAAGACGATATGTGTCAAAAGTTATGTACATATATACAGCAATGTATGGATGGCATACATTTATGTGTGCATAATGCATGTATGTTCAATCATTGTCAAAACGCATACAGGAATAAAGTGCATGTTGTTGATTGTTATGCATATCTTTGTTTTGACAACAGATCATGTATGTTTGTACGTGTTTGATGATGCACTGTAACATTCGACAGTTGCGGGAATCCAATAAAATGAAAACTTACAGAAACTCAAATACATCACACATAAAAATGTTGCAAAACATGATAAACAAATAAGGAGCATATGAAGAAGTATTTGCTTATCGAGTAGCAGTTTGGTGATAAATTTAAAACAAAAACAGTCGATGAATATGGCAAGCAATCAAAGCAAAAAGAGACTGATAAAGCAGGCAGCGTTCCAAAGTCAGTAAAAGATATTATCAAGATAAGGGACACAAATAGGGATAAAAAGGGATAAGACACACAAAATGAAACAAATCATCCCTGAAAAATGTTTTGAAGCAGCAGCTGAAAACGGCAACTGAAATAAAATGCGCCGGGTCAGGGAGCATCGGGAGACGGCGGCGCACACATAACAGCGACCATGGCTAGACACAGGTGGTGGCGCGGCGTCCGGCCGCGGCCGCCGCACCCTCCCGCAGCCGGCAGGTCACACCACATGCGCGCAGAGGGGCCAGCCGCACCCGCGAGTGGCACCGAGAGCTCAGCACAAACTCGCGGCGAAATTTACCTGCGAAAGGTCACAGAGGTCACTGCAGAGGTCGCGCCCATGCCGGCCGGCCGGGCGGAGCATTGGGCGGGCTATACATGTGCAGCACAGAGATACATGCATGTGAGAGAGGCAGAAGAATGGTTAGTGAGTGGCTATTTACATGGGAGCGGTCGCGATATGTCCGGCTACGTGCGGTGCATGAAAACATAGAAAACACAGCGTCTTTTATTAACATTTAGGTATGCCTTGTGAGTGCTAGATAGTATATACAAGTGACTAGAATATATTGATTGGATAAACGCTGTCCAATTTTCACCGGAGTATAGAAAGCAGTGTTAAGATTAGGAGTAGATATGCAAACCCGACTGAAAACACAGTAGCAGGGATTATTTTTCGAAGTTTTGTGCTGGTAAATATAGAAGAAGGAAATTTCGGTAATTATTAGGTCAGCTCCTTGTCGACCGTTACATCCACGGCCCGGTCTGAGTCGGCCTAACAACGCTCCCTGCGGCCTCCAACTCGCATCAGTATCCTCTCGGGTCCCTACTGCCGGCGCGAGATCTCCCTGGGGTCTCAACTGTGTGCACCAGCGCTCCTCCGGGCCGCTCTACCGTCTACAAACGATGCACTTTGATAAAGCTGCCTCGCGTTTGGAGCATCTTATGGGATTAATCTCAAATCCCACCTCATGGGAAAACAAACTGCGCTGCTAATGACGCAACAACTCTTCCAAGCAATCGTGACTTATTATTGGCTAAATATTATCAAATCGGTCGAAAGTGCGTAAGTAGTGTTTTGTTACAAAAGGTAGATATATTTTCTTAGAAATCATGTCCATCTCGAAGAAGTAAGATTTAGAGATTAAAATTGAATATTTTGAAATTGCTCTATCAACGTGTACACTACTAAATACCAATTTCCAATGCCCACAAAACAAACACTTTTAACCAATCCCTACAAGACTCCCACTGTCGGAACTGTTGTTCCACCCATATAAGGCCTTGGTTCCACCCAAACCTGTGGAGTCAGCAGCTCTGCCTTTCGCCGGGCGGCGGCGCTATTCCACATATCATTAATTACAGGACTAGGTCTCGGTATAATTAGAACGTCTCCGGGTCCCGTGTCTGATGGGTCGGCGGCAGGCGGCGCGGCTTCAGCAGAATCTACCCCACCTCCTACAATATTACAGCGCTACGCCTGCTTAACCGACGTCCAGCCTGTCGTGGCTCGTGAGGACTCATGTTACCCATGGGTATGACACGGTTTAATGATGGCTGCAACTAACGGTATCTTATAAAAAAGTGGGCAACGTCTCGACAAAGATGGCGGTTGATGTGTCCGTTTGAATAAGATGTACAAATAAACATAACTTTTTGAAACTATCAACAAAAACTAAGCAATAAATGACGACTCAAGTGCCACATTTGTAGGCTTAATCGGTCGTAAGGAGCGCGACCAGTGGGTGCGTATTGGACAGTGGTGGGGACGGCGGCACGCGCCGCGGACCCGAGCGAAAAGTGGGTCCAT
Source organism: Amphibalanus amphitrite (assembly GCF_019059575.1). Classification (NCBI taxonomy): domain Eukaryota; kingdom Metazoa; phylum Arthropoda; class Thecostraca; order Balanomorpha; family Balanidae; genus Amphibalanus; species Amphibalanus amphitrite. The sequence goes on along the minus strand of NW_024881530.1, from coordinate 1,283,551 downwards.
TCGGCCGCACACGCTTGTGCGAGACGGACGCGTTTGTCTGCCGATTCGTTCTTGTGGCGAATAACAAATCTAATACTGATGCTTAGTTTTGTGATGGAGCTTTAAATGCACATGGGGTTATATAATTTGTTCCACACTTATTACTCACTGCTCATAAAGTTGTAGATGATTGGGTTGACGGCGCTGTTGAAGTAGAACAGCCAGTGAGCGATACAGACGGCCGCCTGCTGCAGCTGACCTTTGATGTCATCCTCCTGCTTCCAGCTTTCCCCCAGCGCGGCTCTGAAAGAGAGAAAGAGAGAGAGAGAGAGAGAGAGAGAGAGAGAGAGAGAGAGAGAGAGAGAGAGAGAGAGAGAGAGAGAGAGAGAGAGAGAGAGAGAGAGGAGAGAGAGAGAGGGGATAGAGAGATACGGTTAATCAACGACAGTCAACTAACGACGTACGCTTGGTTTTCCCATGAAACTAATTTTGACCGGTCAGTTTTCGCAAGCGAATTCGGAAAGTTCAGAGTTGCATTCGCGATGTCTGCAGTTCTACCTTACAGTCGTCCGATCTCAACAGTCATAGATCAACAAATGTTTAAATGCATTTCATTAGCAGCAGATTGATCTTCACATATTTGTGATTCATACAGGCATTCATTTCACGCATTTGGACATGTACACTCCTACAGTCATTCAGGCATTGTCCACGTGATCATCTATGCAGTGTGTAAAAGGAAAAGGAAATTACATGTGTCTGCCTGTCAGAAACTTTCGCGTACGATATCAGAGCGTCAGTGAGGGTACGTCAGTCATTTTGAGCTGTCCTCAATGAAGACGCTGCTTCCCTGTTAATTTGATTCAATGGAGCCTTAAGGCATGTAACAGTCGTTTGCGCATTCTAAATGACGTGAATGATGCAGGACCTTGTCAAACCTTGTCAAATGTTTACTTATTAAATATATGCTTCTTAGATAAATTTTCTATTACACTTAATCACAATCTAGCTCAGGGTTCAATGTCAGATATCAATTTTGAGTTGTTATTCAGGATGGCAACACTCCCAGCACGAAAACAGCTTGGGAATTTTGTGTTTGAAAATGCTACACTTTTATCTCCTAGTTTTATCTTCCCCTATCTCATGCAGGGAAAAATTTGGGCCTTTGCCAATGGCCACCCGAGGAGGAGATGCCACATGTTGGGCTCTTATTAATGCAGCATATCAGAACCCGAAATAGCTCATGGCCAGTTGTTGGATATTAACTGCCGAGTTTACGGGCAGTTCACAGGAAGAGAGCACTTCGTAAGGCTGTAGGAGCAGGTGCTCCTCGGCTACCAGTGTGAGATGGGGAGGTTTTACTCCTCTGGAAGTGTGAGATGACTGAAATGTTACTTGGCCGGAAGCGTCAGGCGAATTATTCTTTGTGACTTTTGTCTCGGATTCAGATCATCTTATACATAGTATACTACTTGAATATCTTGTATCATGCACATCGAAGACCCGTAATTGCTTTATACCGGGTGGCCCAGAAAAAACGTTCCCAACTGTTGCCGACAAATTGCACCTATGCAAGGCGGTACGGGCGAGAGACTCAGCACTGCTGAGCCGAACCGTTGCCGCGCCGCCGAGCCGAGCGCCGTCCGCGGTCGCGGGACGCTGGCGTCCCCTCTGACCCGGCTGGCCGGCCGGCGCGGCAGGGCGGCTCCCTGTTTGCGTAGGACCGGCCCAGGTCCGGGTCATTGTGTGGGGCACGCACGTGCGCGCCCAGCTTGTGTGTCTTCCGGGTGGAGCGCTGGACGCCCGGGCCATTTTTAGCCTTTTCTGTGTGCTCTGACCGTCCTCAACGCGTCTTGTTTTCACACCCTGTCGCTGTATATAAACTAGTTGTAAACACCCCCAGCCCTCACTTCACCTTTCGACTTCGACGGGGACACTGCGCTGCCCCTAGCTCTCTTCCCGGTACGTTTCGCTGCCTTGTCCGCCAAATATAGTGAACTAGAAGACAAAGTGTGTGAGAAGCCCGAGTGAGAAGTGAAACAGTGCGCGGTCTACACACAGATGAGATATTCGACGGAGATGCGGCAGGCGTATCGGTTCCGGTGACCAGGTCTACTGACTATCCTTTTTTATCCTAAAACATTCCTAAAACTCTCTAAGAAGGGGGTTCCTTTGTCGTCGGCATCCGGCGCTCTATATTTAGGCCCTAACATACGCCCAGAGAAGGGGGTTCCTTTGTCGTCGGTATCCGGCGCTCTCTTATTTTAGGCCCTAACATACTCCCTAAGAAGGGGGTTCCTTTGACGTCGGTATCCGGCGCTCTCTTATTTAGGTCCTAACATACGCCCTAAGAAGGGGGTTCCTTTGCCGTCGGTATCCGGCGCTCTTTTATTAGGTCCAAATATACTTCCTAAGAAGGAGGTTCCTTAGTCGTCGGCATCCGGCGCTCTATCCTGTATCCAATATTTAGTTGTATCTTAACTAGGCTAACGTGATAGGTTATAACATTTATTTTCCCAATTTTCCAATTAAACCATTTTCCTCCTGGATCTCGGTCACCAAACAACCAAATGCTGTGCGATGCGCGATTAAATACAGTCCACACCATGAAAGGAGATTCGAACGAAAGCGTCGCCAACATTTTCTGGTCCTCCGGGCCGGATGGTCCTGGCCTGAAGTGAGAACTGATGACCTTCGTGGCTGCCCGTCGCCGACTTAGTGATTGATTGTAGGTTACAAGCTGTGCCTCGTGTGTGCCAGTCGGATCGAGAAGAAAATTCCGATGATGGAAGATTCGACTCAGGCGGAGAACACAGAGACGGTGACGGTGAGTCAGGACACTGCCGGCGAGGAAGCTGGAGACACTGCATGCGTGTTGAAGCACCTGAAACTTCAGCGCGGGCGCAAGGCCGCCGCGTTTACTCGTGCCTGTAACACGGCGGAGGCTCAGATCGCGCGCCGAGCTAGCGAGGAAGAACTAAAGAAGCGGCTCGAAACCCTGAATGCGACACTGGATGGTTTCATGGAGGCCAATGACACCTATGTTGAGAAGGTGCAGGAGGTCTGCGAACTGGAAGAAGCGGAAGAGTACGCCACCCGACTGACGGCACGGCACGCCGAGACGGTGAAAAGAATTGAAGAGGCGACTACGCACCGACCAGTGAGCTGCTGCGCGGCGTCGCAAGCAGATGACAGACCACCACCATCAAAGTTGCATCACGGGGGGAGTAGAGTGAATGGATCCCGTGTTTCAGGAGTTTCCAGAGCGGCGTCCAGGGAAGCTGTAATAACGGCAGAGATGAAAAGCCTGGAGCTGAAGCATTTGAAAGCCAGGCAAGACAGAGAAAGGCAGCTGAGAAAACAGGAGGAAGAAAGCACAGCTCAGAGGAGAAGAGAAGAAGAAAGGATGGAAGAAGAGAAGAGGATGATGGAGGAAAAGGAGTTAGAAGAGGAGGTGGAACGAGCGCAGCAGAGGGCAAGACTTCTGAGGGCTGCAGAAAATGACCTTGAATGGGAGCGGAGAAACGACTTTGATGACGAAATCCCAGTGGAGGTGGAGCCTGAGCAATGCGATATATCGAGAGCCGTCCGTGATACGTCAGGTGAGCAGCGGCCGGCATCCAATGGTGGCGAAGTTTCCCGCTGCATCTCGTCATCACCCAGAGCTGTCGGTGTTCCTCAAGGTGAGAATGGGGTGCACAAGAATGACGGACTGGCTCGTGCCAGCTGGATCGCACCGCCGGCCTCATCCCGACGGAATGACCTGGCAGGACCATCAGCGTTCGTAAAGAGCATACCGCGACTGACTCTGCCAACGTTCCGTGGAAATGCACGTGAGTGGCCGCGCTGGATTGGTCTTTTCAAAGCCTTGGTGCATGATCAGCCGTCCCTGTCGGATGCTGAGCGCATGGCTCACCTTCAAAACGCGGTGGAAGGGCCCGCGGCCCAGGCCATTGACGGCATGTTATTCAACGGTGACTTGTATCACGAGGCCTTGAAAACCTTGCAAGATAGGTTCGGACGAGAGGAAGACATCATCCAGGCCCACCTGCGAAATGTGTTCATGACCTCGCCACCGTCACTAATGGACCTCCCAGCGATGGAGAAGTTTTATGCGGTCGTCCACAACACAGTCACCGTCCTGCGAAATCTCGGCTATGCGAGTGACCTGTCAAGCAGTGAAAACTTGAGAAGAGTGGTGGAAAAGCTGCCGAGCGAGCTAGCCCGAGAGTGGGGCCGTGAAGTGTTCCGGCTGCGACCGACGCGACCGACTCTGGAGACGTTCACCGAGTGGCTCCAAGTCCAAGTCAGCATCCTGAGCTTCTCTGCTGTCCAATCCGGGACTTCAACATCGGAACGGAAACGTGCAACAGTTGCTTCAAGGGACGGCCCTGTTCGGCGAACAGCGCTGGCGACAGGAGCTAATGGTGAAACCGAACCAGAGGCCCGCTCTCTGCCAGTGTGCGTGGTGTGCAGCAGTAACCACAGGCTGAGCGACTGCTCAGAATTCAAGGCCAAGACCCCAGACGCAAGAAGCGCTGTTGCCTATGAAGAAGGTCTTTGCTTTTCATGCCTCAAGAAGGGCCACTGGAGCAGAAGCTGCAAAGTGTCTCGGCGGTGCAATGTGAAGGGATGCAAGCTCACGCACCATTCGCTTCTCCACCGCGGATCAAGTCGGTCAGGAACCGATCAGAGCAACTCGAGGAGGGATCAGTCGTCAGCAGGGACAACCACGGGAGCGCCTGAATCTTCAGCTGAAGGTAGTTCCGGGAACCAGCCGTTTGTAGCGGCCTCGGTAAAAACGGACACAGACACACTGCTACAGATTGTTGCTGTGCGGGTTCACGGGCCCCGTGGTTCGACAGACGTTCTGGCACTCCTGGATGCTGGAGCTCAGACATCACTGTGTCGTGAGGATGTTCTGGAGGAGCTGGGCGTTGCCGGGGAGCGACACCCGCTCTGCATACAAAACGTGGAGACCAGTGGCACTCAGCGTCCGTCCGAGAGAGTGAAACTGAAGATCAGCCCCCTTGGCACAGGGGCAAAGAAGTGCATTAACATTCCTGAAGTGTGGTCTGTGCCAGCGCTGAATGTGACTGCGACTTCAATGACGAAGAGTCAGCTTCAGAGGTTTGAACACCTTCGTGATCTGGAGTTCCCGCAATATAATGGCGGGCAGGTGAAGCTGTTGATCGGTGCAAACGTCCTTGAAGCAGTGCTGCAGAAGGAGGTGCGTGTGGGACGTCCGAATCAACCGGCCGCTGTGAAGACAGACCTAGGGTGGACCCTGACGGGCTGCGTGTCTGACATCGTGCCCAGCAGCAGGCGCCGGGTCATGTTTCTGAGACGTCAATCGAGTGACAGCGAAGTGGAGCTGTGCGCTGCCGTCAACGAATGGTGGTCTGCAGAAGCAGCTGGAACAAAGTACAGTGAAACGACGTCACGATCGGAGATGGATAAGAAAGCACTCCAGATGCTGGAAAGAAACACGACCAAAGGTGGAGAGCGATACGAGACCGGTCTGCTGTGGAAGGAGACAAGTCCTACAGTTCCCAACAACAAGCGACAGGCTATTCAGCGACTACAGGCAACGGAGAGAAAGCTCGAGAAGCTTCCAGAGGTCGCAGGGAAGTACAAGGTCATCATCAACTCCTACGTCGCCGAGAGACATGTATCGGTCGCTGCTGTCTCAGCAGACGCACTCAGAGAGCAGAATGAGTTTGAGCTGGGCCAGCAGTTGCAGGAGGCCCAGCAGGAGTTGCAGAAGCAGTCCAGCCAGTTGGAGGAGCAGCAGCAGGCAGCTGCCAGACTCCAGGAGCAGCGGACCACGGCCACCGCAGACTACAGGAAGGCAGATGCCGGCCTCACCAGGGCGTTGGCCGCTGAGCTGGCCGCCTGTCGGGAGCGCGACCAGGTCCTCTCAGACAAGGCGAGCCTGGTACAGCAGCTGGAGCGGCGCGCTGCTGGGGTGGCCCGGCTGACGGCTGAGCTTGAAGACCGGGGATCTGAACTGGCTGCAGCTCATGCGGCCAAGTGTCGGGCGCTGGCACAGGTGGGGGAAATTGCCGCCAAGGAGAGCAGTTTCCAGTACAGAGAGAGGAAGATGGCGAGTGAGAAGGAGGTGTTGGAGAAGCAGATGTCCCTGCTGCTGGAGAGGCTGAAGTCGCAAGCAGAGGAGCTGTCCACGCTGCGCCGCCTGCACAGCTCGCGGATCCTCCAGCTGCAGGCCGACCTTGCTAACAAGATGGACCAGCTGGGGACGGAGCAGGCGGAAAAAGAACGGCTGACACAGCAGGCGGCCGACCTGGAGCAGCGGCTCACCGAACTGGTGGAGAAGCCCCAGCTGCAGCATGAGGCCGAGATCGAGCAGGAAGAAAACTATCGACAGCAGCTGCGGCCACAGGAGCGGCTGGCGCAGCCCTACAAAGAGGGCGTTGAGAAGGTGGAGGCCAGGTCGAATGAGATGCTGCGCTCGGTGGACGAGCTGCGGTCACTGCTGAGCTCGGCCAGCGAGCAGCAAAGCCAGCTGGAGGTGCATCTGGACGAGACGCACACCCAGCACGGCCAGTACCTGGTGGAGCGCGACAAGGTGATCCTCCAGCTGCGTGACCGGCTGGAGACGTACGAGGAGCAGCTGCAGGCAATCACCCGCAAAGGTAGCCTTTCAGACGAGGCGGTGGAGGCCACGTCACCGTCCGCCGCCCCCGCCGCCGTCAGCCGGCTCCTGCGGCAGGGTATGACGCCCACACAGATCTTCACCGGGTTCAGTCAGGCCAAGGAGCAGCTGACGGCCACAGAGGCCGAGAGCAAGCAGTTCAAACTGTGCCTCGACCAGATCCTGAAGGACATTGATAAGTGGACGCCGGCCATCCAGAGGCAGCAAGAGGATTATGAGGCGGCGGTGCAGACGATCGACTCTCCCACAGGCAGCAATGACGAGGCATTACGGGAGCTGGAGACAGCACACGCCAAGCCTGACGACGCCGGCCGGCGACTGCGTACCGTACAACACAAGAGGAACCGACTGGTCGCCCAGACAGAGGACCTGGCAATGCAGGTTTGCGTGCCGCTGAAGGAGGTGGAGAAGGCGCGCGGCGGTCGTCACCACACTCCGGGACGAGCTCGAGCTGGATACCTCCGCCGGACGGCTGATCGCCCAGCGTCTGGTCACCTTCTGGGGCAAAGAGGAGCTCCAGGCGCGCAACCAGGACCTGCTGTCCGTGGTGCGCGCGAACTGAGCGCCGCCCGGGAGGAGCTGAACACGCAGCGCTCATGGCTGCGTCCCGTGGACAACTGATCACTGCCTGCTGCGGTCATACGCCCGATGTACCAACCGTCCGGCCCCCCATGGCCGGTGCCACCCTGCTCGTCTGTGCTTTCTCGGCGAGGGTATCCAACGGTCGTCCGTCATTCCCTTGTGCGTGTGCATTTTGTGCCTTCCTGACGGGGACCTGAGTTCCGGGCTCAGTGAAAGGGTCCGGTATCCGCGCGCGAGTGTTAGGCCCGCTTTATCTCGCTCTGCACCTTCCTGGAATGCTGTGCGTGTTTTACTTGTATGGAGCTTGGAAATGATAGTTACCCGCGCCCGTTTCGGTTATCACCTTTGCTTGACTGTTCGTTTGTGCTGTTCAATTTGTCGGTCAAATGTATGTGTTCGACGTTCGCAGTGAAGCCGAACACAGGGGGGAGTGATGTTGCCGACAAATTGCACCTATGCAAGGCGGTACGGGCGAGAGACTCAGCACTGCTGAGCCGAACCGTTGCCGCGCCGCCGAGCCGAGCGCCGTCCGCGGTCGCGGGACGCTGGCGTCCCCTCTGACCCGGCTGGCCGGCCGGCGCGGCAGGGCGGCTCCCTGTTTGCGTAGGACCGGCCCAGGTCCGGGTCATTGTGTGGGGCACGCACGTGCGCGCCCAGCTTGTGTGTCTTCCGGGTGGAGCGCTGGACGCCCGGGCCATTTTTAGCCTTTTCTGTGTGCTCTGACCGTCCTCAACGCGTCTTGTTTTCACACCCTGTCGCTGTATATAAACTAGTTGTAAACACCCCCAGCCCTCACTTCACCTTTCGACTTCGACGGGGACACTGCGCTGCCCCTAGCTCTCTTCCCGGTACGTTTCGCTGCCTTGTCCGCCAAATATAGTGAACTAGAAGACAAAGTGTGTGAGAAGCCCGAGTGAGAAGTGAAACAGTGCGCGGTCTACACACAGATGAGATATTCGACGGAGATGCGGCAGGCGTATCGGTTCCGGTGACCAGGTCTACTGACTATCCTTTTTTATCCTAAAACATTCCTAAAACTCTCTAAGAAGGGGGTTCCTTTGTCGTCGGCATCCGGCGCTCTATATTTAGGCCCTAACATACGCCCAGAGAAGGGGGTTCCTTTGTCGTCGGTATCCGGCGCTCTCTTATTTTAGGCCCTAACATACTCCCTAAGAAGGGGGTTCCTTTGACGTCGGTATCCGGCGCTCTCTTATTTAGGTCCTAACATACGCCCTAAGAAGGGGGTTCCTTTGCCGTCGGTATCCGGCGCTCTTTTATTAGGTCCAAATATACTTCCTAAGAAGGAGGTTCCTTAGTCGTCGGCATCCGGCGCTCTATCCTGTATCCAATATTTAGTTGTATCTTAACTAGGCTAACGTGATAGGTTATAACATTTATTTTCCCAATTTTCCAATTAAACCATTTTCCTCCTGGATCTCGGTCACCAAACAACCAAATGCTGTGCGATGCGCGATTAAATACAGTCCACACCATGAAAGGAGATTCGAACGAAAGCGTCGCCAACACCAACTTTGAATCAATATTTCTCAGAAAGTGATAAAGATGCAACACTGAAACTTCCAATAGTCAATGCGGCCTATATTTTCCGTGAATGGTATGATTTTTATGTTATTCGGTCAATTACTTTTTAAACGGTTCGTGTTTCTAGCATGCCATGTAAAAATTACTTTTTTGCTCAGATGTTTACTAAAAACTGTGAGTGAACGGGCCACTTCCATCTCGGCACCACGGCCTGCAGCCATGACTGCTACTGACAGCTAGACTCATTGATGGTTCAGGCCGCAGGGTGATACATTCCGGCTAGCTTTTTTCGTTATTCGGTCGATTTACTGTTTGATCTTCTTGAAGGGAGGGCGATGAGCAGTAACCCATGCACCGTGCCACTCCTTCTGCTCGAAACAGGACTTAGCGTTGAAACGAATGGCATCCATTAACACCATTTTGGCTCATTATTTGAATATTTGGCACATAAGTGGGATAAAAAAATATTTAAAATAACAACATACGTGCTGGTTTCATTCACGTGTTCTATTTTACTATCTTTTTCTAACGTAGTACGTCCAAGCCAATCATCACTTCCGTTCAACATCGGCAAAAAAAGCAAAAACATCTTACTTGATTCAACATAAGATTGCTGGCTTGAAAATGATGGTACAGTGTTACAATTTAGTATGCCAATGCGCAAAGAAGTGATGCAAACTTGATGAAAATTTTGGCTCGTTATTTGCACTCCAATTTGAGATATAGGCCTCCAAAGTTGGGAACGTTTTTTTTGGGCCACCCAAGCTCTTGGTGCAGAGCGTGGCATACACTCACCTGATTACGATGATGAGATGAACACACAGAAGACAAAAGGCGAATATGATGACGACGACGACCAGCATTTTGGCGGCCTTGCGCCGGGAGCGTATGTGAGCCGAGACGGTGTCGTGACCTGAGCCGCCGTGCGAGCTGTTCCTGCCGTCTGAAAACACGCAGAAAACACAGATGAAGGCATATGTGGACGATATGCCGAACTGGGGATGCCCGGGCGCAGCAAATCCGCCGCCGCCCTAGCGATTACCTTGACCTCCGCCGTCTGTTGCGGCTCCAATGTCAAGCCGGCGTGAAGAGCTAGGGGATCCCTAACCCGCGCCCCACTGGGGTCTGCGTATAACACGCCCTACTGGGGGGGGGGGGCTAATATTCATAGCCCCCCCCCCCTCCTAACTCCGAAACTACTGGGCTGATCGTCAAAATTCAAACGGCGTCTGATAGCCCGGAAAAACTGTCGAGCGAAACCTAATTTCATTGACCTCGAGGTCACCGATGACGTCACAGGTCAGGTCAAATTAAAAATTATTAGCATTTTGGCTTGTTCACGTTTTGGGCTCTGGCCGCCGTCTTACAAGTCAGATCAGGCTCATTTTTTGTTCACACACTCGTGAACAGATGCTCTAGATACCCTGAGGGTGCCAAACTTGTACTTTGATTTTCAGGTCAAGGTCAGGTCATCACAGGTCACGAAAATATTATATCATGCGTCGGTCACATGACACATGTTTTATGGTCCATTTAGGCGAAAGATTTCGAATGTGATATCGTCTGTGTCATTCGAAGTCATTTTGAGTCGAATTTAGCTTAGGTCAGGTCACTTTCAGGTCAAAAAAGGTCAAATTTTGAAGTTATAATTTTTCAACAGAAAAGGTGTCTATTGGATGCAGTTTGAGCTCAGGAACACGATGGTGCTATTTATATTGGCGTACGATGTCAAATACGTGGTGAAAAATTGATTTGAAAAATTAATAATTGTTACTTTTTTGCAATAATGCGTATAACTTGGCCATTTTTGAAGATATTTAGCTAAAACTTGCTAGAGTTAGTCATAATAACGCATTCTATCACATATATTCCGGGTTTTTCGAAAAGTCAAAAACTTTTTGAAAAAATGTATAAATGTAAATTTTGAATTTTATTATTTAAAATTTTCAAAATTTTCAAAATTTCGAAAATCCGAGATAGCAGTTTGAGAGCGCAGTCTATTCTGAGTCCTCTCATGCAAAGAAATTGGATCTAGCTTAAAAACTGAGCCCATGGGAGCGATTGCCGTGGTTCAATGTTTTGCGTCGAAATCGGCCGAACATGACGTCAGTCTGACGTCATTTCCGGCCGACCTATGGTAGCTACGAAGTTCAAATTTTGACACAAGGTGTCAAATTGATGGAGCCGAAGGTACTGAAAGTTTGGAGTCGATACATCAAGCGGTTTGGAAGTTATTGCAGAAAAACGGGAGGGGGGGGGGCTATAAATAGCCCCCCCCCCCCCCAGTGGGGCGCGGGCTAAGATTGGCACAAACTGTAGCAATTGTGGAGCAAAAAAGCAAACCATTTATGGACATGTTGAAATGGCTTTACAGATTTTACAGATGAGATAGAAATGACGGGTGAGTGGCGCGAAGTGTCACAAAGTAAGCGTGTATGTCTGTTCAATAATACATTGCCTTTACGACGATAACAGGTGATGTGTTACTGTAAGCAGTTACGCACTAAACTTTCTACTTGCCTAATCAGTGAAATATACCGTCAAAAAGCCACTACTTTAACGTCAGTTGCAGTCAAGCTCCTGCTAAAGAGAAAGAAACTATTGCACTATTCAGCACAGCATGGCACCAACACCAAAAAAGCATGGCGCATAACGTATGCATGAACAATCTTGGCTCATTTCAACAAACACAAATGGTAGGCAAACATTAGTGCAGGCGAGTCTGTCTTAAAATTGGCGCAACCTCATAGCAATGGGCAGAGTTTCACATTACCTCTCACAAACAAACTACGAATTGGTCAGCCAATTTCCACCCAATTCCAATAAACTGGTGAAATTTCACGGCGTTTTCCGTCGTAAAAACCGACCACCAGCAGGACAACGAGCGCAGTCCACTGATGGGACGGCGATTGCATTTGGATTCAGAGGGCTCCGTTGCTCGCTTTGGGTGAGCCGGCGAGCCTGTTCATCTTAGTCCGCGATGGGATCAATCACTGAGTGGGCATTAATCTCTGGTGGATGCTGACTGCCTGGGAATGGATGGCGGCAGCCGCGGAGTGAACCAAGAGGGTAGGGATTCAGTTGCCAGTTGCATACGCAGCTATGGAATAGGGTATGGCAAGGATGATCAGAATGCGAGCGATAAAGTCAATAAACGTGCGGGAGCTGAGCTGGGGCGTGAACGCACACACCTACAAATATAACAGAGAGCATTGCTTCGGTGAGTGCATTTTGTGAGTATGTCCCTGTTTGTTTTGTTTAACCATAAAGACGTTTATATATGCCTGAGACTGACAGGGGTATAGCTCTGTAGGAAGATATCGCATTGTAGTGGTTGTGCCATTGCAGCAAGCCCTGACTCAAAGCTGTCACCACAAACAGCATGCACTGAATGCTATCATCCTCATCATCTTACTGCACAATGAACCAGGGTACGGGAGGGTGAAGGCTGCACGTCAGACCAAACGTCAACGCCGCCTTAAAATGGTGATGAATGACGACAGGACAAGGGGAAAATGCGCTATTTCGCAGTTCTATGCTCGAAAGCAGATAAGAAAACTATGTAGACGCCATCTTTTACGCGTTGATACTGGAACACGGTTTTGAGCAGCAGTCGAAAAATTAGCTCTTGATTTGAGTAGCCTCGTTGTAGATATTGTTTTCAATATAATCAAATTCTATCATTTGTTGTTCTAGAAGACGGTCTCTAGCAACTGCCCAGCCGTGTATAGTATATGCAGACGCTCTGATCTTAAGACCCGTATAGTATATGCAGACGCTCTGATCTTAAGACCCGTATAGTATATGCAGACGCTCTGATCTTAAGACCCGATACGTTCAGCGCCTGCTCCGCTCGCTCACCTGATCCAGAGATAGCCGAGTAGTCCCGCGACTCGGGGTGGCCGGGGATGGCCGGTTTCCACAGGACGCGCACGATCTGGCAGTAGGTGAAGAGCATGAAGCACAACGGCAGCAGATAGAGGCAGACGAAGTTGAAGATGGCCGAGTAGAGCTCCATCTGAGCGCCCCAGGTGGTGGCGCACGAGGAGAAGTAGACGGTGCCCTTGGGACTCCAGTCGTACGGGTGCACTTCGCTCCACACCATGTACGGCGTGCCTGCGGGGGGGGGGGGGGGGTCGGTGTGCATTAGCGATGTCGGCGGAACGATCTTTTGTAATAACGTAAAAAATTATAGGAGTATTCTTGAGGATTATTTTTTGAAACTGATTGATGATAAGGTGAAAGTGGCCAAATTTGGCTTGGTTGAATCATTCCACAGGTTAATAGCTATCCGACAGTTACTCGTAGCAATACCTTTGCGATAATTACTCGCACAAATGAGGATAACATTCCGGCTATGACCATTTGGATGCAGTATGCGCTTCACAACACCATGAAATAGTTCTAAACCAAAGGCGAGATCTCATAGCAATTCAGAGTCGTCTGATATTAGCAATAACATAGTTTACTCCAGCAGCCCGAGGCATTTCCTCCACAATCGCCACGTCAAAACTCGGAAACTATTTACTTTCTCGTAAGCCTGGCCGTCAGTCTGGCTCAATGTGACAGGGTGGACCCTGGGGACCCCATCACGTCACCGGCAGCGCTCACCAATCATGATCGAGAGTATCCAGATGAGAGCGATGGCCTTTTTGGCCCATCGCGCGGTGGCTCGGAACCGCAGAGGGTGGCACAGGGCGTACCACCGGTCCAGGGAGATGAACGCCAGCGTGAGCACCGACACAGCCACCGACATCATCTGAAAGAGGGGTAACAGGCCATGGGTAATGGGTATGCATGTATGTATGTATGTATTGACACCAAAAGCCTTCCACATATGGCGTGGCGATTACGGCGATTACGGGTCACATATCACAGGTCACAGGTCACCGACATCATCTGAGGGAGGGGTCGTAGGTCACAGGTCACAGGTCACAGGTCACATGTCACCGACATCATCTGAGGGAGGGTCGCAGGTCACAGGTCACAGGTCATGAGTCACAGGTCACCGATATCATCTGAGGGAGGGGTCACAGGTCATGGGTCACATGTCAGAGGTCACCGACATCATCTGAGGGAGGGGCCGCAGGTCACAGGTCACAGGTCATGGGTCACCGACATGACATCATCTGAGCGAGGGGTCACAGGTCACAGGTCATAGATCACAGGTCACAGGTCACCGACATCATCTGAGGGACGGGTCACAGGTCATGGGTCACAGGTTACCGACATCATCTGAATGAGGGGTCACCGGTCACAGGTCATGGGTCACATGTCACCGACTTCATCTCAAGGAGGGGTCACGGGTCACACTCACGCGTCACCAAAATCAGCTGAGGGAGGGGTCACAGGCCACAGGTCACAGACATTATCTGAGGGAAGGATCACAGGTCATGGGTCACAAGTTTTAGCTACCGACGTCATCTGCAAGAGAAGGGTCGCGGTCCGCAGGCCACACGTGAGTTCCTAAAGCGGCTTTACATTTATTTGCTTTGTAAGCGTAACGTCATCAAAGATGCAACAGCCTGCTCCTTACACTTCTGACGTGACGCCAAACAATTGTTTTTTTCGCGCGGGGGAAAGCACAACGATCTTAAAGTTCCACGATCACCCAAGAAAACAACATAAAGGCTCTGTAAAGATAAATGGTGGCCTAATTTTACCAATTATCACAACAAAAAAAAAAAAACAGGAAGCTGGTGCGGCGGATACTGCGACAGTTTGTGAAGTTTAGCTCGGAGAGCGAACAAAAACATAAGTGAAGCCGAGCAGTGTGCAGTGTCGGGTTAAGCTCGCTGATTTTTCTGCCCAGACTATAATCACTTTCCAGACCTAGGCTAAAAATAGAAACCCTGGGATGCAAGTTTCACTTGACTGATTAAAACATCACAAGCAAAGCTAATGTATCAAGACAGCCTTGAAACCGGAACTGGTTTGAAGCGCCTCTGGGGCTGTAGGGCGGTGCCGGTAAACATCGTTGGGGCTATCACCACCACACGCTGAAATGCTGATGGAAAATCGATCGCCATAAGATTTTAGGCTGCGATCAAAACAACGAAAGGTTCCACAGATGCTGGCATTGAAATGTAAGAAAAATAGGTATGTACGAGTATGGAATCAGTCGTGGACATTAGTCTTACATTACGAAGAACGTATTATATTTACTTAAAGATGGACTGGTAACTATTAAGTAGGCAGAGCTTGCGCAAAAAGTTGTTTTGAAATTCCAAAGTGATATGCGTCGCTTATTGACAGAAATGGGCTGCACCTAATACTGTTCACCAGGTAGCCTTGGTCCAACAGCACCGCATCGACATTGCCACAAAAGCTTCCCTTGAATGGCGATCCAGCTTTCAAGGGGCGGCGAGCTATTGAGCTGTTACGGGCTAAGGAGGTGCAGTCGCCATGATTCAAGACCTCACCGCTGTATTTATTGTCATACAATGAACACCAGCAACAAACAGCTTTGTGGGGCATCATATTCGTGGGAACGTTCCAAGGCGGATACAAAGACCTGTTATTGTGCTGAGTTCACACACATAATGGCATGTGGAGAAGGAAAGAACTTTCAGCTGCTGGCTCGTCTTTCTTCACTTAAATACATCTATCGCACTTGCATTGTACGATAATCTGTTGATGACTATTGGAACTAGGCAAAAATAGTTTCTGAGTGTTGTTTCTTATTTGAAGCGTCAAATATACCTATGTCCGATGCCCAAAATACCTACCACGTAAGAGTGCGATTGAACTGTGAATTGTAAACTTGAATCAAATTGAGCTTGTTTATTTACGTAACAATTCCAGAAAGCCAAACGCTATCTCATCTTTGTTACGATCGCTATCAATCAATTAATTAGGACCTAAAACGGTCTGCAGCAATCAACGTTCAACTATCCTAAATTAATTTCTGATAAGGTTTTATTGAAGTGATCAAATCTAACAAATGGAATCGCCCATCAGTAATCGGGGATGCTCTGAGCTTAGTCCAATGTCCGAGGGATGAATTGTCGGAGTGAAATAACTACTCAGACAAAATCCAGGTTAACCCGCGCCCTGCTGGGGGGAGGGGGTGTTTGAACACCCCCCTTGTGGTTTTTCGCGAATATCTCAAAAACGGCGGCGCGGAGCGCCGCCGTTTTTGGTACACCTTATCGTACATCAATTCTACACATGTTGTGAAAATTTCAGACCAAGGTCATTCAAGGTCAGGTCACCAGGTCACTTGAAGTGACCTCACCTCATAAAAAGTTTCAATGTCTGTCATAGCTACACCGAGTGACCGATCGCTTTGAAACTTTCAGCGATTGCTAAGAGCAATAGCATGTACAAAATGTTTATCTCAGAAGTTTGATATCGATGACCTAAGGTCAGGTCAATTTTGCGACCTCCCCATTATAAGTCAATGGGAGAAAATTGAAATGCGCCTCTTTTGGACAAAAGACATTATGAACACTCCCAAACACCGAATTACAAGTGGTTTAGACACACTGAACATGAAAATGGTGTCCGTGACCCTTGTTTATGCCCTGAGGTCATCTTAGGTCACGAATAGTATCTAACAGTTTTTCGCAAATAACTTTTGATAGAGGCATGCTAGAGCGATGAAAACGCCTTAGATGTGTTCAGCTCGACGATACGGATCGACTGATATGCAACATGACCCTTTCCGGTCAGGTCATGACCTTGACCTGATGTCAAATTTTCAAGTTGACCTTTCAAGGTCAACTTATAGTTCATTCGATGCGTCTTGACGAGAGGAACACAATGCCGGTAAAAGTAAGCTCGTACAAGGCTTGGGTCAAAAGTTATTGCAGAAAAACTGTTTCCGAAAAAATCGGCTATTTTTGCAATTTTTGCCCCCTGCAGGCAAAACCTTTGTCGTTAGGTCAAATCTGAGAGAATTATCCAGAAAGGGCTTTAATAGGGCTATCGAATGCGCTTTTCCGCGGCGCTGTAGCTCTATTGGTTCTCGAGTTATGCGTTGGCTTCTTGGAAATTTTCGACATTCGACCTGGAAATCGGCGAAATTTTGCCTTCAATGACCTCTGGTGACCTGACCTTTGACCTGACCAAAAAATTGACCGAAGTGATTTCGTCATTATTTTTGACGCTCTTTCGAACGCCACCTTCCGCGAATCGCTACGTGGCCCAGGAGACGAGTTACAAGGGGGGGGGGGGTTCAAACACCCCCCCCCCCCAGCAGGGCGTGGAAATCCAGGACCCCCAGCCGGGCGCGGGTTAAGATATTGTGCAGTGCATTGCAAATGAGCATTGTTCACTGTTTTTCAGACTGACAATCACAAACGAGGACATTGAGCATGCGTGCTACAGCAGCCGAACCAGCAACCATCAAAAAAATAACCGCTACCTCCAAAATGAAACATATAATGCACAGTGCACTTCAAAGTGCTTCAAAGTTTTAGGGGCGCCATAGGCGTCTCTAATCGGGTAACTGGTATGTATGTACCATTGGACATATATTTGCGCCCCTAGATAAGTATCAAGTTATATTGTATGTTCATTTTACGTAAAAATAATTCCTGCCACAGGCACCACCAATCACCGCCACCACTGCCGCAGATCAAGTATGGCGTTACAGAGCAACTATTATAACTCGCCGCCCTCATCGACTGCACAGTCAGCCGGACTGAACTTAATCGCACGCCGTTCGTCTCTGGCGGCTCAGTCCGGACATTTGTTGGGGGTGGTCAGGTCTGTCCCAGTCCGTCTCGGCCGTATCCGGCCCCGGCTCAGCAGGGAAATTTATGGACGACAACCGACTTGGGTTAGCTTAATGCAGTCCCATGGGGCCGCCTACCAACCGCGCCTGAGAGATGGTCGTCTCCTTGTGTTAAAGCACTGCCATGACAAATGATGAACGGGTACAGAGTACAGACAAAGGAGAAACCAAACTTGCGGGCCACGACACACCGCGTAGATCACACAAAATTAATGGATAAACTATCAAATCTAATTCGTATAGGTAGGTCATTTTTGTGTCATATCAATTGCAGTGAGTTCAATTATATAGCGTGGGAATGCGTACCTTCCTATATCATGTGCATCTAGCAGTTCAGCACAATATAAGATAACATTTGTGATATTCAGAACTAGAAAATTGCAATGTCTTTACATGAAGGTAAAGTACCAAAGGAATAATCTGTGAGAAAAATTTTTGCTTCTGGCTTACTTTTGCAACTATTGTAAATGTTTATCAACAACATTGCATGCGTGTTCTTGTCACTCAAAACAGCCGCATGAAGACCAAAATAACACCACTAATGATCGCGGATCGTTATCATCAGCGACGTACCTAGTTCAGCACCGAACGGCCGCTGATACAGGCTCGATTATACTGCCCGGCGCCCATCACAGCCAATCAAAACATAGTCCGGCGAGATCTCACACCAGGGCGAATCTTACCGACCATCCATCCAGTCTCGGGTCGCTCGGACTGCGCGACCTCTTGGCCGGAAGACGGACCGATCGTCAGCCTGTTCGGACAGCCTCGGCTGACTTCAGGTGGGCGTCAGCATGCTTTTGGACCGGCGATAAGTGGTGGTTTTTGGACCCGGCCCCAGAGATGTACCGTGCAAAATGAAGCGGCCCTACCTAATCTGACGAGTGATTCTGCGAGCATGAGTAGTGCTAGTGCACTGTTCAACAGCATTAAGTACACCTGTAAGAGCTAGTGCGAAGAGAGTAAAATAATAAAAGCCCATTCCAGTCTCATCGGGTACCCATTTCTTTCGTTTTATCGAGGGCAGGTAACATCCTGAATAGCCTAGCGCAAGTGTAACCGCCGATCTGATGCCTCCTTTAAAACGTCCTCGAGTGATGACTTTGTGCAGTGTGCACCGTAAACCAAGTCCTTTTTGGAGAATCTCCTATCTTTTAGCCTGCTATTCATCGCCCAGACTACGATTTCAAGAAAAAAATGGATGGCCCAGAGAAATGAAAGTCATGACATGCTTCGCTACTTTGCTTAAGTCTGATCATATTTCAGTTTCCAAGCCTGATTTCGACTGATTTGGTACGCGGATCTCTGTTTCAAACAACCGCCACGTCTAGCCCGGACTACTGTGTAGCGTGTTAATCTCTGCATGGACTAAACACCCCTGACCCAGAAAATAGTACCCTATTTGACCCAGACAGCTGTACCGTGTCTCACAACCGCGGAACACCGGCTGCGCTCCCCTGTGGTGAGACTCGCTCATCCGAAAATGAGCGCGCGCGTGTCTAGAGGCCGCGGAGTCGACTTCTGCCAGCTGAGTCAACAGACACTGCACTGGTGCTACACCAGCCGACCCCCTGGTCAAACCTGGTGACCCCGACCAGCCCGAGTGACCCTCCACCCAGACGAGGCGACCTCAGACGACCCCAGCGGGCCACAGTTCCAACTCGGCGGCGCCCACAGCCTCGCTCGGCAGCCCTACTGGGAGCCGTCCCCCACCGACATCGATACGGCTAACGCCTAACAAGGAGCTGTCTTCGGGAGATACGACTAGGCTCGGACTGGGTTATAGCAGGACGTGGTTACAGCGCGGCCAGATCCCACGGGTTATCAGAGCGAGCAAGAGGTCTTTCTTGTAGAGATGTTAAGCAAAATGAGTCTTGTTTAATATAGGCGATGTGATAGGGCCTTGCTAGATATACAGAAGCGTTTTTTCATGAGTCTCAATAGAACTGAATAGGTCTAATCGAATATACATTGGAAGCTTTTTTCATGAATCCCAACGGACCCATGATGTTCATGGCTAGATGAAGGAGCTCATGAATTCAACAGAAGATATGACATGCTAATTGTTTGCACATTTGACTTGAATGAAGCCAGAAACGTGACTAAATAAAAGCATTGCATCATGCATGCAGTGGGCAATATTGGAAAACCTTACATGCCGTGGGTAAAAACAGCACAAAATCATATAACTTTATGCATGCCGTATCCAAGTTGGTGAAGTTAAGCTAGAACCGAAAAAAATTCATTGAAAATGTGGCGTCAAAACAGGTTATTTCGCTCTTGATACGTTGAATCAAGTAGGATTGCTCCCTGATAGTGCAGCTCTCAGTGATTAATGCATTGAGTGGAGGAAAGCGTACCACTCGCCGACGTGGGGACAGCTCTCTTCCCTACAACTGCTTGACCTTGTGTTGTTTGCTACGCCAAGTCTAGGACAGAGGCCGTTCGGCCCCTGATCGAGCTAGAGCTTCGCGGGAAAAAAAAAAACGAGCGTGTTGCCCGTGACGAGAGGAAGCCGATGATACCCAATTTTAAGGTCATAGGTCATTGGTTGACCTTCCAGGCCAGGTCAATGACCCAAAAGTCGGGAAAATCGGACCTGCTAGAACTTCGTAAAGTGAAGCTTTTATGCTTTTTTTTTGGGGGGGGGGCGCTGATAACAAATTTCATGTTGGTTTTGATCAAAGATGACGTCTTCATGCATTTGGACCTGGTCGGGTCAGGTCAGGTCAGGTCAACCAGTAGGCGTCCTACCGCCTATCCAGTGTCAACCACCACTAAAAGCCTCGTAACATGTTACTAATGCACTAAAACTACTTCGTAAATGTTCAAACGGTCATTAAATTCGAAATCAGCTTCAAAAACTAGCCTGGAAACACGTGCAGTGTGCAGTGGAGAGCAAAGAGTACAGTGGCGCCCCCACCGGCGGTGGCGGCCCCGGTAGCGGTTGCGCTTTAGAATTTTTCGCTTCCGCAACTCGCAACTCCGCAACTTTTTTGGGCTCGGTAGCCGATCCGTAACTCCGCTACCAAGAGGGTAGTCCGCAAGTTGCGGAGTTGCGGAGTTGCGGATTAAGTTGCGCAATGCCCAGCTCTGGTCTAGGACAACGACTGCGATATTTATCGTACAGGTCTACAGCGAGCGAGCGATGGTATAACATTCGGTATAACCTTTACCGACAAATGTCTAATGCTATTCGTATCAGCTGAACGTTTACACGGTTGGTTGTTCCGCAGTGACGGAGACCGTGATAATTCGCGTTTTATGGTGTCTTTGCTGCGGCGCGGCGGTTTACGACATCGATTATGTCGGCGCTCTGATGCGGGACATTGGTTGGCGTCGAAACATCAGAAGTATCGCCACTGCCCAATGAAAGGGCGGTCACGTTCTGATCAGCCTTTGCTGCCAGGAACACCATATAGCTCAACGAGATACACATGGTTTAGTCCGGAATGAAACGCATTCAAGTGAAGTTATTCAATACATTTTCAATAGTGACCGTCAATTGTCAAAAGATGACGGTCAAATAAGTGACATTCTTACAGTACGCTAACACAACAGCAACACTAAGACAGGGATGTGTGGCTTCAAATTGAACTATGCCATTCCATTAGTCCATTAGGTTAATTGCAACTGGTCAAACTAGTCATTCGAATTATTTCTGCCCAGCGCTCAGGTATATGCCAGCGGAGTCAATAGAATGTCATAAATCCAAACAAACTGCTAGCGTGTACGATTCAAGTTCGATTGCGCCATATCACAAACTAATGTCATACCTGAGTAATTCTTACCCAAGGGTAATTTTCAAAGTGATAATGATCACGATGTAGCCGTGCAATGCCATCGATGTCACCTCATTCAATAATGCTATAGGTATATTGCTGCTTGATACCACTTGATGACATTTCCTGAATGATGAAACAAATTTTCGGGTCACTGCAGCTGCCCAAATAACCAAAAACCAATCGCAACGTTGAGCTATGACACTCAGTGGGCTAAGCTTATTCATTTCAAAACAGTGTAAAGCGTGCACAACCATAATTGCTTCCGTTTGCATAAAACACACCAGTGATATCGTCCACCCCTTGTAATCAGTAGATAGTGATTAGCATAATGAACACTTGTATGGCTGGAGAGTGTCGTTAAACATTCACAGGCACTGCATGTCCGATGCAACCGTGAGATCACTGCACTCCATGGCCTGAAAATGTTACTGTGGATACATGAGTGCAATGGAGGCACATCTGTGTGAAATCAGGGATGTTTGAATTTCCTATTTTCTGCCTATCTCCTAGCCTTTTCGGATTTTGCTACATTTAATAGCTTTCCATAAGGCCTTCATTTGGCGTGATGGATGATGTTGGTCTGTGTCGTATCGGCGGCAGTGAGTTCTTATGCTCCGCCTATTCTCATCAGCCTTCTTTGTCATCTAACTTTTCCCATTTCTCTGTCATATGCTGTGGCGCTCAGCTATTATTAGATTATGACAGGATGCAAGAGAAAAAGATGGATAAAGATGGCCTCTGTAATCTGGATGGTCTATAGAGGTGGGGGCGCCACTCTCAAAGTGGATGGAAAAAGTTTCAGGACTGGGAAGATGTGCGCTGTTTATAAACAAGCGCGCTTGCTGATAAAACTCAATAAAACTCAGAGGACGTCTGGCAACGGTTCAAAGTATCTACACCTCAGGTTCCGCAATGTAAAGTAGGAAATAAAGAACGGTGATCTTATGTCACTTGAAAGGACAGCTCTTTGGTAGCAAATGCCCTCATTCCTGCTGTCGCCTGGAAGAGCACTGACAATTTTACATCCTTCCATACGGTACTGTGCCCCTATGACATCTAATATGCCGTACCTACGACTTGAAAATGGAATTTGAGATGACGCAAACTAGCGTGACCTGATGACGCGACTTTGCATCTGAGGGGGCACAGAGCACATACTCTGACCTTGTTCCTTGCTGCCCATGCCGACGTGCCCTACCGACCTCATATCACTGCAATATCGCATTAGCGCTCCTGCTGACGTTCCTTTTTGACCGTGTGCAGCCAGCCTGTTTACCAAACAGCGCCTTGTGTTGCACCTCATAACTCGGGCGTCGGTACGGACAATGGATCTCCACCCGTCGTCGGGTACGAGTGACGAGCAACCTCCCTTTCTTTCAACCCGACCTCAGTGCCGATCGCACCGACAATGGTCAGCCTCAGTGGTCTCAGCTGACCTGTGCCTCGCCCCTCGGATCGCCCTCTGCTACTGGGAGGTGCTGAACAAGGTGTATTGTACAGTCAGCTAGATACCGCTGCTTCAGCGGCTCACTGCAGGTGTTGGTTTGGTCTGGACTTGATGGGAGCGGTCTACGAGTACAGCACTATGTAGGTGTCGGCTGAACCCGCACAGTAACAGCATTTTGTGCTGAGTGGAACCAGCCTTGAAAAAGAAATACGGGCATCAGCTCAGAAATGGTGGTTGCATATAGGTACTTGGGTTATAGTTAGCGTTAGCAAGTAGAAAGGTATAATAATTGTTTGTTTTTAGCACAAAGGAATAACCTTTGCTAAAGCTCCCCTAGCACCTGAGCAGCTTAGCTTTGCTAATTCATTTGCTTATAACTGCCAGTTTGAGTATTGAAATGCGTATTAAATTTTTATTGAATGTCTGTTCTATCAATTTAACTTCAAATTTTCACTGTTAAAGCTATCAAACTGTTAATGAACAGATCACCTTCCTCAATTCGAAGCTACGAAGTATGAACTAAGATTGTCCATCCTTGTCTTCATTTCAAGTCATAATCGTTTCCCTAACGTGTCCGCTAGCCACAGACCGAGATCAAACCGAAGCTCACATTTCGAACGAGGCACAGAGTACTTCCACTAACTTGGCCGTGCAATTTATGTGGTAAGTTATGGCGACAGTATAATTGATGCCCTGTGCTGGGTAGTGGGAACCAGCTGTTGGCATTCAGAGCGCCTGACAACGATCAGCGACTGGGTCCGCCAATGGCGCGGAGCTGCGGGCAGCTTATGGGGTTTTAGTTGAGCTTCAAGATACTCTGGGCTCCATGAACGAGACACCTAAATATCAACAGTGTTGGAGAACTAACTGTGGTACCGGATGGGGTTTAATTGTTGATAGATGACCGTAAATTACTCCAGATCCATGAGCAAAGTAAATGCGCATTACAACCGGGGATGCAAACGAGCGATGATCCATATGTGTATGCTGACTTAGGTTACGTTGCGCTTTACTTGTTCATGCATAACCAATGCTTTCTAGTATGCATCTGGGTTGATTGATTTGTTCTAAATGCATAAAGTCTGATGAGAACGTAAGCATCAATAATATGCATTACTTTGTAAATATGCCTGCATTACCATTGCATGTGCGTTATTATTCATCTGTGACCTGATACTGCCGAAGCATATGACCTGAAGAAGTCATCAAACAAAACTTATATGAAATGGTAGTTTTCTCCATTTTAAGCTGTTAAATCTGCAGATTTGTGTTTCGTCACTCACTTTTATATCCCATGCATGATTAATAATATTGTGCTAACCCATTTTATTGAATGGATATTGTATGTTCGGTTATATGAATTACGCTGAGACATTTTAATCTTTCGTGTGCCCACTAATCCACATGCTTCGGATCTGTACTCAAGCACTTATAAAACTTCCGGTGACCTAAATTTGCTGTGAAATCCTCACTTACTATTATCTCGAATGTCAACAAGCTAGCACAGACTCATGGAGGCCCAAAGTCATGCACACCTATCAACTTTTGCGTTGCTTGGGTCCTTTTTATCGCAAAATTGCATATGAGATTTGTAAATATTCAGTGCAGCATATTCAGTTTATGTGTTATGTTCAACTAACTGCTCCCATTTGTCTGTATAAAGACCTATGTCAGACCGCCGCACGGTTCGCACTCATCACCGTTTACCTGAGCACGATGGGGCTAATTTCGTGACGTCAGATAGGCTATCAAAGCACAGCATCACTTGTCGCACGGGAGGTGACACGGGTCGCTGCTAGCACCCTTCTGCTGACTCACCGAGCACCGGATTCGACCTAATCAATAAACATACCGGCCAGATACGGCCGCTGAACAAATCTGCCCTCACCAGCACCTGCAGTCTGCACAGTATGCGCATTGACAACAAGCCTTCAGCGCATTTGCATTGACATCACAGAGCCGGGATACCTATGGGCTCCATCGCTGACACCCAAGTCACCGACGAGCACCCGTGTCTTAGTTACTGTATGCCTGGCCTATTCAAATACATTAGCCAGAGGGGTGTGGTAATAACTGGTGTAAGCAAATTGACCACGGTCAAAAATGCATTACCAGAATGCACTTAAGCCAACATTTTGGGATGGTCTCGTTCCTAAGTCGGCTAAGAGCTTCGGTCCAGAAAATAAATTTATCGTTGGCATACAGTAAAATACATACCAAACTCGGCCGGTGATAAATTTTCAAGACCTCAGTCCTTACTGATTTTTGAACTCGGCCTTCGGCCTCGTTCAAAAATCCAGTAAGGACCTCGGTCTTGAAAATTTATTTACACCGGCCTCGTTCAGTATTATATACTACCATACTGAATTGGCTGCCAAATGGCTAGTCTGTCGCCTTCCCGCATAAACTTTCAGCTAACCCCTGTTCGAAGAACTGCTCACAGATGGCTCTAAGCAGCGCTGCCGCTCTCCAATCACGGGGTGGTAACTGGTAACTAACCGAGTCCCAAGAAGATGTCAATTTATGCATGGATTTAGCGCCGCGACGACCGATGAGAGCGGTTGTATCCACCCACGTCCGGTCGCGCTCGTTTCAAGCTGCGAGTTGGTGATTGGTGAGATGTGGTAATCCGAACTTGAGCCAAAGTGGGCGTCGGGTTTCGGGCGACAAAGGGCGCCAATAGGAGCGCTGACCCACAGGGAGGGAGGGGCAGAGCGGAAACGTAGCGAGGAGACAGGACAGGCGGAGGGGATGTGGGGAGGGAGGGGATGTGGGGACGGAGGGGCGGGACGGGGACGCGGGGTCGGCTTGTATACCGCCGCCTGGTGTCCCATTTCACGCCGGCTTCGATCGGCGTCAGGCTGAAGGTCGACGTCTGGAAGTGGACACTAGACAGTGTCGCGACAATTTGGGGGCTGGTTTGTGGGCTGAGTGCCTGCCTCAACGAAAACCGGCTGGTGGCATGCTGACGTCTGGCTCCGTTCCGATAACGGTCCAAACTGCTAACGAGATATTGAAGGAAGTGCAAACTTCATCGTTGCCAGAAGTGGTCCGAAGCGATTTCACCGGATAAATAAAGCATAACGGTCTACCAGATGACAACGCGCCCTGTAGCATTAGGTACAATTTTTATTTATCTAGGGATGATACTGCGTGTGCCATCTTATCCCGAATCGAGAGCTCACAATCATTATTAGTTGTATAAAAGATGAAGAATATATACAGATCACCCAGGGTCATCACGCCAAGTTCAAGGCACATGGACGATATGAATATATGATGCATGTTTTATGAAGCATTAGTTATGACCAGCCTGGTCGAATACTTTTATCTGTTGCACAAATTCCTGTTGATAACATCCATAAATTAGTTCTTTAATCGAGTTCCAAGCCACCAGATAGTGATAATCTCTCCTCTCGATGGCCAGGGGGCTGATAAATGACTAGCTGCCGCCTTTTATCAATGAAGGCGTCTGACATAACACACCCATTAACCCCAGATGACCCCAGTAATATGCTGAAACCGACAGTCGTGTCCTTGTACTGCTGAGCGATGGCCCAATTCCTCAGGCCTGCCTCACCAAGGAATCCAGTGGTGGCGAGGAATTCAAGTGATATTGAGGGCGGAAATGGGCTCAAACCGGAGACGGGCGGGCGCCCACGTCATGTTTCGTGGGCTGGCCCGTTTATTTTCGCTAAATTACTGCCGTCTGTCTTGCATAGTGGTTGGTATCAGCCCGTGACATCAGAGAGGCTGGAGGCATCAGAGCGGGAGGCACTCAATATTCCGCGTCATGGGTTTTGTTTAAAGCATGGTCGACATTTAAACCGCTGAAATAGCCAGACCGTTTGACCTGCCAGTGTCTCTTCTCTGAACTTCTGTCGTCCCTTCGTTTGTCTATGTTCGCTTTTGTCGTCGTCCTTTCTCACCACGCTGACCTTATTCCGGCCTCCAGCCTCGCCGGTAAGGCCCGTACTGTTTCATGATCAATGAACTCACTAAGCCTGACATCAGTGTGATATCCCACCGCGCCAACATATGTTCGGATATTTGATTCTGTGAATGCAAGGGCAGCTGGCATGGCAATCATTTTTCAGCTGGCAAGGCGACGGATCCCAGCTGCTGTGCTGTTCCGGAACCTCTGCATCATTTCGGGCCGATCAATCCATTATCAACGTTCACGGATGATCCGTCGTATAGTGACTGCTGAAAAGAAACCTAGCGTCGCTGCGGTGCAGCTGCAGTGAAGGAAATGGCGAATTCGCAGTATGACTTCCAACGCGCCGTTCGCGGAATTGTAATACACGCAGGGCCAGGAAAAGTCAAATATCAATTTTTGGTGAAAAGATGCATTGCAGTATGAGTCAACAATAGCTTGTGACGAATAGCATATGAAACCTTTTCGAGGTATATTTGTTAGGAAGCACATTTTGAGTTCGAATGAAATGTTAGGATGATTTTGGTTATGCGTGTGCTTTTCTCTGAAATCATCCAATGCCTTTGTCCTGAAATTTCTAGCCCGATACTTTCTATTCTTATGTTAACTTCACGTCACAACACTGACTGCCGAAAGAGATAGCGAAATGCGTTTTATCTATTCCAGATTCTGAAAGCTGCTCCACTATTCACCACCAGACATCACATGTCAGTTTGAGTGCGTTTGCAGCTGGCTCCTTCAGCACGCCACAGCGAACTGTGAGGGCCACTCTGGTAAACACTTCCGTCACCAGTTGAACCCATAAATGGACCATAAAGCAGCCCTAGGCAGCGCCACAGAGTGCCGCGCTACATACAAACGAATGACCGACGCTTAACGACATCGACGGCGGCTCCATATACCAGGGCTCGCCGCTCCCGGCCTCTCAGCTCTCTGCCGTCACTGGTATACCAGTGGGCAGCTGACCTCACAGAGGCGAGGGGCACCTATTGATCGGGCGGGGGGGGGGGGCTGTTCACGATGCGCTGCAGCCGGTCAAGCATAGCTGCCCACTCGAAGCACCTTAGGCTGATTAAATAGCTTGAGGGCCAGCTCACGAGAGCTATTTTGGTGCTATCACGAAAATGTGCAACCTCTCTTCGTGGGATATAGCCAAGGGGACGATATTGGGCCGTTTCAAACGTGCAGCCGGAAGTGAAATGTAGCGCCCTAAGTGTTGTTTGCTCTAAATTGTGCCATAATAATCATCTGGTGTTCAAACTCTTTGAAAAGCTAGGAATGCGATCCAGCTGTAAAAGCTGTTTACCGAACAAACAGGATAGCACCAGAGATAGCTCGCCATTTCAATGCTCCAAGCGTTACGGCCCATCAGCTGCATGAATATGAGGGCTTGCTTGACATAAGGTCAGGTGTGGGTGTTTAAGTAGGTACCTATGGAACTGATCAGCAACTTCTAAAAGTATTTATTGATTTTCGCTTACGTGAAAGCTTTTTAACCAGAAGCCACACAAAATTGTGGTTTTGGTAAAACAAAATGCGCTGGGAAAAGCGAGACATAAATCAAGAATTGGTTTATATCGATAGGAAAAACATGAACTGATCGGTCGCCTGAACGCATACATATCACAGCACGCATAATAGTATCTTCATATGATATCAAAGAGTAAACTGAAACGCATTGGTATCGCTGCATCACTGAATTAGTATAACCGTTTCATAGTATTACTGAAACTTAGTGTTGATAAGTACAAACATACTCTTCAGTTCATACAGAGTTACCGATTGGTTGTGCATTGGGCTAATCCTACCAATAATACGAATACAAGTAGAAGGCTGATTCGCGTCGCCCTAGCCCTGAAATGACGTCTATGACGTCAGAATGACGTCATCCGAGTCACAGTACTATCAATCATACTCTGGCACAGGCGTAAGGCGTCAGTGGTAGCTTTTTGGAGGGGGATACTAAAGGGGCCTGCCTGCTTAAATCAATGAACGGATTTCGCAAATTCCTACGAGTATAGTTTGTCAATTATCTTCAAATATGCGATATGAGAACAAATAAAGTGAGAATTACCTACACTATTGGCCTTCTCACTGCGGAGCATTTGGCACCTAATTGAGAATAAGTCAATGAATCAGTGCGCAAGAATACAAAGTCAATGCATTTGAGTTCGTGACTGTACAATCGGACACATTTAAAAGGAAGATTAATGCTACCGAGCAGGACGTGTGTGACGAATGGCCAGCCCCATTCATAATCCACCGTCATGCTTGCATCAGATTAAAGAATAGGTGCCCTTTTCCCCCTGTTCCATTACCTTATTGCCAAATGACCGCAATGACCACAAATGATGGACTGCATGCAACAGTGTGATAAATGATCGCTGCCACGTGATATACGATCCCGCTTTCTACCGTCCAGTGAACCAGTAATCGCTGCCGTTTGTAGTTGACAAACGTGACGTCACGTGGCTCGACTTCGTGCCAACGGATTTGACACCGACCAATACGGGCGAGGGTTAAGGTCGTATGTGATATACATTGGGACATTACGCTATCCTTTTCTGCTCTGCAGCCCTAGGGCAGCAACGATCTGAGCTTTCGCTTGACCTGCCTCTATTTCGCCTCACGGGATGACCAAATTGAGTGATCATGGCCATACCCAATGTTCATCTTCCGCCGACAAAAGTGTTGACTTAACCCGCGCCCCGTTGGGCTCTGCCGAGCAACGCGCCCGGTTGGGGGGGGGGGGCCATTTTGGCCCCCCCCCCCTAAGATCTCGAGAACCACGCAACATAGCGACAAGCGGTAAACGGCGTTGGATAGCCCCAACGGGGAACTACCTTGTGACCCAATTTTATTGAGCTAGGTCAAACCGATGACGTCACAGGTCAGGTCAAAGGTCCAATTTTCACCGTTTACAGGCACTTCAAGAAATGCGTTGTAAAATCGAGTAAAATGCATTTCATTGAAAATCATCGATGGGGAAATGTTCTTCAAACACATATTTTGCTATTTGAGGTCACTGATACCAGGTCAGGTCACAGAGGTCAGGTCACGGGGGGGTCACAATATGAAAGTGTCGTGTGATACATGTTTTATGGTCCATTTTACATGACAAATGCGATTATATGGGTCAGGCAGCCTTTGGGGCCAGCTTAGATCACGTTTTGGTCAAGGTCAGGTCAAGGTCAGGTCAAGGTCAGGTCAAATTAGGTCAAATTTCAAAGTTAATATTTTTGCATAAAATGGGTATCGAATCGATGCAGCTCGTCACGGGGAGTTCAATGGTGGTCTTTGTTTTGCCGTACGTGGTCAAGAATTGCTAAAAATTGAGTTCAAAAATTTGACGTCATCATTTTTGAACAGTTTTTTCGCTATAACTTGGCCAAAAAACGGGATATCGATCTGAAATTTGGTATGTATATAGAAGAGCGCTGGCACTATCACATATATTCCGGTTTTTTCGAAATTCGGAAAATTTTTGGATTTTTTCAAAGTTTTTCTAAAAAAATCAATTTTTTGATTTTTTTTTGGTCAAAAACCAAAAAATTTGAAAATCCGAGATGGCAGTTTTGTAGCGCCGCTTTTTGTCTACTAGACCATGTAAAGAACTTTGAAATTGCTTGATAACTGTAGATTTGGTGAGCGTTTCAAGATTGCATGTTTTTTGCTCATTTTTGCTCGAACATGACCTCAGTTTGACCTCAATAACTCCTGACCTAAGGTGACCTAAGACTTCAAATTTGGTGTGAAGGTGTCAAATTGATGCCCGGGAAGGTACTGAAAATTTGGCGGCGCTGCGCGCCGCCGTTTTCTTGCTATTCAGGAAAAACCACAGGGGGGGCCAAAATGGCCCCCCCCAACGGGGCGAGGGTTAAGGATCACAATATCGCTGCAACGATGCAGCTCTCATATACAGTGACGTCACTGGATAAACTGTGACGTGACAGCGACGACAGTGTCTTTCGGTAAGTCCTAATGAATTATGGGACAAGGGAGAAAGATGGTAATGGTCAGTGAGGATAGGAATTAAGCACATCTGTATTCACGGTGATGTAGCCGGAGGGCCTATACGGGGAGAAAGTTGTGTCGATGTGTTTTAAATGAATAGTTTGGCATGGCCTCGTCTAAAGAATTTTTACTGCGGGGGGGGGGGGGCAAGAGACTGAAGGAGCCAAAACTAGGATACCCCCAAATTCTGTTTTCTCACCGGATTTAGGCTACTTATTTTTCGTCACAGCCTTGGCACCATGATTTTTTTTTTTAAATAAAAAAGAAAAACATAGGCCATCCGAGTCATGCTTTAAAATTAGTTTTTTACCCTCTCACATTGACTCATCAGATAGTGATAAACACACTTCTCCGTGTTGGGCGTTTGACTGAGTGGCAGGGCCAATTTCGTGGAAAATTTTGTGAAAAGCTAATTTTGTGAAAAAGCTCACGCTTTGACTGGGGGGGGGGGGGCAAACATTGGTCACTGGGGGGGATACGCTCGACTGGGGAGGCAATTGCCCCCCCCCCCCCAGTTAACATGCTAAACGAGGCCCTGTAGTTTGGGACTAACATGGATTGATTATCACGAAGAACTGGAAGGTACAGGTACTTGTTGTAGGTACTTTAAGATCCACTCATTGTTATATAGCGTTACTTCGATATAGCCACATTTAGTTGATGCTCAGAACTATTCAAATTATGTTAATGACATTATTCAAGACGTCATATGACTGGAGCCTCACAGTGTCCATGAAAAACGGATAGTTGGATTGAGTCCTAGGGCATTAAATCATCTCTTAGTGTGACATTTCAATGGCGTCGTTCAGAGGTATTTTAAGTTGAAGCAAAACACACAAAATGCATTATGCAATTGGTATTGTTTAACGGACCAAACATTTCACAATCCACATTGAATAATGCATGAAGTATTGACCAATATTTAAAGCAAAGATAATACTGCATCATGCGTCTCGTCTGGCACGCAGCGCCGGTGGAGTCGTGATGCGGTGCATCGGCCGCGTGTGTTGTTGCGTGCCTGCCTCCAATACCTACATGCATGGGGCGGTCCTTTTCCATTACAGGGCCATTGTATGAGCTTCCGATGCCTCCGTGCGGCGCAATGCTTCCGGGAGGTGCTGTGTCTGCGCCCGACGTCTGCCAAGGCCCGCTGACATTGAATACCGTCTGTTGCTCACACTGAATACCGGGCAATGGAAGTCAAGTGCAATGTAACAGCACTGAGTCTAAATGAAGCTTTTGTTAACCGAAGCATAAACGCAAGATAATTGATATCAAACTTTTGCAAATCAGTGAGGATGAAAATCGAGTTACTCGATTTGTTGGAAGCGAAACCTATGTGTAAGCTGTTAAAGTTGTAATGCAATTATTCTGTAATTTGAACACCTAAATGCGTCTGTGCCTACGCTCTGCACGTGGCTAATTTGAATGCCTTTCTGGCTGGCTGGTGGCTTATCTCGTACTGCTCTAACTCATTATGCAGATGTGCGGTGCGGGTGCGGCTGGCTTCAGTAATGAAATGGCGATGCTCATGGCACTCGTGAAATTTCGCCAGGCTAACTGTTGAATTAACTTGTCAGATTGGAGTTATGTTCTCATTAGATGATATTTTGATGATACAATGCAGACTTCATTATGAATTTGTTCTTTGCTAACTCTGATGACCCTTTCATGATGCAGGTTTGTTCACAACATTGTCAGACCGCGTGATGAAGGAATACCTTCTCTACAGCAACTCGATGCCAAAACGACATGCGTTGACAATTGTGAAAATGTTATAACAAGCAGAATTTCGACTTGGTCTTGCTCCGCTTGTTAGAATTAGTTGCTCCGCATATGTATATCACAACTGCAGAAACTGACCAGATAAAAGGGGCAATAGCTCCAAGCAATAATTTGGATTTAAATAAAGTTCTAAATAGGCTTTATACTTTTTGTCGTCTTTATCTCTTTTATCCTCCAAGCAACAACGAAAGACATCCAATAACAGCAAAGCCAAAACAAAAATGATCGATGGTGTTGTGCTACCGCAGCTGACACGAAAAACCTATAATTTTTAATCAGCATTTCGTGTGTCTAGATATCATATGTGTTAGATGAAAATGTCGCTATTCGTGAGCAAACAGACAGTTGAAGTCATCTATACAAATAAGCAAAAAGTTTTTGGATGAAAATTCAATCACCGTATAAGGTTCTTTCTCACACTATCAACCACCGCTGTTTTGTTGTTTACTGGTTAACTGCGCCTTTTGACATTCCGCTCACAACTCGCAGACAAACCCAGGGAGTGTCAGCTCACAGCCGTCTTTGTAATGACTTCACCTGCATAATAACAGACAGGGCCACCCGGTCGCACATTCACGTGCCTTTTGAGGAGGTGATGACGGCGCGTGTGATTCAGTGTTCCCGTGGAAGGAATCCCCACTGTCAGCGTCGAGTGAGCGATGCCGAGCTCCGGCAGAGCTGTGACAGCCACAATGGGGAGCCGTCGGCAGAACAGACTGAGACGGGGCAGCTCAGACGCAGCATGGTGAGAAAAGGAAAATGAACGGTCCGGAAACCACCTGGGAGGCAGCACAAAGGGGAAATCTACGGGGAGCGTTAGAATTGCTGCAAACTGCTCAGTTTGTTTTCTTGAGACGTGAAGAGAGAGTGAGAGAGAGAGAGGGAGAGAGAAAGAGAGAAAGAGAGAAAGAGAGAAAGAGAGAGAGAGAGGGAGAGAGAAAAAGAGAGAAAGAGAGAAAGAGAGAGAGATGGAGAGAGAGAAAGAGAGAAAGAGAGAAAGAGAGAAAGAGAGAAAGAGAGAGAGAGAGAGAGAAGAGAGAGAGAGAGAGAGAGAGAGAGAGAGAGAGAGAGAGAGAGAGAGAGAGAGAGAGAGAGAGAGAGAGAGAGAGAGAGAGAGAGAGAGAGAGAGAAGGAGACAGAGGGGGAGGCAGGAGTGAGAGAGAAGACACAAAAAGAGAAGCGAGAAGTTATTGTAATGTGGGCACTGGGCGTTATGTCATGCCAGTAGTCTGTTGTTGACAGCTGGGTTTTACGGACCCCAAACCATTCATCTGTTGCCACATTAGATAGGGCTCGGGGAAGATTGAACTATGCATCAAGCCTTTCCCAGATAGTTGATACTATGGAGGGGGCACCAAGCAGCATGCCTACAAGCATTAGAAGATAGGTACTAAGTGCTACCTGGCAATGGAGTTCTCTTGTAATCATCATTCTGAATGTCGGTGCAGATAAAGTGAATTGAAAAGCATGGTATTCTGCAGGTAAAATTAAAATGGTGTGCTTGATGCATCGATTTCCTATATGCGCGAGATGCATTACTTTCGACTTGGTGCCGACGTTATCACGTATCAACATTCACGTGTCTCCATATGAGATTTTCCATTCTCTCAGTGAATACGTAATGGTGTACTATGCATAGCTTGGTCAATACATAAAACATGGAGTTGGCACGGTTTTATCTGGGTAGGTCAGCAGTCAGCACGGTTGGCAACCGTGACTCATTCCTTCAGCGAGAAGAGGAGCGATAAATAAATCAGCTTCTTCAGCGTGATTGGCCTACTCTCCTTCTTCTTTCTCTCTCACTCTCTCTCTCTTTCACCAACAGCTTCACCAATAGCTATCACCAATCGCTTATACTTTTACTTGAAACGGGTAAGCCCCTTACCTTGCTATCTTAGAATGCATTTGCATAGGCTTGAAAATAAAATAAAATATAACCCGCACGGGGCTGGGGGGGGGGGAGTAAATTTTACCCCCCTCGAGAATTTTTGCAATATCTCGAAAACGGCGGCGCTAAACTTTTAGTACCTTTTGTTACATCAATTTGACACGTTCCCTGAAAATTTGAGCGAAATCCGTCGGAAATTTTTTTGAGAAATTGACGTTTTAGTGACGTCATGTTCGCATTTTCGTCTCCAAAACGGCAAAAGTTCAAACGCCGCTAACATCTTCATTTTTAAAGGAATCAAGACGTAACAAAAAAGGTTATACGTGATTCAACTTTGTCTATCAAATAGCTATCTCGGTTTTTTGAAAATTTTGGATTTTGACCCAATTTTTTTTCTCAAAAAACTGATTTTTTTTGGGAAAATGATTATAAAATCCAAAATTTTGAGTGTATCGAAAAAACCGGAATATATGTCATAGAAGTGGTCTATGTGCACCTACATACCAATTTTTAGAAGAATCGGTTCAAAAATGTGGGAGTTATTCAAGATTTTATGACGTCACGACACACAAAAATTTTGAAAAATGATTTTTTGGAAGTTCTAGACCTCGTACGGAAACAAAAATAGCACCATTCGATTCGTCGTGAAAAACTGCATCAGATAGATACCTTTTTAGGCCTTAACAACCAACTTCAAAATATGACCTCACTTGACCTGACCTTGACCTGACCTCGACCTGAAATTCATCCAGAGGTGGTCCATATCACTTATTGAGTGTGCCTGTTGAATTCTATGAGTAAAATGACCCATAAAATATGTGTCGCACATGCCCTTTTCTATATTTTGTTTTTGGTGACCTGACCTGACCTGACCTGACCTTGACCTTGACCTCTGAATGATATTGTATGCAACGAATATTGTCTTGGTAGCCTAAAAACACGTTTTGGGCAATCAGTCTCAGTCGATGACTCCATTCTTCGGCAACTACGGTGCAAGGCCGATACTGTAGAAACTTGCAATTTGTACCCTTGACCTGACCTTGACCTTGACCTCAAACTTTAAATTAAGTACATGTTTTTAGTTGTTCGTGATGAGATCTTTCGACTGGCGTTTGATTTTTCCAAATCGGACCATTAGTTCGGGAGATAACAGGGGGGGGGGTAAAATTTACCCCCCCCAGCCCCGCGCGTTCGGCTGGAGACCCCAGCCCCGCGCGGGATAATAAAATAAAATGAGTACGGTGTGGTTATAGATGTTACGTGGATTGTTGCATTTCAGAGACAACAGCTCCACTTTCATGGTCCAGTGAAATGGGATGGTAGCCCATATGGTAGCCTGGAATATGCTTGCAGTGTTCTCAAAATTGGATGCGGTCGCAGTTAGTGTGCGGTTTGGCACGCCCGAATACGAACTGCCTCATAGACAACACGTGGAACTGATGCATCGGCAAGTTACTTGAATGACAACGAATAGGTATGACGGATACAAATAGAAAAATAATGTACTTAACATTAAGTTACATATCTGCATTTGCCATGCTAAAAACAAGGCCTGCAGTTCGTTTTCGTACTTTATTCCACTAGACTATAGCGTTATCCAGCTAGTTTCGGGCTTCACTCTTAAATTCATGACATATAAAACCATGTGTACATGTATAGCAAACCAACTGTGGCTCATACAAAATAAAAATTTGATCGTTGACGGTTGTGTTGGAAGCAGAATTATATTAGACAAATACTACACCATTGTGCACCTACCACCACTCAAATCTGTTCATGACTGCGCACCACATCAAATGCGTCCCATTAAATTATTGATTCCTCACCACCGCCAATAAAGTGCATCCATTGCTCATAAGTCTGCGTCGCGCCGCGTGCAGCTGGCAGTGGGGACACTGATCGGGGCCTGCACGAGGGGCACGGTCACAGCGGGCCTTCGGCACGTGATATAGTGTTCGGCACCGTGGCCTGGAGACGGTAGCAATATTTACGGCCGCCCCAACTGGTTTATTGGTGTGAACCCAGCGAACCGGTATACTTTGCCGACTGTTTTCGTTTTGTGGAATTGAAACTATGCTATTGTCTGCACGTTAGCATTTTTGTGGTTCATGGATTTGCGAATTGCGGTTGCTCTTTGCTTTATACTGATTGCTATTCAATGGTCGCCAAGTGTTGACACAGTCAGTGTTAGCTATGAGTGCAAAGAGAACCATTGACAAACCATCCAGCCCGACAAGGTGAAAGTTAATTAGTACTTCAGTGTTTTCCATTTAAAGCTTATTTATTTAACCTTAAGTTCATCAGCAGTAAATCGCAAGTAAACCGCAGGTAACATCCTGAGAAAGACGGTCACCTTGAATTAGAAAAGCAATTAAAAATGCAAGAAAATGACAGCAGCTTTACCGAACATGACAATAGGTGTTCGTGCATATTCAAGTTCCCAATGCTCCAATTATTGATTTTATTGCGGCTATTCACAGTCGTCCCCCGGCAGTGTAGGTAAATCACCTGTCCTTCCCGAAAACATCCTCAATTTCTGCTATCGAAAAGTCCAAACGTGCTAACGTATGTACATAGATATGAATGTGTTGCAAAGTTTTTAAGTGCAAGTGAAAGCTTTTTAAGGCTTTTGTATTTGTAGTTCTTTTATATTTTTTCTTAATGAAAACTGATACATGATAACGAAATATGAGCTTACGGCTGATTTCAGCGTTAGTGTGCGAGTATAGCTGGCCAATTCCATCTGATTACTTTTATGGTCGCATCGTTGTCTATTCACTCTTCTCATTGTTGTCACTATGTAAAAAGCCGCCACTCTTGCAACAGTCTCGCACTTTCATAGAGATATAGCACCGTAAACAACCACGGTAGGAAGGTCACAGCAGCATCATTGTACATTTGCCATGACCATAACAGCAGCGTTGTATTAGGGTCTTTCCATATGCGAAACACAATTGATCTCTAGCATCCAGCATGCTGTCTCACCATAATTAGGGTCAAATAATACTTTTTGTTCTAGGAGATGGTCCAGGGATTCTTCGTAATTGCAACATGACTCCCTGTTACACAACAACCAGGATATAGCATTGATCAAACAACGATAAACCCATATCGCTAGGAACATTGTCTGGCTTCTGAGATTGCCCGCTTGATTACAGTCTGTGATTAACTGAAGGAGCGCAGGGTACTGCTTCCTCTGAGGAACAGAAGCCATCCCGGCGGCCGCCCGGTTCAGCCGGCACGGTGCATCGACCCGACTCGGTTTTCTACCGTGAGGAAAACTGCCTTCACAGAGCGAATTAACGCCTTTCCCGTTCATCATAGTTAGTGTTTGCTGCAGGGAAGCCAAGTGTGCCATTACTTAGACAATGTCTGCCTGATATCGATCAACTTCAGTTTCAATATTGACATATGTTTCAGACTCATGTCGCAAGACTCAAACTGGATTACATATGTGAAGCTACACTTTCTCAAGGTAAAACGTCTACCCATGACCTCCCCGTCACCCTTACCACCATCCCAAAACTCACCTGAAGTGAGGTGATGACCTTGCAACAGACGCTGCCGAAGAACCATGTCTGTGTGATGTCGACCGGCACCGTCAGCGGCATGCAGAACAGCAGCACCAGGAAGTCAGCCACGGCCAGGTTGACGATGAAGATGTTGGTCACCGTCCGCATCGTGTGGTTGCGGCAGACGGCGATGCAGACGAGCGCGTTGCCGATGAGGCCGACGACGAAGACTATCAGGTGACAGACGATCAGCACCCAGAACTGCGGTTTCGGCCAGATGCTCTCGAGGATCTGACGCATCTTTTCCTCGTCCGACTCGGTGGTGGTTTCCATGGGGATGGAGACGGCGGCGGTGGTGGACGGGCCGGTGGTGTCCGGGGAGGGCGACGGCAGCTCCATGGTCACGGAGGAGCGGATGCTGAAGACGAGGGCTGTCCAAGGGGTGAGATTCCTTCTGAGACGGGTCAAGAGCTCTGACAGCTGGATGATACGCCCCAGTGAATGGCTGTCAACCCACGTCTGTCGGTTCTCTTGACGTCAATTAACAGAAAGCTAGCATCAGTTTGTTAGGGTCACTATCTGAGCGCTTCAATGCCAGCACGATTGGCGTATCTCCTAGTCAGCCAAAAGCCCCAGCAGGCTGTCCCTGGTCAAAGACAACGACTATGGAAGATGAGTTGCGCTATCAACCGAACCTGATGGTTCGCGGTCCGTCTTCTGCTGCGCTCAATCTTCATGAACCACCGAACACTAGCTTAGTCCCGGTAATTGGACGCCAGCAGCGGCGCTTCTCCGTAAATCGATTTATACGCCACTTGTGGGACGACGAAGAGCACTATCCTACTTTGTTTGATCGTAGCTGATTTTATGAGCAAAAGGTGGACCAGTTAGATAGTACAGTCACCTGCTGCAAAGCTGTCAAAGCTAGCAATATTTAAGATCACTTTTGTAGCCGCTATAGAGTTATGCTGTGTGTCAATTTTGATCGAGTCTTTTCCACTTTCAGACGCCCAAGCCACAAGCATCCTTCCTCTCGATCAGTCCCGACTCAGTTCTACCTGTGACTCACGCCACCTCTTCTCTCGATAGCTCGACACTCGGTGTCACTGTCGTGATATCTTGACGGCGCCGTCCGTGGCCGACCCGACTGCTGCCGGATCCACCCACCGACTGGGACCGGCCTGGCACCACGGTCGCCTCCACCGCCGCCGCCGCCACCTCAGGACCCACGGCGCCCGCGCGCGACCCCCGCGGTCGGTCACACAGAACCCAGAGACCTCCGGTCATTAAGAGCCGCAGTGCCGGGGGAGTGGTCACTGGAGACACGTAAAATGGCGCGGTCTGGTAGCGGTTATTGTGGCGGTTCAGTGAGCGTGCAATATGCCACTGGAGCATGGATGACACCGGTAGATTGTTTACTATACGGTGTGGTATTCTATTACGCAAACTACTGCTGTGAAGTAATGTGTTGTGGGTCATAAAATCACATTTATGCGAGTGGCATGGTACCCAAGGCAGCTAGGGGGAGTTTTTATTGCTTCTTTAGCGCACGTTTATTGCATATCGTGCGAGGATATCGAACTTGTCTAAACATGAAAGCACAACAGTGGCTCTTACGAGGTTACGTCGTCTCATTTTCAGTGGCAGGTCTATGAGAGTGGGTTAGTTAACGTTTTCTGTCTGCATTGCACGCATGGTGTCATTTCCGTATGAGCAATGGCCAATGAGTGGAACCAGACAGGCGCATTGGCGATCCTGAGTATACATGTAGCTAAGGCGTTGCGGCATGAGCCGATAAAATAACGTATAGATATTCACATGAAATAGGCTAAGTTGATACGGAAAGCTACAGCTAAACCTGTCCATGTAAAGTGAATTTCAGTATATATTGAATTATATTCCTATTGAACAAGTTGTCTATGTATTGTGGAATAATTACCATGCAAGCATATTATGAACCAAGATCCGGCCAGGATCGAAATACCACGACTGCATCATGCCTCCTCCACGAATTATACATAGTGCGAGTTATCGCAGCGTTCTTCAGCACGCTTACTGGAGCACACTTTGACCGTGCCCCGCTCGGTAAACACCTCTGGCAAGCACTTACAATCGTTCTTAGATCATTTCCCAGGTTTTAAAGCCGTGAATTATGTATGTGTTTACTAAAATGGAAAGAAATATTTCCGACCATAAAACTCATCAGGGTTGTATACCAATCAAGTCGATTGAATTGATTGATTTGATTCAACGCGTATTTTGAGTTGATTGGATTGAGTCGATTGACTTTTCGAGATGACTGGTTGACTGACTCGTTTGACTTTAGCGACTGGTTGACTGATTTGATTCCCGAAAATTAGAGTGACTCGTATGATTGAGTCGATTGAATGGAAAGTTGAAATAAGTTTTAGTTGACAAAAAATAATGACACCAATTGATGACATCAAAGATCACAAAACTACACTGAAAACTGCTTGTCATCACAACTGCAATATGGGGTAGATGGCCAAATAAAGAACAGGGCCTAAACATGAACAGCCAACTTTGACTTTCAACTGCAATAACTGCTCCAATCCTGTGATAGAACCTGGCCATGGATGAGATAATACCTGGCGATGCACCTACCTACCTTTCTGCACTCAGCAGGAAACTTTTTTTAATCCAGATGATAAAGTGCAAGGCCCTATATACTAATAAAGTGTGATTAATTAATAATTCACACCTCCACATCTCAGAAACAACCCACTGAACTCTATAAATATCTGAAACCCCTACAAAAATAACTGAAACAAAAGCGTCGTTTTCGTCTCGTTAATTACGTTTACGTAAATTAATAGCTAATTTGCTGCATTGTTTAATTTGCAGCAGAACGTTTGTTGATCCTTTTTTCCTGAGAGCCTAAGCATAACATATTTAATATATTTCATGTTCCTTGAAATATTTTACCGAATATTATTTAGTGGTTTTATTTCAAATGAAATAATAATTAAAACGAAATTGGTGTTGTACAACCGATTTATTTTTTGATGACTTACCATACTACATGATAATCAATGACGTCATCTTACCAAAAAATCAAAAGACGTAGAATAAGGATTTATAAAAGCTTAGCATACTTATCGGCAAAACGTTTTGTCCAACGTTTTCTTTGTTTTTTTTTTTCGCAGTCGCACCGTGCCGTTTTCGCGTTTTAATTTTTACCTACTTCCTTTGTCTTTAACTTATCCTGTGGTTCCAGAGTCCCTGTCCTTTCCTTTTCCTTTTAAATATATTTTTAATGCTCATCCCTATCCCCCAGTCCTAACAGTTTCAAATTGTATTGCAATAAAATGTTTTGAATTCTTCACACATAACCTATCTACCTTCGTTGGTACTGTTGGTAGCCAGTGACACATCTAGGCAGGTAAGTAGGTACCTACCTGCTTTCCTGCTGTCTTCATAAAGCATACCTAATGAAGTTGTCAAATTTGTAGCACATTTTCAACACTTTCATATGGTGTCAGTGTGGCATGAAACCTAGCTAGGTTCATTATGTTCAGGCCCAGGGTTCAATTCAGAAGAGCTCCGCATAACTCACATAATGATAAGAGACAGACGGGGGCTTTACATGGGGTAGATGGCCTGATGACTTAGCTGGAATATGGCCAAAATTAAATTGACAACTTTTAGGTGAAAGGTGGTGATTTGGGTTAAGGGGCGTTTGTTGAAGTCAACTACTGGGTTATTTTGCACCCATTAAATGAAACTTCTGCTCCAATTCTACCCATTGAACCTCAATATCATGATCCACCTGTCCATCACTATGTATCCTTCCTTATTACATAGAAACTTTGAATGGCATGGCAATTTAAAATTTTAAATGACAATATTTTTATGTTTCTTCTGTAGGTAGGTAGGTAGGTAGGTAGGTAGGTACACCAGACTGCTATGGACACTTTTCCAAGTTGGTGGGGCAAAAAACCTAATGTATATCTTGGTTTGAGTCGTTTGATTGAGTTGATTGATTCCTTTCATTGCCGTGTTTGAGTCGATTGAATCAATTCCCGAAAACTGCTCTGACTTGATTGATTTGATTGGTTTCCCAAATTTGTCGTGATTGAATTGATTGCTATTGATTGAGTCGTATACAACCCTGAAACTCATATGCACTTTCCGTTTACTTCTAGATTCAGTGGAGGTAAAATGAGGTAAATATTTTTTTTACATCGCCCAAGCTTTTAAACTCGATTTAGTCGGATCCGGAACTATGCAATTTCGAATCAAACTCAACACTTTCAAAGTTAGTCGTGTTGATAAAAGTTTTACTGGCTTTCCGGAGCATTAATATATTTTTTCAAGCTAAGCAACAAGGATAGCATTTTGCTTTCTGCAAATTTTGAACTTGAGAGACTATGTAGAGTAAGATGATGCTTGCAGAGCGCATCGAGCTTGAAAGCATACACTGGTGTGGTAAACGGTCTAGGTACATGTTTGGAAAGACTGTGGTTATGCAATTAAATTTTGTCTTATATGTCCGTAAAGAACTTCTCATGCGATCTGAGTTTATCAATATCGAAATATTTAGTCTTCAAGTACGCAGCCTTTTTCCTGATCGTTACGAACTGCTCAGCACTCCGCCGGGGTGCTTTTACATTTATAGTTCTCCCATCCTATGAATATGGAAATCAATAACCATGCATCCTAATCATGACTTTGAATGGCAGCTGCAGCTAAAAACATGATTCACCCCTGCTGGTGAGTACGCGACTTCCGGATTAGAAGAGCGATTGACATGAACATGGACACCTACAATATCCTCTGACAGGTGGACAACCTACAATATAGAGTACGTATCTTCATATTAGGAAGAGGAGCCTGTATCAGACTGTACCACGCTCCTTTCTGACCTCAGCCGGACCCATGGGTCCTCGATTGACACGACCTTGACCTAAGTGCTAGCGTCGGCCCACCGCTGCCTCCGGCCACCTGCATTGTTCCTTGGAAGGTGCAAACACACAGTAGAGTCTAGGATAAACAGAGTGAGTCGGCACCTATTACCGGTGGCGGCACAGCCATCACAGTAGCGCCGTGTTATCGGTCCGCCCCCCCCCCCCCTCATACCGGAGAACAGTGACTTACGGGTATTGTGCGGTGAGGTGCGGGACTCGGAGGTGGACCTTGGTCAGTAGCAGTGGCGCTTCAGCAGCAGCACACGCAATCAGCCAAAACAGCTGAAAATGCGACCCCATTCAACGTGGAGATCATGACAATAATTATGACGTCATAATCAATTTGTTGTAAATGTACGCAGTTGCAAGGTTATGTTCGCCAGGTAGAAAGTTCCGGCTGAAACACTCGAATTACTTTTTAACTACTCCAGACATCATACGTGACTGAAGTGACAGAGCTAGTCAATCTGCAGATTGAGCAGCTCCTGGTGCAACTTGAGTGTCATATTTTTCAAGGATGTTTTACACCTACCATGCTAGCACGGACAGTGTAACTTAGTTACTGCTCGGCAGGGCTTATTATTCGTAATTAACTTGACATATCGCAATAATAATGGCTGCTGTTGGCATGACGCTGTAAGTACTATGTGCACAATAGATATGCAAGGAGCAATCATGGTGCGCCATTCCAAAGAGTCATCGCCCTGAAATATCCATTCACACTTTCGAAACTTGTCACTGATAATAAAGTGGTCTCAGTTTTTCTTTCCCTGTCAGACATTGTTCGGCGCGGCATTTGTTTCCATTTAAAGTTAACATAATTAACGGAAAGTGACTACGCGCTGGGTCAGTTTTTGTCAGTTCTTTGTGGTGTTGAAGCGGTGGACATGTCTATTTACTGTTGTAATACTTCTAAGTTATATAGTTGTTCCTAATACGCACAGACATACCTACAGGCTGTTTGTCGATAGGTTGAGCAGCTGCGTTTGCGCTGTTACAGGGGTGTTTGTGAACTTGGAATACCTGTCATTTGAAGTGAGAGTGGTGTTGGCGGAGAGAATCGGCAGACGGCTGCGTCTTCAACAATGGTGACAGGTCGACAGCTTTCCAGAATGTTGCTCTCAAACCAGTGAACTAAAGCTGACTGCGTCACT
Source organism: Amphibalanus amphitrite (assembly GCF_019059575.1). NCBI lineage: Eukaryota > Metazoa > Arthropoda > Thecostraca > Balanomorpha > Balanidae > Amphibalanus > Amphibalanus amphitrite. Next base: position 1,239,582 of record NW_024881530.1, on the reverse strand, counting down.
GCCTGTTCTCACGTAAAGGAGTATAGGTACTGGACAGGGAACTGCACAGGCTACTCGCTAAAACCCTAGCCCTCGCCCGCACATGGGGGGGGGGTGGTTGCCACCCCCCCCCCCAGGTAGTCTTTCTGCTCTGCACTCAACATTTTTAGAGCTAGAAGGCTGATTTTTCGTATAGCTGCTCCCCTATCCTTTCTTGATGTCCACTGAAAATTTCAAGTTTCTGTGATTTTTGGTTTCGGAGATATGACCTTGTTTTTCAGGTCATGTCATGACCCAAATGGCCAATTCTCAACATCTTTCGCTTGCCATGGGCCTTGTGAGCTTTTGACACCTTGATTTCGGCCTTTTTTGCCAGTCTTACCTCCCACCTATCATGGAACATGTTGTTCGACGATGTACAGGGGTCAAGGTCAGGGTCAAGGTCAACCTAGGTCATCTAAGATAATTGCGTTTTAGGCAAGCTGAATTTACTTTTTGTGAAGTTTTTTGACTGCATTTTTGGTAAAAGCTTCTCAGATCATGATTTCATGTAATATGGACCCAAAAACAATCGGTGCACACATCAGTATACACACAGACACACACAGACATACAAACACATATAATTGACCTTGACCTAACTTGACCTGAAATGACCTCAGCAGCAAAATTCTGGTCGGGTAGTGTGGCAATGAGGTTCTAGCTGGCTTGGCACCAGAAAACAGCATCGTCATCGGTATTTGATAAGCAGCGCACTTGATATCCAACGGTGACCCAAAACAGCAATATTTTTTAGTTTGACCTGACCTGGAAGGTCAATGACTGACCTGAGAAGGTAAAACTGGGTATCATTGGATTCGTCTCTTCCCAAAGAATCTTTTTGGTCTTTACTGCTAAGCTCTATCTCCAACAGGAACGAAATGGCGCGGGGGGGGGGGGGTGGCAACCACCCCCCCATGTGCGTTCTAGGATGGGAAAATAGCATGTGCGGGCGAGGGCTAGATGAGATACCCGATAGGGCAAATGACTGACGCCTTATCTCCTCACTCCAAGCGAAATAAAGTTGCATTTTTTTTCGAGAATCCCAGTCAATGTAAATAAAGACTCTTTTATCAAGAAACCATAACTACATTATTATTTGTTGTTAATTTAAATACCTTAGACGAAAAATGAATGAAGCAAATTGGATAATTAATGCATGTCACAGCAAAGCTGCACGCTGGCACATGGCGGCCTAACTTTAATTGTAAAAACATGCAAGTCATCATCATGGCTGAAAATCATTTAAGAATTGTCCATTTGTTTGCAGGAAGAGGCACATTGCCTCTCCAAATCCAGCAAATTGTATCTACTGCCTCGAAAATAGATAATCTAACTAAACTGAGACAGCACTTAAAGTTCTCGCCACTACTATTTACTTTTGGTTATTCATTGACGATAGATCAGATCACAATCAAAGACCTAGAAATATGTAAATACCTCAATAACACATAGGAACAAAGGTCAGTATCGCTCTTCTTTCTGCGCCATCAGAATCCAATAATGATTATTACATGCTCGGCCGTCTGCTTTTTGCCCGCGCTCATCTTCGTATTGTCTTTTAAGTGGCCAATATCTCGGGAAAAAACGTCAATTGGAGACTTGAATTTGGCAGCCAGCGTCCCTAGGAGCCGTAATAAGGCGGACTGTGTCACTGTCAAAAACGTCAAATAACATTTTGTTCTTTGGTAATTGGAATGATTGTCGTCATCTCGGCAGTTTTGAGAGATGTTTGAAGAGCTTGAAGCAACTCAACAATAGAAATTTACCATAAGTTAATAGCAAATCACACGAGAGCCCACGGGTATCATACGGGTGTTTTGTTTTGCCGTCGCAAAGCTAACCCCTCCATTCACTGTTTCTGGGTCCTCAAATTATGCAAAAAAAGATATCAAAACATGAATCGCGGATTTGTTTATCATTCCAAACACTCATGCTTCAGGCTAAGATAACATAATGCCTCTAAATTGGTATTGCTCGGCTGATTGATAGGCTTGTTTGTTCTCGATTTCTCGGCGCGGCCTGTCTATTTTTGACCCAAAGCCGCATCGTAGCTGGCTCCCATCAATCAGTGCGTGTAAGCGCTGCACACAGAAAAATATTGACACCGTTAGCGGTGTAATTGCACAGTACATATCTGAGCACTTGAGGAAAGTTAATTTAGTCCCTTCCCCGCTTAAATTACTCGCGCTTCCAAATGAACACCAGGAAGAAGGTAATAGAACACTGTTAGGAGGGTTGGGTGTTTTACTACATGTAGCAAAACACCCAACCCTCCTAACAGTGTTCTATTACCTTCTTCCTGGTGTTCATTTGGAAGCGCGAGTAATTTAAGCGGGGAAGGGACTAAATTAACTTTCCTCAAGTGCTCAGATATGTACTGTGCAATTACACCGCTAACGGTGTTAATATTTTTCTGTGTGTGTGTGTTGAAACCGACAGGGAAGGAGGCGTCGGCAGGGCCGCTCTCAGCACTGAACTTCGGGAGCACGCATATTCAATCTGTGTGTAAATACGGATATGTGATGTGAGTTGGAAATGGTCTGCCCTTTTCTTGATAAATATATTAATGAAAGATTTTTTCAGGAAAGTTGTGTTTTAACAGTGTATGTTTTATGTTTTACTCTTGAATTTGCTCAGATTTCAAAGCATTTTATTCGAAGCTGTCGCCAAACCATACCAGAGACTGGAAAAAAACCAGGTGGGGTTATTTTCAGCAGGATAAGACGTAACGTTTACCGTGAATTCAAAGGAAGAGCCCATACTACTTGCCTTAGCCCTTTCCTGCTCTTTCTCCATCCTTCTCACGGAAACTGCGCAGTAGTACCGCTGACCTGGCATTTTTTGGACGTTTCCTTGGCACCCACCGTCCGCGGGTCGCAGCCCCTGCCGGTGTCAGGTCACGCCGGAAGCAGACGAATGGGCGTGGGCCCGCCACCAGCGGCAGAAGGGGTCATCAGCAGTCGACGGGGACCGACGGATGGGCCGCAATCGACGGGGTGTGATGTTATCGACAGCGACGAGGACCGAGTGATGGAAGACACTAGACAGCCTCCGTGGGGGTGCTGCATTAGCTGGTATGTAACCCGGCGGCCGCTGGGCCTCCGCGCCACCCGCCGACCGCCGCGCTGGAGGGGGGCATATAGTTGCCCCCTTTACTTCTGCGACGATATCGTCGCAACGCGAAGAGATAGAAGAGCGAAACTTTGCACACACTTTTCTGAATACCTAGCCAAAGTTTAATCCAAATTTGGTGTCGATACCATTTGAAATGACGTCACAGTGACGTCAGAAGTCAAATTATAGATTTGCGACTCTCAGCTTCCTCACGATATATCCGATATATGAGACCGAATGTAAAGGGCCGATTATTGGTCAGTAATTAGTTGGAAGTGTACTTAGATGTTTTAGGATGACAGCAGGTGCTGTGTAGTTCATTTACAGTTGAGTTTCGTGCTTAGCGACATCAGAAACGGTCCATATCGGAAAACGACAAAATTTTATGACGTCACTGTGACGTCATCTTAAGCTCTTAAGCGCTACAACCACGAAACCTTCCGCAAACATTGCCTAGGTATTCATTTAAAGCTATGCCAAGTTTCACGTTCGTAGCTCATCAGGTTTCGGAGATACATATTCCACAAAACGTAAAGGGGGGGGGCAACTTTATGCCCCCCAGTGGCTCGTGGGTTAATGCGCAGAGGAGAGCAGGAGGAATGAGTAGTGATTGATTCGGTTTATTAGATAAACAAGGATGTATTTATGTGTTTCGCCGACTGAACTAGGCACGTTCTACCAATGACAGCCAAATAGAGTCAGTAAAATCAAAATATGGTGCCTTACATCCATAATAAGCCTGTTATTTGTGCACCATAATAAAATTGCCTACCTTTGGTCAGTGAATGTAGACACATGTGTGAAATACAAAGAATATATGAGGGAATAAAAAATTGAAGGAAGGAAAGAAAGAAAGAGAAAGCCATAGAGTGGCGTGGGGAGACTGCGAAAGAAATGGTGGATAAAGAGTCTGTTTACGAACCGACTACATGGCTTAGGTATCAGACAGCTTTTTACAGAGTGAACCTAAATAAACACATTTCCAAGAGACAATCAGTGTCGTTTCCAGTTTGTACCCAATCGCAGTTCGCAGGTAATCCTACTTAGCAAGAGCCCGCTCAGACAAGGCCGGCCCAATTACCCGAGATGGAGCGTTCAAAGGCCCGCCGGAGATCGATAACAGCTCGGCTTTGGTCGCCCTCTGCTGATCCGCGGAAATCGGATATACATATGTACACTGAAAATCATTGAGTATGTAAGCGATCATGGCCACTTCCATATTCAGAACGATGCGCAGCCCGCACTTGCGCTAAGTATTTAAGTTCACAGTCAAATGTCGATTAAATAAAACATTATTCGATTAAGAATGAAACTAATTTGGATTGGAGTTCATTTGTCAATCGCATGAAGTAGCAGTGACCTAATATGCGTGACGACCATGGCCGCACAACACACGCAAAAAAAAAAATATTGCACTAGGTCCTTACTCAAACAATGCTTCTAACGATTATAACCTATCGCTTGTACCCGCTTTCGGCAGTTCGTTGCTACTTTGAGTAGGAACTTCTTTCAATAGTATATGCAAGCAAATCACACAACAGCGGTGAGCATCTTTAATGGTAAGCAATGCATCCATGACCCAATATCATCACAGATCGTCTATTCACCGTGTCATCCGGCGAGGCCTCTTGTCACGTGACTGCCATTGTGGGCGTCCAACCAGGCCACGTGACCAGCCGGGCCCGGCGCCCTGTCAGACGTGTCCTCGTACCGGACCGTCACACGGGTCGACCGTCACGCGTCATACCTGTCACCTCTGAGTGACGGAGGGGGGGGGGGGGTGACAGAGCAGGCGGGCAGGTCAGCCGGCGTCACAGGCCCGCTGCAGGCACCGGCTGGGTTCGGTAGTGCCACGTCGGAACCGACTGAAGGGAGAAGACACCCGGGTGGTAGAGGAGTGCTAACAATGACCGTTACAGATGTGGGGGCGACGAAAGGGACGGAGGATGGAACAGGGTACGAGCCGGTTCCCGATGAGACCAAAGGTCCCACCAGAACGGTGAGTAACTTTAAACTCGTAATGCACTGCAATGCACATTATATGAATGCTAGCGTTACGAATGACTTACTTGACATAAGAAACATTTCGCCTTGCATGGAAAAGTGCGACCACTTTGCTTAAAGTTCTCGTCACGTTATTTATACAGTGAACAGCCTAAATAGCAAATTGACATGTTTTTCAACCTGAATTTAATGTATCCGTGCACTTTTTATTGGATTTCATATGCCTAGAACATTTGACTTTTCGGATTACCCAAGAAAATGAGTTATTTCATTAATCAATTGTGAATAGGTGTTGGGTAGTATATAGGTCGAGTACGGATTACCGTCTGCTCCTATTGCTCCTCCGCCACAGCTCGTAAGCGCCTTTGCATAGCCCTTTATAATTTCTAGCCACTAAACAAACATCTTTTATCATACGATAAGTACCCGTTAGCACTCAATTCGTCAAATTGTCATAATTGCTATAAAATCATCCGGAAAGTTGATAGCACTTAGCTTCGTCACCGTTCAATGAGTCAGCATAGTGACATTTGTCACCGAAACGTCATTTGAAGGCTCGGTGACAAAAAGTGTCGTCAGTACTGATTATGACTCATGACGACGACTTCGTCGGCCGCCATATTGCAATGATTTTCAGCCATATTGTATTGAACATTATATTGAACATTATATAAAATGATAAAATGAGATACAAGCTTAACCTTTTGATGGTTCTAAAAACTACCGATAGATGTCAGAGAGACTGTAGATGATGTGTTGGAACAATTGTTTAGCGTGCGAGATCTGCAAACTACGCAGATCCAGGGTCTCTTCTTCTTGTTAAAACCACTTGCTGGCGATGGGTATCTTCTTTTCAAGTAAAAGCAATTGGCATGCTGTACACACACACACACACACACAAAACCTTTAATTAAGGAACAAAAGATACACGAGAAATAAGCATGATCAATGAAACATATGGCACAATGTAGCAACATAAAAGTGATAGCAGAGTGGTGCAAAAGCGCAATCGCTTAACTCGAGGCACCACTCTGGAACAAAATAAAACATGTGAAACAACCGCCGCCGCCGCTGACCAGTCGCTCATGAGCGGTAAATTTTGGTGTTCATCAGCCGCTCAGCTTTCGGGATTGCAAATTTTGAAAACTTCGAATGAACTAATTTGTTACTACGAAAATCTATTTGTTTTTGTCAAAAACTTTTGAAAGGCGTAAGCCATTTCTCGACTGCCCTCGCCACTCAAGCGATCTCCGTGGATAAGAATGTTCAATTTTTGGTCGGGTGAGTAATTTGCAAAATTTTCTCCCAGTATACGAGAAGCGTTATCAAATAGTGTTTTCCTTTGGGCATCATAATTTCGGCAGAATATTACGTAGTGGCGGACATCTTCCTTGAAGTGGCCGTAAGAACATTCAGGCGAATCTGCTTTGTTGATTTGAAAACGATGAGAATTTAGGCAAGACATTTCAGTTCTTAGTCGGGTATGCAGAATATTTCCAGTTTTTTAGCCAATTTTGTAGTAGTCTGGGGGTTTGGGCATCCCTAGTCGCTGGCTCATTTCTTTTTTGAAGGATGTATGGAGCAAGGATCTTAATGATTCTGGGAGTTGGTTCCATAGTTCGGCTGTTGATAGGAAGAACGATGACTGATAGGATGTGGTGCGATGTGGTTGGAGTGTATGGTTCCTGTGATTTCGCAGGGTCCTTCCTGTTCTTTGTGAACGGGTATCCGGTATGATTGATTTGATGTAGTTGGGAGTTTTTTGTATGTGGCTATTGAGCAGAGCTGGGCGCGTTCCTCGATTTTCGGTAGTGCGTTAGCGTTCCTGCGTTCCTCCGGCCGCGGTTAGTGCGTTCCTGGAATAGCGTTCCTCATTTTTTTTTCGTTCGGTGCGTTAGCGTTCCTGCGTTCCTGCGTTCCTCCCTCAAAAATACCGCCGAACCACGCGGCGCGGGCCCAACCAAACACGGGGCGAATCGATCACAGAATACCCAGAATGGCGACGTGGGGCCGAAAAGCAACTCGACATCTCTTTTCCGAATCGAATATCTGAAATACGTTTTACGAACATCATCCGTAGGGTTTTCAACAAAAATACGACCTGCTTAAAAACAATAGTTAAGTTAAAAGATGTATCTTAGTAAAAGTTATCATATTTATTTTACACATTTAATGCCTGAAACTGAACCGAATAGTAAACATCACCACTAAAAATCTTTACACATTTAATGCCTGAAACCGAATCGAATAGTAAACATCACCACTAAATCTAAGCAAGCCTTCTTCGATTCGACCGACAAGTGGCGCCTCTACCGGCAAACACACGTACTCGAGATTCAAACATTTGACACAGAGGTCATTGGCAGCAATATGATTTTTCGGGTGGTTCCGCAAGAACGCAGGAACGCTTCAAAATTTCGGGTGGTGCGTTCCTCTTACTTGCGTTCCTTTGAAAAACCTTGCGTTCCTGCGTTCTTGCGTTCCTAAAAAGGGCGGTGCGTACGTACGGAAGAACGCAGGAACGCACTAAAGGAACGCACTTGCCCAGCTCTGCTATTGAGTGTATGATATAGTGTTATTTTGTGCATCTCTCTTCTTGTTTTTAACTTGTTCCATCCTAGGTCTTTTAGCAATTTGTCAGTTGGTGTTCTAAATAAAGTGCCAGTCACAAGCCGAGCCGCTCTGTTTTGTAAAACTTCAAGTCTCTGTGTGTCCTGGAGCGTAATATGTCCGTCATAAACAGTGTCGTAAAAGTCAAAATGTGGTCTCGTGTATGTTTTGTAAATTTGATCTAAAATTTCTCGGGGGATGTATGGAGCAATGGAGTACAATGGGCTAATGGCTCTGTTTACCTTTTTGCAAATTTCGTTAATGTGCTGATGAAACCGCAAGTCCTTTGAAAATATCATTCCCAGATGAGCGTGGTTTTCGTGAATGGGTATTATGTCGTCCCCAAATGTAAGAGCAGGTGGTGTGTTTTGTGGGCTGCGTGAAAATGTCTGTTGTATTGTTTTGCTTATGTTAAAAGTAATCGCCCATTCTTTACCGTATTTTTGTATTTCATTGAGATCATTTTGTAATGACGTCTGTGTTGTGTTGAAATTTTGTTTTGTATGGGATGCATAAAGCGATACGTCGTCTGCGAAAAATAAAATGTCGTTTTCTGTTCTAGTAGAGAGGTTATCGAGGTAAATGAGGGCTAGAAAAGGACCCAAAACCGAACCCTGTGGGCATCCGGCGTTGATAATTTCTGTTTTTGAAAAGGTATCGCCGATCTGAACTCGCTGTCGTCTATCAGACAAGTAAGATTTTAGCCAGTCGTAAAGTGAGTCAGTGATGCCAAATTCATATCTACAGACACCAGGACCTTATCAAGGTCGCACTACTTTGTCATAGAACTATCTTTATAGATGAAAGAGGAATCTTAGTGATACCTGTGCGACATGCGATGTCATGGGCGCCGAAGCGGTATACCGGGAGTTGGAGGCCATTTGCTGTCTCAAGGTGAACTTCTTCTTTGTCTGGTGTCTAGCTGCAACATGAGGTCATGGTGTCGAGCCCTAACTCGCCTTTCTCTCGTTCCTCGGGACTGGCTCTTCTTGCTGTCCTTCTTTAACCACGCACAATGCGCACTTTGGTAAGCCATACAACTCCAGTGACCAAGACGGGTCCCGAGATTCCTGAGAGCTAGGTAAAGAATGAACAACTTACAACAGTCTGATGCGCCTTTAGGCACCATCATCAACTCGCTGTCTTTTGTTGCTGAGAGCAGTTCCTTGGAGCTGCACTTTAGTGTTAAGGCATTCCGCCTTTGAACGAAGCAAGTCTGGAGAAGAGACGCACGGATTCAATAGAAGAGTATTTGGCCGGCCTTGGTGTCTGCAGCGTTGTCTCGTTCGAAGCTCTATTATGGTCAATGACTCAATGACTTGCCATTCCTGCTGCCTCTGAAACGTCGACTTTTCGTTGGTTCGCCTTACCTACTTATAAGAAAGTTGAGAGCAAAACACGCCCATAAACCTGTTTCCGCCCGGGATCGAACCGGGGGCCTTCCGCGTGTTAGGCGGATGTGATAACCACTACACCACGGAAACAGCTGTTGAAATGGGAGGGTGAGGTCGGTGCTCTGGTGGGGTCACCACTGGTCACCGATAACAGATTCCGTGACCTTGGACAGGTATCCGATTATTACTGGGTGAAGGGTGGCGTAAAATGTGAACAGGTGGCCAAATCACCGTCACGTGTGGGGCTGTAGCTCAAGTGGTAGAGCGCTCGCTTAGCATGTGAGAGGTACGGGGATCGATACCCCGCAGCTCCAAGTCCTCCACTTCTTGTCGGGACTGCTGGTGAAAGCTGTTTTCAGGTAAAGACATGCAGAGGACAACCTGCAGGACTGCTTAGACAGGTCGCTCTTCCTTCGGGAGAGGCCACCCTTACTAGCGTTTCCAAGTTTCAGCCAGAGGTAGCTAGTTGTGCGACACGATCCTATAGCCACTGAAGCGGTACCGGAAGCTGGCAACCACATTGCTGTCCCACGTGTGCTATTAGTTGTTTACCCATGGTGTCTGGCTGCGGCATATGATAACATCGGCATCAAGCTCGCTTACCTCTTCGTATCCAGCTTTTCCATGCTACCTATGCTTTCCCAAAGCACTGGGTGCAGTGGGCAGTGGGCACTTCTGTGTTACGTCCAACAACTTCAGCGGCAAGTTGTTGGAGGGAGTGCGAACTCAACGAGCCAACGCCCGACAAGTTGCTGAATTTACGAGAACTTGAGATAAGTACGGGCAAAAGCCGAAAACGGTGATAAGTACGGGCGAAAAGTGAAAACGGTGACTCTTTGCATCTCCACTCCATGAAAATCTGCAGTGAACGTGTCTTCTGAATCCTGTAGATCCAAGCGCCGCATCGAGTGTCATATGATTTACTTGTCTTCTGGAAATCAGACCACATTCTGTTGGAACAGGGGCGCGGGAACTACCTTCAGACTAGGGGGGGGGGGCACACCATAATAGAGGTCAACCTAGGGCCTACCCCCAAATCTATTTTTCTCACCGGTTTTAGGCTACTTATTTTTCCTCCCTTGGCTTTTTCAACAAAAAAAGAAAACATTTGCAAAAAAGTGCGGTACTCCGCCACAAAATTGTGTGATTCATCCTGCTTATAAAATTTTGGGAAAACGCGCCAATAAACCTGTTTCCGCCCGGGATCGAACCGGGGGCCTTCCGCGTGTTAGGCGGATGTGATAACCACTACACCACGGAAACAGCTGTTGAAGCCCAGGAGGGCGAGGTCGGCGGGCTGGTGGAGTGGCCACTGATCGTCGATAACAGGTTCCGTGACCTCGGACAGGTATCTAATTATTACTGGCCACTGGGTGAAAGATGGCCTAAAATCTGAACAGGTGGGAAATTCTCCGCTATACGTGGGGCTGTAGCTCAAGTGGTAGAGCGCTCGCTTAGCATGTGAGAGGTACGGGGATCGATACCCCGCAGCTCCAAATCCTCCACTTCTTGTTGGAAATGAGGAGACAATTTTCAGCAAAATACATACAGAAGACAACTAAGACTATTTAGTATTTAGACAGGTTACTCTTCCTTCGAGAGGGGCTACTCTAACCCTCGCCGGCACAGGCCATTTTGCGTCCTTCGACGGCACAAGGGGGGGAGGGGGTTGGTACGACGCCCCCTCGCGTTTGGCCCCTGATCGAGCTAGAGCTTCGCGAAAAAAAACCAGCGTGTTGCCCGTCACGAGAGGAAGCCGATGATACCCAACTTTAAGGTCCTAGGTCATCGGGTGACCTTCCAGGTCAGGTCAATGACCCGAAAACCGGGGAAATCGGGACCTCTTAGAAAGTCGTAAAGTGTGGCTGCTATGTGGTTTTCCGGGGTGCTGATCACGAATATCGTGTTAGCTTTGATCAGAGATGATGTCTTTAAGCATTTAGACCAGGTCGGGTCAGGTCAGGTCAGGTCAAACGGTAGGGGTTGTGACGGGTATTCGTAATACGTGTCAACCGCCTCTGATAGCTTCGTAACATGTTACGAAGGCACCAAAACTAATTCGTAAATTTTCAAATGGTTGCTAAATTCGAATTCAGCTCCAAAAACTAGCCTAGAAGCATGTAAAGCTCGAAAAAGTGAACCGAGGTCACCCGAGGTCACCAAAGGTCAATGACCTGACCTGACCTTCAGGTGACCTTGACACCCACCCTTATGTATGGGAGCAACATCAAATCACATGTTTGAACGTTTGAAACCACGAAAAGCTTGCAAACGCGCGGCTAATGCGAGCCGACATACGCCGAATCGCGATTCCGGTCAAACATGGTCTCGGAAAAGAGGTCACAGGTCAAAGGTCATTTGGGTCAGGGTCATGAAATTTTCAGGGTAGGTGTAAAATTGATCAATGCGAGGGTACTAGTTTCGTCGCGATCGGTCGCTTTTCACGCGAGTTATTCGCGAAAAACCTTAGGGGGGTTGCATCAACCCCCCCCCCCCCGTGCCGGCGAGGGCTAATAAACGCTCCCGTGGTTCAACCGATGTATCAAGCTGTGAGTCAAACGATCTTTTAGATACTGAAGGGGTGACAAGAGCTGGCAACCAATTGGCTGCCTTCAGGTGATCTGTCAGTTGTCTTTCTGAACGAGCTATTTAATGACATCAAACATCTGAAGGTCAAACATCCCAGTCGACATCCTAGTCGCCTCCCTAGCTCGAGGGACCTTGTTTAGGCTATCCAGTGTTCTTGCTCCTTACTCTTGCAGTAGTCTAGACACATTCGCATCATACCCGACAATCCATGACGACGAGCCTTGTGGGAGTTGAATGAACGTTTAATTAGAAAAGGTACAATGGGTTGGTGGCCATTGTGCCTTAAACCGCGCACCAACGGGAGTCTGCGCCAACTTAGAACCGACGGGGGGGGGGGGGGCGGATGACCGCCCTCTTGAGAAATCGAGCGAGAACGAAGCAGGATAGCGACAAGCGGTCAACGGCATCGGAGACGCACGGACAAGGTCTACAATTTCTACAAAGGTCATTTTCAGGTCAGGTCAAAGATGACGTCACAGGGGTCAAAAGAGTCAAGATGGCGGCGCTAGATTTGGAGAGAGTTTGTCTCGAATAACTTTCGAATTAGTCAAGATAGGAACAAACTAAGGGCATCATCGTGATCTTCTCGTCAATCCGCATCGAATGATATATATATATATATATATATATATATATATATATATATATATATATATATATATATATATATATATATATATATATATATATATATATATATATATATATATATATATATATATATATATATATATATATTAGGGTGGCACTTAGCAATAGGGTGAATTTTATTTTGTCCGATTTTTAGGCGTGCGGGTGGTTTTCTGGTTCCATCCCCGTAAAAAATAATGTGTGCAAAATGATTTGGAAAAATATTGATATTGAGGGGTCGCGAATTGAGGTCAAAGTTTACAGTTTTGGGGGAAAATCAACTTTTTTTAAACTGAAAAGAAATGCAACTTCGTTTTGCACCAATATTTACGAAAAAAAAAACTTCGGAGTCGATCGTATATGTGCATGTAAAACTAACAGTTTCGGGTCATCTCGACCCCTTGTCAAAGTTTACACACATTGCACAGAGCAACACATCAAGCGACATTATACCGATGACATCGATTTCTTCGCACGCAGACACATGACACCGTTCAAATGGCGCTTCTCTGGTAAAACCTGGCTTTAATAATTCCGGAAATGACAGTTGACCGGAAATGACACTCCTAGGCGCATGGGGGCGAGCGAGCGTCCCCAACAGTGAACTAGCCTCGACTGGACCCAACTGTCCAACCGTAATGTGTGAAGAACACGTGAACCTGCTGCGGCTCGGAACTTAGGATGAAGCTCATCGTCGTTCCCAAACTCCCGTCCATCCAAGCACAGGTCATGTGCTCTCAGCGCTGGGGGACTAGGAGCTGGAGAAGCGGATCTGCGGCTTTTCCTTCGACACCACGACGGCGAACAGCATGCTGGTGAACGGAGATTTAGCCCTCATCGAGCAAAGGTTGGATCGGCCCTAGATCGGTTCGCCGTCGACGACGTCCCGGAGTGGGACGAGCTGCTGGTCAGCTTCCGCCGCTTCCTCGACTACGCCCAGCTCCGGGAAGACTGCCAAAAACTTCTGGAGCTCTGCGTAATTGCTCTCGGTGGAGTTCCAAAGCACGGCATCCGCTTCTTCGCCCCAGAGTACTCCACTGAGTTATGTGGATGGCAAAGGCCATCCGCCCTGTGGATGTCTTCCTCTTCAGGGAGCAGTTCCAGCTGACGGCGGCCGAGGCCCAGGTCATCAGACGCTGTGCGCTGTCGTCGTCTGCACTCTGCACGTACGCCGCCACCGCCGCCGCCTGGTCTCGGACTCTACTCCCCGCTGCTGCGCCGGCTCGGAATCTGACCTTCGTGAATGCGCTCTGCACCTACCCCGACAAGGAGCTGTCGAAGGCGACAGTCCCGGTCTTCGGCCGTCACCTGTGGTACTTAAATGATCGGCTGGTGACTGGATCCTTTCGACCCAGACCCTCGGGATTCATCAAGTCATGATGTGGGTAATGGACTTGCAGAAGAGTGAGGACGAGGACCCGCCCCACAAGCCCTTAGTGGACACCAAGAACGCCGCTCTCGCGACCAAGACGCTGGCGAGCTTCCTAATACCATCTTTCAAAAAGCTCTCAAGAATCCACGACCTGGACGCAGGGCTCATCATCAATGACCAAGACCACTGGGAGGACAGTAGCTACCAAACCGCAGCTCGTGTGGTCCGGGAGCTGCGAGTGGTGAATGATTTCACCAGGCGCGGTGTGGCACTGATGTAGGCCTGGTACTCATGAAAGACGAAGATAAGCGCCAGTTCTTCCTCCATGTCGTTGAAGATCACAGAAAACGCTAGCCTGAAGCCCGAAGATCGGCTGCAACTGCTACCCAGGCCACACATAAAGGGACCTGGGTGTCCACTGCCCATGATACCCCTCGCTCCAATGAGGCGCCAATTATCTACAAAAGGGGGAACTGGAGTAGCGTAAATGCGTGGAATATCGATAAACAATATGAAAATGACTAAGAAATACCTTATTATCATCCAAACACAGTTACATAGCAAAATCAGAAGAGAATTTGATGATATCGAAATTTCCTACAAAAATCTCAACTTTGACCTTGATTCGCGACCTCTAAATATCAATATTTTCCCACAAAAATTTGCCTTCCTTATTTTTTACGGGAATGGAACCGTTAACCCATTTACGCCCTTCGTTGCGTTTTCGCAACACAAGCAAGCGTCGACGCGATCAAATCTTGAGAAGTGTATAATAACGTCTCACCGATGAGACAAGTTTCAGCGCGTTTAGCATGGATCCGCGCATGATGCTACGCAGTTACAAGTCTGTGCGGCCGGTAACTTACCGTCCAGAGCTCCCAGAGGGAAGTCAAAGGTCCCGTCAGTGATGACGTCACGAAAACCAAAATAAGTAGATTAAGTGATTAATTATATCGTGATGAATAATGTGTGAACATATTCTGCAGAGTCCCTACAATAGCTAGAATATACATTTTATTAACAAATTATGCTGCAAATAGGGTTTGTGACTATTTTCAAATATGACTACAGTCGTGTTGCGGTAACGCAACGTTGGGCACATCGGAAAGACAGGGGTGTTGCGAAAACGCAACGAGGGGCAAATTGGCAGGGCAGCGGAAGTATAGGAACATCAAATAGACTTCACTTGAGATACGGTGTGGGTTCTTTCCTTCTCTCCCCAATCTTCCTCCCTCTCTTCCACGCTCTCCCAACTCTCTCTCTCCTTCCCTCTCTCTCTCTCTCTCTCTCTCTCTCTCTCTCTCTCTCTCTCTCTCTCTCTCTCTCTCTCTCTCTCTCTTTCTCGTTTTGTAGTCGTGAGGGATGTGTAGGTATGTAAAGTGCAAGGTGCATTTGCACGTGAATGTTGCGACACGTTTCACATTAACTCACTTAAACAGCTATCAAACACTCATTTCTTTTTCTCGCAGATTATCGGGCTATTCGAGCAATGGGTTTTCGAGCATCTGAAAATCGCATGGTAGGAAAAGGACCTGCATCAAACGCTCGGCGATGCTAACGGAGCTGAGAGATAGCGAGGTACTTTGAAAATTGGATCTACTTTGTACTAAATAATGGGTACGTAGTCTGGTATCAGACGACAGATAGGCATTGTCATTCTCTGGATGCAATCCGCTGGCCCTTACGTTAGAAAAGATAACTCCCAGAAGCGGCAAATGTGGGATATGCCCCCTCGAGGGAGGGGGGGGGGCAACAGACCCCTTCGGCAGGAGTGATGAGGGCGTCTGGAAAATAATAGTTTATTTTTAGAATTCATGGTTTGCACGGATTGATAAGGTGGTTGATGTGAAGCATTGCTTGTTTGTTTACTGAGGGCAGGGGCGTCGACACCGGTCCGACTTTTCCGACTAGTCGGACCACTTTTTCGACTAGGCGGTGTCCTGCTGTGGCTCGCGGGGGCCCCTGCTGCAGACCGCGGGGGCCCTACTGCGGCTCGGGGGGCCCTGCTAGAGACCGCGGGGGCCCTGCCTCTGGAGCCCTGCTAGACACCTTGGGGCCCTGCTGCGGCCCGCGGGGTCCCCTTCTGCGGCCGCGGGGGGCCCCTGTTGGGGCTCTTGGGGGGCCCTGCTGCGGCCACGGGGGCCCCTGCTGCGGCAACGGGGGCCCCCCGCTGCGGCTCGCGGGGCCCTGCTGCGCCTCGCGGGGCCCTCGCGACACCTGGGGGCCCCCACCGGTGGGGGCCCCCCGAGAAAAAGTCGGACCAGTTTTCCTTACGCGTCGACGCCCCTGACTGAGGGTAGGCCTTTTGTCTAATCAGACCATTTTAGAGCTAGAAGCATTATTGGAATTAGGGAAAACATTGGTCTGAGCGGGCATGGTGAATCGTCGAGGCTGAGCCCATTAATCCAGGCCACCCATGAACCAGCCCCCCCCTTCCCAAGCACTTTCTGTATCCGGCTACAGACCTGTGCTCCTATGGGAGCTGCTCGAATGCGATATACCTAGTTGCCCGTCCAGTTGAAACAAAGGTTGAGGCATGGAGAAGGATTCTACTATCCTAAAGATGGAAAGGACGGATTGACGAAACACTTGGAAAGTGTGAACTGTATCGAATCACCAGTCTGCCCTGGCATTGTCTCGAGAAAGAGGTTACAAGTGTGAAGGTCGCTGAGAGTGGGACAATGAAAATTTTGGATTAGGTGTAAAAGTGATAAAATGGGTCCTGGGAGACACTTTAAGCCGAGTTGTTATGACGCTCTACGCCTTACGCAGGTAATTTGTGAAAGCCGGATAGGTTCATTTTTTGATAAGAGTGTGCACGACTACCCTGCATTTGAATTTGTCTTTACTCCTAGGAGGGTGGTTAACAATGGTATTGCGGATAGGCGCTTAGGCGAGGCACTGGTTGACTCCCAATCCTCGGTTAAATTGTTTTCAGTTTGGGGTTCTCATATGAGAGGGTAATGGGCTAATGGCTCTGTCTAACTTCCAAAAAGAAAGCACCGCCCAGGGTACGTGCTGACCACTAGGTACTTTAAATGGACAATTGTTGTTGATAATGACCGTTTGTTGCCATCTCCCCGTTCGCGAACCCTTAAGTTATGCTCCCTCATTGAGGCTCTTAGGCGGGTAATAAAGCATGAGGGATGTGGGTTCCGCATTCTCAAGCAATATTTTTCAACGGTTGGTGAAATATATGTTAAAACAAACTAGCATATAGGGGAAGTTGGGGGAACGCCGAAGACTTTTTTCTGACGCCCGTAGCACGCAAGGTAGACAACATAAGCTATTCTTGTTGGCGTCATTCGAGAGGCCAGTCTTTTGCCTTTCAAACATACCAGGCACATTTGATGAATTCGCATACCGTTAAGCGCACAAACTAAAAATATCAAAGAAGTGACTTTCGGCGTTGCCCCGGACTGCGGGGAAAGCCGAAAATGGGAGAAATGATCTACGGGGAATGCCGACATTGATGTTTTGCCATTTTATCTCAAACTTTATCCAGAATTGATCAAAGCTGACACGCGTTTTAAGAGCTTGAGGACGCGGTGCACACTGGAAGTTATAATTGTGTGATATCATAAGAACATGCCAGGTAAATCATTCCTTATAGGTAACAGGCCGTTGTGTCGGTTGAAAGTGTAATTTGTGTGACTAAAAACACGCGTTGCTATTCTACAGCAGTAAAGTCCACGTAGCGTGCTTTTAACACGTGCGTAATCGCACGTTTTCGGCATTACCCCAGCCTGCCATACTTTCATTTGCAGGCCCATAACTTTTCAACGTGCTGTATAAATTTCAAATAGGCAGCACACTTATGCAAAGACATGCTAAAGATTACTTGACCGAATTGGCCAGACAAACGGTAGCATAATGAGTAAGAAATGCAGCTTCAAAGGCGCATGTAGTACAAGGGAAACGTACCTTGAAAACGCTCTTGGCGCCCTCACAGTCGAAGTATTCCGAATGACGACTCGTAACAAACATGCGATAATTGTAGTCACTTAAGCTTCAGAGCATCACTGACAGGTGGCATCCATGTCTTACGGTTTTCGAAATATCTCGAATTTCGGCTTTGCCCCAACTCCGGCATTGCCCCAACTTCCCCTACTTCAACTTCCCCTACTACTACTTTAGTGTACTTTATGTCCGTCTGATGTGCCCGTCGTTGCGTTTTCGCAACGCTGATGGCGCCCGGTGTGCCCTTCGTTGCGATTTCGCAACGCACGTTTTTTACGTTTTTCTCAAAAAACTTTCGCTGCCGGCAAAAATTATTTTCGATTCCATGCAAGGCCGGTAGAAGCGTAACATATCTTGATTTCATCGATTTTCATGATGGTCAATATTCCTGGGCATAAATGGGTTAAACCAACCGCACGCATTAAAAATCAAAAATCGATTTTTAAGTGCCACCCTAATATATATATATATATATATATATATATATATATATATATATATATATATATATATATATATATATATATATATATATATATATATATATATATATATATATATATATATATATGTCATTAAACACGACAGCATGTTTGGTGTTATTTAGCTTTTTTGTTTCATTTTCGAGACGTCGGACAGTACTTCTTTCCTCATCGTTCAAAGAGAAAAGTAACTCACCAAAGGAAGCAATGGCTGCGATCGAGATTAAAGTTGTCGTACATCGGTTACTCATTAGGATGCAAATTAAAGTTCGTTCATAATTCGTTCGCTGTTAGGGGAAGTTGGGGGAACGCCGAATACTTTTTTTCTGACGCCCGTAGCACGCAAGGTAGACAACATAAGCTATTCTTGTTGGCGTCATTCGAGAGGCTAGTCTTTTGCCTTTCAAACATACCAGGCGCATTTGATGAATTCGCATACCGTTAAGCGCACAAACTAAAAATATCAAAGAAGTGACTTTTTCGGCGTTGCCCCGGACTGCGGGGAAAGCCGAAAATGGGAGGAATGATCTACGGGAATGCCGAAATTGATGTTTTGCTATTTTATCTCAAATTTTATCCAGAATTCGTCAAAGCTGACACGCGTTTTAAGAGCTTGAGGAAGCTTGGTGCACACTGGAAGTTATAATTGTGTGATATAATAAGAAAAGGCCAGATAAATCATTCTTTATGGTAACAGGCCGTTGTGTCGGTTAAAAGTGTAATTTGTGTGACTAAAAATACGCGTTGCTATTCTACAGCGGTAAAGTTCACGTAGCATGCTTTAACGCGCCGCGTAATTGCACGTTTTCGGCATTACCCCAGCCACCCATACTTTCATTTGCAGGCCCATAACTTTTCAACGTGCTGTATAAATTTCAAATAGGCAGCACACTTATGCAAAGACGTGCTGAAGATTCCTTGACCGAATTGGCCAGACAAACGGTAGCATAATGAGTAGGAAATGCAGCTTCGAAGACGCATGTAGTACAAAGGAAACGTACCTTGAAAACGCTCTTGGCGCCCTCACAGCCGAAGTATTCCGAATGACGACTGGTAACAAACATGCGATAATTGGTAGTCACTTAAGCTTCAGATCATCACTGACAGGTGGCATCCATGTCGTACGGTTTTCGAAATATCTCGAATTTCGGCTTTGCCCCAACCCCGGCATTGCCCCAACTTCCCCTATATTTATCTTAGCTTTCGATCAACATTGATCATCATCAGAGAAATGAATATACACAAATGATGCCGCGCAATATATGTCACAGATGAATAAAATATTAACATTTCTTCAAACATCGTCCTATTTGTTTCATGGCACCACTCTTTCGAACACAAATCTACATCCAGTTAAATACACAGGTCATAACATCGTTACCGTGAATATTCACATTGGATCTTGCATAACAGAACAAACCATCACAATTCATCGATGACACATTGTTTCAACTTTCACGCATTACGTCATTTGTCTGTCGAACAGTGGAATGTTTGTCAGAGTTTTCATGTGTGTGTTGATGATGGGTGATGTGTCGCGGATGATGATGGTTTCGGTGATGGCCAGTCGTCGTTTGTCGTTTAGTCGCGCTATTATTGTGGTGTTGTTTGTCAGTAAGTCTCTCGTGAGTCGGGTTCCGTGCTGGTCATGAAGATGTGCCTTGGGTCCTCCGTCTTGTAAGTGCATTGTCAGTCGGCGGCTCAGTGATGTAGTTGTGTGACCAATGTAGTATACGTTGCGGGTTGCACAGTCCCCGGTAGAACACTTAAAACGGTATACTACATTGGTTTCTTGCAGTGGTGTAGAAACCAAACCAAACTCTGGTAGCCTTGCCGCACCAAAACTACCCAGAAAGATATTGGAGGCCCTTCTACGTGCGTGCACCCTGGAGGTCCCATTCCGGTGCCCTTCAGGTAAAATGTACTGCCAGATTGATGGCGTAGCAATGGGCTCCCCCTTGGGCGTCCTATTCGCCAATGCCTTCATGTGCCACATTGAAAACAGAGTCTTGTCTGATAGCGCTGTGCGACCGTCTATGTATTTCCGCTACATCGATGATATTTTTGTAGATGTGCGTGACGTAGATCACCTGGAAACACTCAGAGGTATGCTGGAGGCCGAGTCAGGTCTTGTATTCACCACAGAGCTCAACGTCAGTAACAAACTACCATTCCTCGACTTATTGATTCATGCCAAGGATGACAGCTTTGAAACTCAGGTACACGTCAAAACTACTAACTTGGGACGCTGCATGAATGCCAAAGGCGACTGTACCGATTCATACAAGCGAGGAGTTATCCGGTCGTACGTGCGTCGAGCTCTGACTCATTGTTCAACCTGGCCACTTATCCACAGTGAGCTGCGGCGAGTGAGGTCGATGCTGGTGAACAATGGATACAGTAATAGTGACTTTGACGACGTATCACGTGACCTTCTTGACAAGTACATGACAAAGTCGACAAACATGATGCACAACAAAAACGACCAAGCTACCAACATAGACATATACTACAGAAACACCCTCACACCATCCTGGAAAAAAGATGAAAAAGCTATGCGTGACATCATCACAAAAAACGTCACTCCGGTCAATCCTGAGCACCGCATACGCTTCAAAATTTACTACAAGTCACCACGGACCTCCTCACTCATAATGCGTAACAATCAACAGACCACTACACCACTGCAAGAAACCAATGTAGTATACCGTTTTAAGTGTTCTACCGGGGACTGTGCAACCCGCAACGTATACTACATTGGTCACACAACTACATCACTGAGCCGCCGACTGACAATGCACTTACAAGACGGAGGACCCAAGGCACATCTTCATGACCAGCACGGAACCCGACTCACGAGAGACTTACTGACAAACAACACCACAATAATAGCGCGACTAAACGACAAACGACGACTGGCCATCACCGAAACCATCATCATCCGCGACACATCACCCATCATCAACACACACATGAAAACTCTGACAAACATTCCACTGTTCGACAGACAAATGACGTAATGCGTGAAAGTTGAAACAATGTGTCATCGATGAATTGTGATGGTTTGTTCTGTTATGCAAGACCCAATGTGAATATTCACGGTAACGATGTTATGACCTGTGTATTTAACTGGATGTAGATTTGTGTTCGAAAGAGTGGTGCCATGAAACAAATAGGACGATGTTTGAAGAAATGTTAATATTTTATTCATCTGTGACATATATTGCGCGGCATCATTTGTGTATATTCATTTCTCTGATGATGATCAATGTTGATCGAAAGCTAAGATAAATATAACAGCGAACGAATTATGAACGAACTTTAATTTGCATCCTAATGAGTAACCGATTTACGACAACTTTAATCTCGATCGCAGCCATTGCTTCCTTTGGTGAGTTACTTTTCTCTTTGAACGATGAGGAAAGAAGTACTGTCCGACGTCTCGAAAATGAAACAAAAAAGCTAAATAACACCAAACATGCAGTCGTGTTTAATGACATATGTATTAGAGAGAACCTGCTTCCCAAATATTCTGATATATATATATATATATATATATATATATATATATATATATATATATATATATATATATATATGCAAGTTTTGTTAAACACAACAGCATAATGGGCACTTATCTTCTTCTTATTAAGACTTTCGAGGCGGCGAATGCACTGTCGAGGTTCGGGTTCGTGAGAATGTAAAATATTACCAAAAGATGTCATAAATACAAAATATCATAGCTATATTGTTGTTCGACGTTTCGATCTATCAGAGATCATTTTCAAGAAAATTACAGTCACACAGTTTTAGAAGTCATACTTTGAGATAAATGGGTTCAATTACATTTTTGGAACAGATATTACGGATATGATACTAAAACTATTCAGTCGATGAGTCACAGCA